>NC_056750.1:323282843-323650343 GCF_019279795.1 Protopterus annectens | reverse complement strand
GTATGAGCTTATCTTGCTGTGGCAATGCCTCACAGCTGTACAGATTCACACAGGTTACCCAGAGGCAGGGGCCATGGGTCAGGACATTAACCCTATTGTGGTTTATGGGCAGGTGTGTAGTCACCCATTTATGCGTTTACAGCCAAAGATAGTGTGTGCACACAGCTTGGTGTCGGACCCTGCACATTCCTTGCTGCCCATGCTCCCACTCCCCTCTGTTATTCTAACCTCTTCCATACATTATGCATACATTCTCTGATACTTTCCCTAAGGGTATCACCCCATCACAGGTGTGTGTTAGTGTTGGTCCACAGTTCATGCAGTGGGACATGGTGGACATGTTACTGTGGTTTGTCCACATAGCCTTGCATATGGCTTATGTGGAATGTGTTATGTTGTTATTTGGGTGTCCATGACATAACATGCATTGGCAGTACAAATAAGACACAGGCCTTTTGTAGAAGCCTGTGGGGCATTAGGTGTTGCTGCAGGCCAGATGTGGCAGGCCATTGCATTCTGTCAGTCCTACAGTCTCAGACCACCATACAGTATATTCCTCTGGGGTGACAGGTTAGGTGTGACAGGTGTTCATGCCAATACCTTCTATCAGTCTTGATCAGGTGGTGTGGATGATGGCAGGGTGCTACCTACAGCTAGTGACACACCTGCATGGGACACCTGCATTGCATGCTGCATTCTTCCGCTATTGCCATGTACAGGTGGGGGTCTTACTTTACCCATTCTCCCCAGCAGGGATATGACTAGAGAGGTACCTGTGGGTGGTGTTTGCGTGAGCTGGGTGCATGTGTGCTATGGACACTACTTGCATCTGACACACAGATATGCATGGGGCATTCCAGTTATTCTGGCATGTGCATGTACATCAGCTGTTTCCAAATACATCAGTCCTACCTCCTTTGTGATCTGCAAGTGTTCAGGCAGACATCACTGGTCACCCCTACGACAGGACCAGTTACTGTGATGCATGCCTGTATGTACAGTTCCAAGGGTGTCTCCATTTCACAGTGACACAATATATACTGTATGTCTGGGGTACTTTACCCTGTATATCTAGCCCAACAGCCATGCCATGTCAGTGTTTCAGATGGTGACACATATTACCACCATACATTTACAATGGCTTACTGCTAGCATGGGTTATACTGGTGGGGATTGTCTTTGACACTGCAGTTGTGAGGGCTTGTCCCTGTCATCAGCAGTAGTGGGCAATGGCTACCAGGTCTTACCTCAACATGCATACATACTGACCACTCTCACACAATATAAAACACACACCATCCTAACACACACAGACCTGTATATTGTCCAAATGCTACAACCTATCCTGCGACCTTGGCCACCTCTGGGCATCTATGCTTCACTCACATTATACCTACTCATACATGTTACTACATTTCTACACAGGATTTGGGAGGCACACCTGACTGTTACTACATTTCTACACTGGATTGGGGGAAGGGGCACACCTGACTGTTTCCACATGTCTACATAGGAATGGGGGGGCACACCTGACTGTTACTACATTTCTACATTGGGTTGTGGGGGGACACACCTGACTGTTTTTACATGTCTACACAGGATTGGGGGGCACACCTGACTGTTTCTACATTCCTACACATGATTGGGGGCACACCTTACTGTTTCTACATGTCTACATAGGATGGGGGGAGCACACCTGGCACTTGTACACATTTGCTATGACTATACTGGTATGTCAGGTACTCCATTTCATTCTGTATTCTAACCTATCATGCTGACTAGAGGCATATCAGTGTACTACAGGTCTTAGCTTTGGTTGCCCTACATATTAGTGTCTGACTTCCTACCCTTCAGAACTAACAACCCACTGCCTGACCTGCTGTAGTCTGTCTGTGTAGGCCTGGGGTGGAAGTAACACATAGGCATCATTCAGAGGCCATAGCACAGCCTCTGTTTGTGTTTGGCTACACCTGTCCTGCAGGATGAGTCTGTTGTTGGATATGTGAACCTCCCTGACTGGCATGTGTGAGTCATATGGACACACATGTCACCCAGCACATTTCCTGCAGTGGGTTTTGTCAACCTGTGCAGTACTGGCTACTATGGTGACTCCAGTATTTGTTACAGATGTCATGGTGCCACTATGGGTGTCTACTATCTGCTGCCATACCATTCAGCCACCTGATTCCCTTGCATGCTCACATCCATACCATAGATAAAGGTAACAACACATTCTACTCCATTCGGCAATTGGTAGGTTGATTGACTTACCTTGTGGGTGTGCCAGTATTGAGGATGGTGCTGGAGGGCTGCCTATGTCAGATGCACATAGTACACTCCCTATACATGGTTGAGCACAGGTAATGACATGTTTGGCATCCCTTTAACTGTATGTGTGAGTCAGAGAGAGGTGTCATTCCCTGGATCCCTACTGCGTCAGTGTATGTGCTATGCTTTGCTTCTTTGCCAAGGCCAGGGCATACTGGGCATGCCTCCATCTGCCTACTGGGGCAGGCTCAGGTTGTTCCTCCTCTGTCTCACTCTGTGCCTGTGCAGGCCTTGGCATTGGTGGGGGGCTGTATTGCCCTGCCATGTGCTGTTCCTGCTGCAGCTGTTTCTGCAGAATCATATTGTGTAGCATGGCACATACCTTAACAATTTGAGTACATGTAGCTGGTGAATACTGCAAGGCTCCACTGGATGTGTCCAGGCACTGGAACCGTGACTTCAGCATCCCAAACACATGCTCTATTATAAATCTGGTCTGTACGTGTGCCTCATTATGGCATTCTTGTTCGGGTGTTAGGGCATTTCTGATGGGTGTCATCAGCCACAGCTCCAGTGTGTAACCAGCATCCCCCACTAGGTGACCATATGGGATGTCCCCATTGGCAAATCTCTGATAAAGCTGCATCAGATGCCAGATGTGGGAATCATGATAGTTTCCAGGGCAGCCAGCACACACACATTCATTATAATGCCTTGGGCATCGCATACAACCTGGCAGTTGATGGAGGAGAGGCCCTTGCGGTTGATATAGACCCTACCCTGATCACTGGGTGGTGCTTTGATGTGTACGTGCATGCACTCTATAGCACCCACTACCTCAGGGAATTCTGCTATTTGATGGAAGAGACACATATTGCTGGCCAACACCTCACGGGTGTTGAGGAAATATACGTGCTCACCGGCATGTACTGACATGGCATCCAGGAACTGGTGGAATACTCTGGATGCTGATGCCTGCGAGATCCCCATGATGTCCCCAGTTGAGCTTTGGGAGGTATCTGTGGCTAGTATTCCTAGGCCTACACATACCTTGGTATCCACTGGGATGGGTTCCCCTCTGTCAGTTTGGTGTGTCAGGCGTAGCCGGCACAGCTCAACAATTTGCTGTAGGAGGTCCCTGTCCACCCTATAGTGCTCCACTATCTCTAGCTCATGTAGCCCCTGGTAGGTTACCCTGGTTCTGTACACTCTTCTCCATCTCTTCATTGTGCGTTGGTCGACAGCATTCACATCCTCACCACCCTCAGCCTCTTGCACATGTTGTATGATGCCTGCTGCAGCCTCTATCATTTTGTAGTTTTGTTTGTTAAAAGTTCCCCACTTGTATATACCGGTGGTGTAGAGTATTGGAAAAAAAAGAGGGGAAGGTGTTTGCATAGTTTATAGTAGTGTTCTGGGCTGGGCTGGGATGGTCTGCTGCCTGTGTAATTGGCTGATTCTGATACATTTTACCTGCCAGTTATGCTAGTTCTCCTTGATTAACTTCCTACTACTGTTTTCCCTTCTCACTGCCTTCCTGTTTAAGTCCAGGGGCGCACAGCACAGACACAGTGCTCAAATGTGCACAGAGATGCTATTTCCTGGTTTACTTTTTTTCTTTAAAACCCGGTGCTCGGTGCACACCTGCTTAGGCAATGTAAAGAGTGCTAGGCAGACTCAGACACACCCCCTTGCCTAGCTGTGCTACGCTAGGAGTAAACCAGAGCCACAGGGCTCCAATCCGCTTACTGTATGCCTGACACACCCCCCTATAATGTCAGCTAACTGCTAGGCTTGCACCAAGCTATTCCTGCTCTTACACTGTTGGGAGCTGACTAGCATGCTGGAGAAATCTGGGATTCACTATCATTCCCCTCATTTGCATAGGATTGCCTACTAATGCATAGTCGCATGTCTCACACTGAGCCTCCCCCCTTAGCAACCACTACTCACTGGCCATGTTGTCTTCTACCTGCCATTGACTATAATGGCAGAATAGTGATTTTGGTTAGAATGCTTATTTTAAGACGTTTGTTTTATTTTTAGCCCAATCCCATTTGACGCAGCTGCCCTACGCTTAAACATCCGAGATTGGCTAAAAAAACATAAAACTTGACTTTTTTTTCACCTGTTTTCCAGTTTTCCATGCCAGTGGCCTTATACTTGGCCATTGGCATGCTTTCTAAATGATATCCACCCTTTATTTGGAACTGTCATGGCTCCGTTTTGGAATTTGCAGTAATGTACTCTGTTACTGGCGGAGTACATTTCTGCAGATTACACTAGTCCTGCACGGCTGGTTTCCAGCTTCTGGATCACAAATTCACCTCATTTGCATGGATTTCTCCTGCAAATGGGGTAATTTGCATACAGGGGCTGAGGCCATGCAGGACTAGTGCAGAAGCGCTTGTGCACACCCCTACAGGCTATTCTTGGATCACACGGTGGACATATTGCCTGCTGGAGCTCCTGCACTAATCCTGCACGCCATGCAAGGCTTGCAGAATCCAAGGGATAGTCTCCATGTCCTCCTTAACAGGCCACACAATAACAGAAAGTCCATTATAGCTTTACAGAAGTAACAGGCATGCTCAGGTATGATATGACAGCTGGTATCAGTTAGGGTTGTGGTGTCATCAGGATATTATGGGGTGGTCCCCTGGAACAGTTAACATCCTAAGATCAGTACCTCTGCAAAGACTGACATTACCATGGTACAAGCATTGTAGCCTTCCAGAGGAAATATATTAATATTAAAATACAATTAGGAATATGAAAGATACTCTTGAATAGTGCACTTTCTCCAGTAGGCTTTTAGCAACCCTGGGATGCACTTATTTAACAGAAGGGAGTATAGAAGTACAGCCTTGAATTTCGGCTTGTGTTTCAGTGACCTTCCTTTGGTGAGTTATACTTTAAAGTGTCATTTAAAAGGTCATTATATATGTGACCCTGTCTCTCTCTTTCTTATCTCTCACAGGTTCATTTCTGATGCTATAACATTAATTTACAATTCTGTTAATGACAGTTACTGCAGACATATTATTATTTGCCCTGTATTCTGTTTCTATATTGCTGGTACAATGAGCTTAAACCAACCCCATTTTTACTTTAGACCTTTAACTATGCCTGAAATGCCATTTGCAAACTACAGGAACTGGAGAAAGTACAGGAAGGCATTAACCAAAGTTATTTCAAAGAACTTATGGCCTGACATCTGCTTCTGAAAGCAGAGGGGATACATTACCTTTCTGTTAGTGACACCTATTTGTTAACCTGGTAGTCCCACTGGGATGACCAGGGAGCAATGTCTGCTCAATAGACATAGTAAACAAATGAGGGCTGAGGGAAGCAAACCCTGTACCACAGGAACTAAAGCTTGCAATCTTAACCCTGCACTGACTGTCAGACAATATAGATAAGATGTATTTACTCTGACTGAAGTTACATTTCAAAATGGTGAATGTTACTTTTTAGGCATATTATGCTAACAGGGAATTATTAATATTTGACTCAGAAAACTATTAATCTAAGTGCTGTGAAAACAAACACAATGTGTTATGCAAACTGTAGGAAAGAACTATAGATACAGTATGCAAAATTGTTTCAGAATATTAGGGGATCCTGTGGTTTGTTGGCATTTTCAGCAGTTACATACATACCTGCTATGCCTGCCAATACATAATGCATGCTTTTCAACATTTTTCAATGATACAAGTAAGGAGAAAACCATGAAATATTTTTTTTCAAACTGTACAATTATGATGGTAACCACTCTGAATAATCTGCTCTCACATGTGGGGATTTTTTTGTTTCTGTTTTGAAAATATGAGTGTTGAAAGCTAGAAGTGCTGTATTTATTATTTATTTTCATTTCTCGGAGCTAATGCTTGGGTATATTCTTGTTGACTGTCGCATGTACTATGTAAACTGGTATGCTGTAATTACACAACATCTTGAGGTCCAATCCATCAGCATCTGTGATGTGTTACTAAGTCAAAACCCAATAAGACAGTATCACTGTTATCAGAGGACAAATCCTTCAGTCAACTACAAATGAGAATCTTACTTGGATACACATAAATCTTCTCAATTCTGACAAATCCTAAAGAAGAAAAAAACAGAATCCCCTGTTAATTCCACCAAGCTGCTGTTTATTGAAATTCATTGAGTAGGGAGAAACTGTAGGCAAATCAATAGTTCTCTGTCTAACACAATTAGCTTGGTTTCAGCTCTCATCCTTCCAATTCTTGTATGTACACATACTTTTACATAATTGTTTTTATTGTTGTTAAATTTGTATGACTAGAAGCAGAGGTTTATTCTGTTTTTAGAAAAACTCATGCTACGACATGCATACAGAAAACAACTGGAATTCAATCAAAGTAAAGTTTTTGGCTTTTTAAAGATTGCGGGGATTTAATCTTGGGGAAGTGTCCTTACTGGTTTGGGAAAACATCATGGAATACTTAATTTCCAAGTAATGAATTGCTTACTTAAGCAGAAAGAATGTTAATTTAAGTGATTGTCCTAAAGGAAACACTTCAGCAGGTTACAGATAATAACTGTTATACTTCTGGACATCTGGCTTATTTGGTGACTGAGTACAAATCTATGAAACTTATATCTGACAGGCCAGCCAGGCTGCAGTTGAGAAGTAATACCGGCATTTTAAAGTAATATTTCTAGAGAGTGGCTAGAAACTATAAACTCCTGAAAATCAATTTTTTAATAGTTTGACAAATCTGTCAGTCTGCTGTTAAATGTCTCATTCACAGAGTCTGCCAAACTTGTCATAGATGTAAGAATGCAAACACATCTGTCTGCTTAATTGTGAATGTTACTGTCTGAAACAGAAGAAGGAATTCATTTTGAAAAGCAAAATTCAGAATGCTTCACAGGAAAACCAAACAAGGATATGCATTAGTACTATATCGTTAAAACACTGGATTTTTTTTATTCATATGGAAGATAGAGCATAAAACAGACCACAATAATTTATTATGTGTTACTCTACCTACATGCAGGAAACATTATTATGTATTAGCCTATTTCACTAAATTACAGAACACCTAAGGTTAGACATATAACTCCCAACTTTCATGAAATGCAGCAGCTCAGTTTCAGGCCTGGTATGATCCTCATAAGATTTACTTGCTACAAAGAGTAACTGCATGGTTAGAAGTGGTTCGAAACGCAGTTAGAGCAAAGGGGGTCTAGTTACTTTTCATAATTGTTTATGACAATGTTTGCTGTTTAACTGCTGGCCTAAAATGTGCAGATTTTTCAGTCAGCAGTTTGTAAAACAAGTCATCTTTGTCTGTGGTGAAACTCAGATTATTTGTCAGTCCAATAATTGCTTTTTCTCAGGGGGGTGTCTGACCTCAGGGCTAATAAATTTAAGTTTAGGAGACATGGGGCAAAACTCCCCACAATGCCCAGGGTCATCTTTTTTTCTTAAAATTTGAAGTCTTTTGTTGAAAGTACTTTACTAGAATTGTTTTGTATAATTTCATTTTTGTGAATTCACATTATTATAATCCTACCAACACAGAGGTGTAGTAAAGTAAACACCCATTTTCTTTACCTAAAGTAGTATATAAGATTATAAAAAAAATGTGTGTTTATCAAATAATTTACTGGAGTTATACTCAAAATTTGAATTGGGAATTATTCATGAGTAGGCAGTTATGGAGTGTAATTTGATTGCCATATGGATAGACTACGCATGCTATAACATCAAGGATCTGGTGTATAAGGTGTGGCAAGACATGCATCACTAAAAAGAATTGGAAATATAGATAAAGAGTATGTACAACTTCTAACCTTTCACCATCATCAAACTCCCTTTTTCTCATTTTCTATATGGGGTTGGGGTGTCATGTCAACTGTCGCCATCTCTCTCTATTAATGCCACTCTCCTACCTTCTTTGACACTCATGCCTGACTGCCACAGGTCTTCTGTTACACAATCCATCCACCTCTTTGCTGGACAGCCTTGTTTCCTCTTGTCTTCTTCCTGTCTGTCCTAAATCCTCTTCACCAGATTCTCCTCTGCTTTTCTGCACATGTGCCTGAACCACTCTAATCTGTTCTGTTTGACCTTTTTGGAAATTGGAGCTTCTTTGGCTTTTACTTTTATACCATCATTTCTTTGTCTGTCACACAGTGTGCATCATATCACCTGTCTCAGTCACTTCAGCTCCATCATCTCTAGCTTTCTCAAATGCTCTGCCTTTACTAGCCAGATCGCACCACTGTTTTGTACACCTTACTTTTCAGTTACCTTGGCAATCCTCTGTCATACACTACCCTTGACACACTGTGCCAGTTAGCTGCAGCCCCTCTGTTCCTAGTTTAGACCACCTCAAGGAGACTTTCCTTTTCCTCAACCACCCCTCCCAGATACTTGAAGCTATTAACCTGTTCCACTATTTTCTGTTCTATCTCAATTCTCAGCTTTTTCTAAATTCCCCATTTGCTGTCATTACATCTGTATTATCTGTACTCAGTTTCATCCCATGTGTCTTCAGTTTTGCATTCCATTCATCTATCCTTTGATGTTCGTGCTCAAGGTAGCCTGCAATGCCACATCATCTGCATACAGTAACTTTGTTGATCTGTCCCCTCCGACCTGTTTGCTAATGTAGTCCATCACCACTATGAACAGCAGTTGGCTCAGACCTGAACTCTGATGTACTCCCACTCCTATTGGGAACTGCTCTGTGAGACTGAGCCTGTTTATACTTGAATCATTGGGTCCTTATACAGAACATGATTAGTTCTACCAGTGTTTCCGGAACTTTGAACCACTGCTGGACTGCCCAAGTCAGCTTTATTAGAACTTTGTCATATGCTTTCTCCAAGTCTAGGAATGCCCAGTTGGACTCTTTCCTCATCTCTAGCTTCTTTGCAACTACTTGTCTCACTGCAAACCTCAGGTCAGTTGTGCTCATACCTCTCAACTGTCCAGATTTTTGTAGAATGTCTAGATTTTTGCCTTATATTTTTGGTCTGTTCCTCATAAAATGTATGATTTTTTTGACAGATTATTCATAGGGTCATAGGTTCATAGGTAGGTACTAGGCTATCGGCCCAAGAGCCTAAGTAAGCCAAGCCAACAAGGTTAACTGGCTTACGCTACCCAAGAAAGTTATTTTCCTGTGCCCCTGTAGAGCAGAGCCACAGAAGTGATCCCTGGGGTGTATTTTCTATTTCCCATCCACTCATCAAGATTTTTCTTGAAGAGTGCTAATGAGGAACTTTGTTTGACATAGATGGGTAGCTTGTTCCAGAGTATGGGAAGTCTCTGGAACAGAAATCTATCCCTCCAGCATGTTGTGTTTATTGTGGTGACAAGATTTATGTCCCTAGAGTGTGTAGCTTGGAGGGATTGGGATTTCTTTAGGTGTAGCATGTCCAACAGCTCTGGGTTTGATATAGCTTTATATGTTAGGCAGAGATCACCTCAGAGTAGGTGATATCCTACGGAGTAAAGCTGGAATTGTTTGAGACAGTCAGTGTAAGGCATCTGTTTGTGGCCAGTAATCCTCTTTGTGAGCTACTTCTGTGGCTCTTCCAGCTGCTGCAGATGTCTTGTGAGGTATATTCCAAAAGGGGCATTGTACTCTATAATGGGTCTAAAGAGTGTAGAGTAGAGGGGAACAATGACCTCTTTTTTCCTGGATGAGACACCTTCTGTGATGAATTGTGCCATGTAGAAGGATTTCCTGATTACTGTGGTGATGTGATTATCAAAGGAGAGACTACTGTCCACCTGGGTTCCAAGGTCTCTTATCACACATTCGGTGTTAATTAGACTGCCACCTATGTGGTAGTTCATGGGTACAGAGTTTTTACCAAAGGGGATGACAATGCACTTTTTGGTATTGAGCTTGAGGCCATGGCTCTGACACCAGGCATCTGTCTCAGTGAGGCCCTTCTGTAGGATGTCCACATCATTTGGGGACTCAACTATGGCTCCTAGGTTGTAGTCATCTGCAAACTCCGTTAGCCAAAGGCCTTCTGTGTTAGCCTCTACTTCATTGAATTAGATACCAAACAGGAGAGGTCCCAGGACTGAACCCTGTGGTACTCCACTTGTCACTGGTTTGAAGTCAGATATGGAGTCTGCAACTTTTACAGTGTGGGTTCTGTCGTTGAGCCAGTTGGCAACCCATTTTGTGATGTAGGGATTTATACCTAGCTTAGTGAGTTCAGCTATAATTCCAGAATGGGGGATGGTGTCGAAAGCCTTAGCGAGGTCAAGATAGTCTGTGTGAACCACCTTATTCTCATCTATGGCTTTGGTGATTGCCTCAAAGAAGTCAATCAGGTTCAGAAGGTATGATCTGCCTTTTAAAAACCTGAACTGGGTGAGGTCCAGAGTTGGAGGTTACCAGTATCTTTGTTTATGAGTTCCATGATGATATGTTCCCATGGCCTTACAGACCAGGCTCATCAGGCTAATAGGGCGATAGTTCCCAGGATCAGTGGTGGCTCCCCCTTTGTGGAGTGGGATAACTGTTGCTGTGCACCATTCAGTGGGCACAAAGCCTGACGTGAGGCTATGATTGAACATGGTGCTTAGGTGGGGAGCAGTGGTGGCTCATGCCATTGGACTGCAGGACTGCATTCCCCCCCCAGCTGTGAAGAAAAGAAAATAAAATGTTTAAAATAAAATATTTATAACTTAATTATTTTTAAAAAATTACTGGCTGGTTGCAGTACTCTAAGCAAGTCCATCTGATTCGCAGTCGCAAAGTCCCGGAACTCGAACTGTGCATGCTTGGTGAGTTCCAGTATTTTTTTTTTTTTTTAAAAATTAGTTTCTAGCTTTCTGTAAATCTAGACTGCTGTAAAAGCAGTCCAGATTAAGGACAGAAGGCATCAGTGTGATGCCCAAAAGTCCAAGCGGTTTTAACCACACAGTAAAGTGGAAGGGGATTGGACTGCGACGTCTGAAGTCATGTACGTGACGTGGACGTCTGGATGGCTACTGATTGGTTCTCACTCTCTTCCCAAAAAAGAGAGCAAGAAACAATTAGTACTATACTGACATGTCTGCCAAAACACCATTATCTACTTTCATCAAAAGGGACACAGACCAAGTAATAAGAGATTGTCTTTCTGCTGAATATAAAATTCCTCCACATGCACGTACATACTTCCACAGTTATTTAATCCCTGCTTTGTGTCTGTACAGATGTAGATGAGCCAATCAATTAAAATACAGCTGTACAAGTTTCTAGTAAGCTGACGTTTTGTGGCAGGCTCACCTTTAGTTCTGTGTTTGTTGGGGGCTGGTTTTGATTTTGTGAAGTCATTTATGAGTGGTGATGATACTGTCTTTACAGTAATCTGTTTTATTGCAAAACACAGTCTGTAATAGGTAGCTGGGTCTCCTTTTTGAATTTCTTTTGAAGTATATAATTGTTATAAAATAGACTGCTTAGTGTTTCTAGTTATTTTTGGAGAAGTTTAACTAGTTTGAAATAGTTTTTTATAATTCCTCCCATCTTTTTTTTCATGGTGGGTGGGAGTATGTGTGTGTGTGTGTGTGTGTGTGTGTGTGTGTGTGTGTGTGTGTGTGTGTGTGTGTGTGTGTGTGTGTTTGTGTCTGGGTGAGGGGGGGCATCTAGTAAGCGTTCATCTTTTCTTAAAATGTGTGCCTGAGTATTGGCTGTAGGCATTCATGTTTTCATAAAGCATGCGCCTGAGTATTGGTTGTAGGCAGTCTGCTGAGACACCAAGATTCTTTGCTGCCTTGCATGGAATAATTAATTGTATGTGGCATGATGTGGAGATTAGCATTATGTAATTGGGCACCCATTTTTTTAATGGGAAACAATTCAGGGACCTTATAAGTATACTGAAATTGGGGGTATGTCTGATTTTATTCAGGATGCAATTGAGCTTTAAAATGTCAACTTTCTCTTCTCCTGAAAGTTGATGTCCATAATGTCATCTGTAACATTTCACTTTGGGTGACTTCTGATTAAAACTTTTAGGATGTATATCAAGATTGTTTTCCTTGACCTTTTGCCATTATTGTTTACCAGCAGAATTGGTATGGGTAAAGTGTTGAGAGGCTGGTTGTTGTATTTTGTGTATTGGCATCATTGTGATATATTACCCACTGAAAGTTTGATCCGTGTAATACTTAGTAATTCTGAACTCTGTTACCTGAAGTATTGTGCATATTGCTTAAATTCTTTAAATTGTCAATATTTCTGCATTGTTTTCTATTATTTCAAGCCTTGCTGTTTGTAAGGTGATAAAGGTGAAAATAAGATTTTCTGTTTGCCTTGCAGTGTTTTTCTGGGCTGAGCACAGTTGAGCAAGTAGAGTGATGAAGTAATAAAATATACGAATGTGTATAATAACCATTGTAGATAGTGTTATATTTGCCTTCTTGAGTTGTTTTAGGTATTCATTCATTATGTTTGGAGTTGGGCTCAAAGCTCAATGGGTATACATCAGTAGACTTGATGTGTAAATATTGCCATATGAGTTTTCATTGTGAGACTGCATTGCTTTGTTTAGCAGATGTCTATTAGTGTTTGTGCTGTAAAATGTAAAATAAAACTTTTAAATGAAATCCAAATCATTGTAGAAGTAAAGCAGTATGCACATTACAGTGTTTATTGTAAATGGGGTGAAATAGCCATAGTGGTAGCCTGATTGGCCACAGTTAGAGGTTCTTCGTTCGATCGGCTGGGGTGCCTTCTGCGTCCTGTCCATCTGTCCCCTGTGGTGTGGTGGCGTGGGTTTCCTCCCGGGTCCTCGTCCCATCCCCCAGCCAAGACATGGATTGGAATTGGACACTAAATTGGTGTGTGTGTAGGTGTGGTGAGTGTGCTCTTCTGTACTGGAAGGTTGGGCGCCGGGCTGTGACACTAAAAAAACTCTCCTGCCATTCAGCGGACAGGTGGTGTGATCGTGGTGGCCCCTAACCTAAGGATAGCGAGAAAGAAGAAGAAGAAGATGGTAAATGGGGTGAAATAGCCAAGTAATGGGACATTGGAATAGCTGCAGGGGGCAGGCCCCATTCCACCATGATTTTGTGAGGGGGAAGGGCAGCAAACTCAGACAGCCCCAGCTGAACTATACCTCTCAACTGTCCAGATTTTTGCAGAATGAATAGATTTTTGCTTCTTATGTTTGGTTTGTTCCTCATAAAATTTGTGGTTTTGTGGCAAATCATTTAGGAATGAAGTCACTAAATAATGACAGACATTGAGTTTCAGACTTCATACCCTTCAGAAAAATGCATCCTAAAGCAAGACCTGTTATTCTGTCAGCTATCTTAAGTTTATACAAGAGCAATTTTTTAGTACGGTTTATATGTTCCCCCACTATATTTGGCTTTGTCGGATTTCCTGTGTTAAGAGGTTGAGATGTACTCGCAAATAAATTGCTTTATAGAATTAGGTATATCCAGACTTCTCAACTGTCCCCAATTTTGGCTCAAAATGTTGCTCTCCCCCTAATAATCCCTCTGCAAAATGGCAAATTTGAAAGAGAATGTGGAGGGTTTACAATTAATACATAATTGCAAAGATCAGAGTTATAGATTACTTTTAATTTCAGAAATGTATGCAGATTCTCTTATTTTGTCAGCTGCTTAAGTTAACAGTACTAATATTAAAAAGGTGTCCCTTCTTTGACAGGTTCCCAGCTGTATTATGTGGCTATTTCATATTTTTGCATCACATTTTTGGTCTGTTTTTCATAAAATTGTGGTTTTCTGGCAAATCAGTGGCAAATCATTAAAGGCTGAAGTTAGAAAATAATGACATACATTTGAATTTCAGATTTCATACCCTTCCGAAAATTCATACTAATGCAAGACTTATTATTCTATTATCTTTCTAAGTTTATAAAAGCAATATTTTAAATTTGTCTTTATTTTTGGGCCTTTGCCCCACTTCTATTTATGGCTTTGTACAGATTTTTAGCTCTGAGGTTGAAAGGTATGACAAATGTGTCAGGGCCATCACCGTCAGCCAGAAACATTTCAAATTGTGACATACTTGCTGCACCCCCACTCCCCCACGTAGTGACTCTGGATGTGTCCAAGCAAGGCAAGGAGCAGTTATGCAGTGTAAGTGTGCAGATTATCTCCCCATCCAAGGTAGACACAAGTAGTCAAGTACTACAGTGGCTTTTCATTTGTCCATGATTTTGCAGAATGTTCTGGTTTTCTGTCATATTTTTATACTGTTGATTTATGCTTCTTATTCAGAAAATGCATGTTGTTGCAGTGCCTGTTGCTCAGTGTTTAAGTACAATGCTTTAATGACCATCAGGTAAGCTTGTCGGAGACTGTAAGATGCAAGTAAGCTTTAATAAGAATACTGTTAAAGAATTACCAGCACTGAAATCCTTTTTGTTGTTGCCATGCAGAGAATATTAACATAACTAGATAGCGTATACGCCTTAGGTATTGAAATGCATATGACAGTATATGTAATAAAGGACAGGATTACAGTATTTTTAGAAGCTCATTACATTTGTTGGAGACTTGCAGTCATATTTGCAGGCTTTACCCGTAAACTAAACAGAATGCCAATCTATCATGTGTGGTCCATAACCTGTGCAGTAATCCTTTAAGCAGTTTATCTTGAGCTTGTTTCTTTTTTGCTGTTCATTTTTTACTTTGATCATGTTTTCCCCATGAAACAAGTAGATAGTTGTTGTCAGCAGCGGGTCTTTTTTGGATAAGAACTATTTTTACAAGTGGGGGTATCACAGAGATTGCTACTTTCAGGATGTTACTTGGTACTTTTATAAACCTGAATATAAATTATAATTAGAACTGCAGTGCAAGGAGAAGTGGTTTGAGTTGAGTGCTGCTTTTCTTATACTTGATTTTGACTGGCAGTCCCGTAATGTATTTAAAAAGTAATTTATTTTTTCATGCCTCACAACCTTTTTGTTTCCATCTAGATATTAATTAAGCTGTCATGTAGCCAATGCATTGAAATATTTTTTCTTCTACACTTCATTTTGTCTTGATTGGACTCTCATAATGATGGTTTGGCACCCAAGGCAATGTATTTAGTTTAAGTCACAGGTTTTGTAGTTTTTAGCATAACTCCACTACTTTCTAGATGGCCACACCCCTTCCTGTTGGCCCCACCCATTCACCTGTGTCCTGCAGCCCTCCTTTGATTTGAAGTCACCAGCTGCCACTGGCAATGTTGTCCGGTCTCATGGATGCTGTGTATTTGGCTTTAGAGAGTGCCTTTACCTGCATAGTTGTGATTACAGGGACTCCGCATTCTTCCTGTATAGATATGGGCCCTTTAGGGGTGAGAGGGGGGTAAAGTTAGCACTGAAACTATCTGCCAGGATGTTGGCAATATCAGTTGGTTCTGTAATTTTCGTGCTGTTGTGCTGTAACTCAGAGCAGATCTGGGTGTTGTCACTGAGATTCTTGACATAGCAATAAAATGCTTTGTGGTTGTCCATAGAATCAGTGGCAATTTTGTTTTCATAGCTAGCTTTGGAGGATCTTATAAGGGATCTCAGCTTCTTACTGAGGCTGATCAGGGAGCTCCTCCACTCATGGGACTGAATTCATTAAATAATGACTGACATTTGACTTTCTGACTTCATATCCATCAGAAAATGTGTGGTAACTCAAAATCTGTTATTCTAAGAACTTTGTAAATTTATAAGAGCAATACTTAAAATCTGTCCCTATTTTTGAGCCTTTGTCCCCCATTGTTTTTTGCTTTGTCCAAATTTCTTCAGCTAAGAAATTGAGAGGTATGGTTGTGCTGTATCCTGCTCTGAATCTGAACTGCTTATTTCCCCTCTAACTGTGTATTTGTCAATCACCTTGTCTAGAATTTTTATTTAGTGTCATAGGAGTTTGATATCTTTATATTGTCCAGAGTTGTGAATGTCCCCTTTGTTCTTGAACACTGGCACTAGTATGCTTATTCTCCAGTCATTTGGGATATGTCTTTCTCTCCATACTTGTATGAGAACCCTCAGGAGCCATTTCTCTCCCATCTCACTCAACATTTTTATCACATCTGCTGTGACCTCGTCTGAGCCTGCTGCTTTCTCTGACTTCATTTTCCCTAGTGCTGTTCCTGCTTCTTCTGCTGCAGGCTCCTTGTCTTCTCTCTTCGCAGGCTGCGTCTAGGGCAGTACAGCTTCTGTGGGGATTTCTTCATTCAGAAGCTGTAGGAAGTATTCCTTCCATCTGCCTTTGATGTTCTGAGGACTGGTGAGCAGGTTGTTGTCAGTAAAAACTACAAGAAAAACTCAGCCAACCTAGAGTCTTCACTGTGTAATACCTTAAACACATGTCTAAGGAAGTGGAGGACCATGGCTTATATGCAAATGATTCCTTAAATAAATATCAGTGTTCCAGCTACACAGCTTTTGAATGCCCATGAGTTTTTGCTTTTTACTTTATAAGTCATTATGGGTATACATTTAGGCCAATAAAGCCAAGCCCTACTGATAACTTCATGGATCTGTGGAACTGTCTAATTCTGAGTGAACTGGGTTGTTACCATATAGAACCTTGGGATATTAGCTCTTTGCAAGAGCCTTCAGATTGCAAATCCTCAAATTCATAGGCTTGTGAGTGCTACAACACAGTCATACATTTACGGGTGCAAGTTTATTTTCTTACATTCTCAATTTTTAGTCATACCTTTGCACAATGTGCTTTTGGGCACATAGACTACTATGCTGGTCATAGAACATGTAAAGTACATGGACATGTAAATAGCTGCATGGCTAACAATTGATGTATAGCTTCAGTTGCTATGTTTGTATGTACGTAGGGTCAGTTATCATTTGATGTTAATTAGAAGGTCATAGAAAATATATCTGTCTACCTACAGGTATATATTGGGGTTGATTTGTACAACTGGTAGCAGGTAGCCATTGGCAGAAATTCCAAGCTTTATTAAGTGCAGAGTTAGTCCAGCTGATTGTTTGCTAGTTACTAGTCAGGACATACAGCGGCTGACTAGAAAGTCTTTGGTTGCTTTACCATATCTAGTACTATTGTGAATACCTTCAACTGAACAGAGAGAAGGTCAGGAGAGGTATGGACAAAGTTATCAGCTTACAAGTAGTCAGGTTTATCATGCCTCAACAGAATACTTTGCTTAATATTAATGTATTCTACAACTAATATCTGGCTACATGATACATGCCCTTCTAGCATGCAGTTACTTTTTTAAAAAGTACCAGCAATATTGCGTACCACAAAATATTGCTTAAGTCCCTGCCCACTCCTAGGTCTCCCAGGAAGGTATTCCACATATGGGTGTGGCTACATTGCTAATGAACCACAGTAGCAGAACATTAACTTACTTACCAGACATATTTGTTATCTGTACCAGTAAAATAACTAAACTAGACTTACCAGACATAGTTGTTATCTGTACCAATGAAATAACTAAACTAGACTTGTCATGCATATGCATTTCAAATGTATTCAATTAGATAGTTACACAGACAAGGTGCATATTATTTACAATTACAGTCTAAATTACAATTTAGCCATTTGACAGTCATTCTGCTTAGTGAGAGAGTGGCTCTATAAGTAACAGTTAACCAGTTTGTTTTACTTTAAAGTTGTTTAGTGCTATCTGGAGTTGTCAAGGAAGATAAAATGATGACAGATTTAGATTTTATTAACCTTTATTTGCCAAGTGTGTGTGAATGCTGTTTTAGTTTAAGTTAAAGATGAGTTGGTAATATGTAAGGGTGAAACTTATAACATGGTCCATATGAGGGGTGAAAGTTGTTGGTCTAATTCTGTATTACTGCCAAAAGTTGTGCTCCATGAGGGGTTAGGGATGGTAAGTACTCAATTACATGCCATCCTCTGAGAGGGTCACGGATGGTAAGTACTGAATTACATGACATCCTCTGAGGGGTCATGGATGGTAAGTACTGCATTACATGCCATCCTCTGAGGGGTCATGGATGGTAAGTACTGAATTAAATGCCATTCTCTGAGAGGTGATGCATGGTAAGTACTGAATTACATGCCATCCTCTGAGGGGTCATGGATGGTAAGTACTGAATTACATGCCATTCGTTGAGAGGTGATGCATGGTAAGTATTGAATTACATGCCATCCTCTGTGGAGGGATGAATAACATCAACATCATTTTCTGTACAATTAATTACTAAACACATTCTTGTCCACTGCTTCCTATGAAGTCCATCTGCAGTTTTTCTTGGAGTGGGTGAAATAAAGAGTTTCAATAAGTAGAAATTATGATATCATCTACATAAATAATAGAGTTTAAATTTATTGCTCATCTAACTTCCTCTACCCCATACAAAATTGGAATTGCTATACTGTCAATATCCCTTGTGGGCTATCTATTTAATAACTACCCCATTGTACTATGCTGTTACTTGCTCATGGGTACTTTTCTCTCCAGAATGCCCTCTCAACATAGGAATCCTCATGGAGAAGATGAACTTTTATTTGCTTCATAGTTCATAGTTTAGTTCATAGGTTCATAGTTTAGTACTAAGCTAACTGCCCTTGTGGGCCATTTTTAAGCCTAGCCAATTACCCCAAGTGAGAATCAAACCCTGCACCTTGTGTCTGTAAGGTAAACACCTTAACCATTATGCCACGCCCCCATATCTCCCCCCTGATAAATGGTAGCTACTTGTTGCAAGCAATGTGAGTGACCTCTTCCTTCCATTCAGGAGCACTTTGTAGTGTGAACTTTTCCTGGTGTTTTTCCGTTATTCTCTGGGCTCATCTCATATTATCTATCACTCATCCAACACTCAGATATATTCCTTTCAACCTGATGCATTTTATCGTTTTTCTGCAGTATTTTTATATTTCTTCTTTCCCACTACATTGATCCCGCATAGCTCTTTACTTTGCTATATTTACTTGCCCTTTTCCTATGTTAACCTTTTGTTTCATTGTTTTTTATCAGTTATTATTATTATTATTATTATTACCTTAAGTCAGTTATGTTTTGCCTTTGGTTTCCCTTTAGCTGCGTACTTGAAAAACAATCTGATTTTTCTTTCTTTCTTTCTTTCTTTCTTTCTTTCTTTCTTTCTTTCTTTCTTTCTTTCTTTCTTTCTTTCTTTTCTCTTTTGTTTTATGTTTTTATTGCTCAAGTATGGCTGTGTGAGTTTGTTTGCACACTACATATTGTAGTAATGTGTGTGATGTTAATGTGGGTAGGTAACTGTGCAGTCAGGTTTGCAACATCTTGAAAAAAAAGAGCAAGACAAATTTTTAAATATTTTTCTTCAAAAGATCACTGTTTTTCTAAGATGCAGTAACTTTGGACTAAGATGGTATTAAGTAGCTGGGAGATTTGCTCTACAGTAATGCTTGTGGTACTTTTTTTTGTGCTCTTTTACCCAAAATCCACTATTGCTCAAGTTTATGTGTTCTGCTATTGGTATACTCAAGTTAATGGGTCTACTGGAAAAATAACCAAGCGAATGTGTTTACAGCTTTATAGTTCTGATCAGGAGTAGTGCATCCTTTAGTGTTAACTTACATGTAAACATGTTTACCCTGTTCTTATTTGCACTTTTGTTTTCTCTCTAGAATCTTCAGAAAATAAGACTAATTGGGCCATTTCTTGTTATTAAATGTAAATGACTATAAAGTAATGCACACGATTTACACTGGACTTGGCTAAAAACTAAGACTGTCTATGCCCATGTTTGATCTAATGGTAAATGAAATGGCTATACCAGAGGATGTTAGCATACCTAAGACAGCTGTGCAAAGGCCAGAAAGCTTTGCAGCCTTGACTACGTGACTCACTTCATTATAGAAGGAAGGACCAATGCACTCATTATAAAATGTGAGATAGTGTTATTACTAGAAGAAGCAGTATCTAGCCTTGATTATTGCATATATTAACAGACGTCACATGCATCCTAGCTTTCCACTATTACTATAGATGCTGGCACAAATATAGGGGAAGCATGTGAAATGTAGGGCAGCCAAGACTTTGAACAGAAGCATTCAGCAAAAAGGTGTGTGAGTGTGTGTTGAACAAGGTTGCCTGGATTCAGGGTTTGTCCTTTCTCTGAAATGACTTCAAAAGTCAGTATACTAAATCCAAATGGTGCAGAGACAAAGCACCCAGCATTGGTGGACCTCTCCTTTACAGAAAATCAGGTTAAATTAAAAAAGTAAGTAGATGTTTTAATTTATTTATTTGACATTTCTTTACTGGGAAAGTCTGACTGGACATGAATCCCATTTTTAGTGCAGGCCCGGGGAGAAAAGCTCCAAAATACACAGTTCAATTGATAAACTACCTAATATTATCACATGAAATGCAGTAACAAATAGTAGAGTTGACATACCGGATAGTTAGATCAGAAAACCATACAGGAATATTAAACAACAGTCATATGATGCTGAACACTGATCACGGACAGATCACTTTGTTTTCAGTAGATTTGCTTCTTGAAGCATTGGCTGTGGCTAGATCTCGCTTGAATGCCATTGCTGGAGTGGTTGAGCTTGTAGATAATAACTAGTCTGATTGTTGCAGTAGAAAACAGCAGTGCATCTAACCGAAATAATAACATTACACTGATACAGAGGGCAAACATGACAGTCCATGCCCTTGTTAAACTCATGACTTCTAATCTGAGGCAGGGTCATCATTATCTACACAGACCATTAACAGAGACAGTAATACCTGCTACCATGATTTGGCATAGTGGTTTACAATGCAGGCTACTGCCTTTAACCAACAAAGTGCCAAGCATGGATGCCATGCCATTAAAGAGGAGGAAACGGCTGCATGGTATTAGTGGTATTAAAATGTGATTTTCACACTCCTTATTGCTTTCTTCATTAAACATTATGACAAAAGATAAATAGCTGGCATAAATATAAATTGCAGGTGCAACATAGAGAATAAGAGAGCTTAGAACCTGCTAAGGGGAATGAACTCAACACAATAATCATTTACAGCCCATGAACAAAGATGGACATTATACCTGCATTTTCACCTCAGATATATTTTCTGGGTCTTTTACATATTATTTTCACATGACAGCAGTCGTCAGTTGGCGATATTGTTATTATGTGCAAAAGGGAGAAATGAACCAAAAATTCAGTAAGACCTGAAATAATCATCTTTATAAAGACACAAATGTGAAATGCCTTACAAATAAATTTCAATTCTAGGTGTCAGTACTAATCACTTAAAGGCAGTGTTTATTTCTTTTTTTCCCAGTAAAATACCTGCAAAAATAGCTTTAAGAAACTGAATGAAAACCCTGAAACCAAATAAAATGAAAAGTAAATTATTTTCAGGATTACAGCATAGAAGAGTTACAAAGGTATTACCCATTTTTCACAGCAGACAAAAACATTTTCCAGGGGATCAATTTAGGCTGTAGTAGTCTGCTCCTTAACACCCATAATCCATCATATTTTACAATTTGCAATTTCTTGGTGTCTGACTATTTTAGGTTTTCTATGAATTATTTTAAAAGGAGTATAAAAGGGCCTTTTCTTCTCTGGTAAAATGAGGGAGTTGCTTCTCTGCCCTATTGGGTCAGATACCATTAGAATCTTGAGTGAGGTAGCCCTCCCATCTGTGCCCCTATATTGGCAGGCACCTTACTAGGCTCATCTGTCACAGAGATCTAGCAATCAATCACTACACCGATCAATATGCGACTTAAGCATTCATCATGCCTTTAAGGAGACTATTACAATGCAGTTGTCAGTAAAAACTAGAGCACAAAGGAGGCAGAAGGAAAAAGAAATTTGGCCTAATGGAGAAAGGAGGCATTCTACATAAAAAAGAAAAAGCTTTTGAAAGATTTATTCTGATGCCCTGGAATGTGTTTCACAGGGTGAATCATCTTTCAAGAGACAAACTTGTATAAAAATTTCCAGGGCTGATGATTGGTCTGTCAGTATGATTTGTGGGTCTCACTGCCAAGGTAATGGGTACTGCTAAAGACTGGGCATTTCTTCCCATTGCTGTGAAATAATAACATATTGCATAATTGCATGCAAATGAGTGCTCAGGAACCTTTTGGACAAGCACATTTATTATTATAAAGTAACATGTTTCAGCGGTTCTGTGAGATAACTTAAAATTTGTGGTATTTTGGTTGGAAAATTTATAGTTGATGTTAAAAGCTCTTATTATGATATAATGATTTTCAATGTAAATTGCCTTTTGGTATGGCTTTGCTTTGATATATTGTGCAGGATCAGTAATTCTCAGTTAGATGGTTCACAAATTCATCTGCAGCATACAACTGTTCTGAACTTACATTCCTGTAGTGTGCAAAATCACTGATTCCAAACATTACATATTTATAATCAAGATAACAGTAATTTAATCTGAATAAGATAAAAAATAAAAGAACATTTTCATTAAATTGAAATACTGCAGTCATGTTTCCTGCAGCAAAATGATTGCAGATTCATGTTAAAGACATGACACTACGCTCACTAGGAAACTCAGGCTATTTATCTGAGAGTGCAACTTCAAAATCCATGTAAGTGCATATTGCATGTGTGTGTGTGTGTGTGTGTGTGTGTGTGTGTGTGTGTGTGTGTGTGTGTGTGTGTGTGTGTGTGTGTGTGTGTGTGTGTGTGTGTGTGTGTGTGTGTGTGTGTGTGTGTGTGTGTGTGTGTGTGTGTGTGTATGTGTGTGCATGGTAGTAGGTTAAGGCCTCCCTCATTTGTCATGATCTACAGTCCTCAGCACCTTCAGTAGCTGAGCTATGATGAAAAGCATTATGATCTAGCAGAAGATTAAGACCATATTCTACACTTTGGCTAGCAATCTAAAAAGCACGTCTTGGCATGACATGCTTGTTATACATAAGAACCTGCCAAAATGGTCCCACATGATCTTAAGTACTGAGATTTCTGCGCTCTTGCAGAATATAACCAGCACCATTCCAGTACAGAGGCTACAAGGCCTTTACTGTTCATAGCTGATTGCTAAGGTAAAGACCCTCAGGGGGGCTTTTTAGGCCTAGACATGTTTCTCAAAGGTGTCAAGCAAATCTTATATCCTATGTCTGTAAGGTAAACACCTTAACAATTATGTCAACACCAAAAATCTGGATTTGCAGTGGTATGCAAAACTCTGATCTTCATTATATTCATTTAGCAAATAGGTTCATAGGTAAACACATACGTAAACTATTACCAGCCTAGTCAATAACCAGACCATGACCAAAGGTAAGAATCAAACTGTACTTTGTGTCTGTGAGGCAAATGCCTTAACTATTATGCCATCTGCACTGTGAATTAGTTATTCATGTCTTTTGCACAGATATGACTCCATAGGTTCATAGATGAATACTAGACGACCGGTCTGCAATCTATTACATGAGTAACCCATAACCAGACAATGACCAAAAGTGAGTATCAAACCCAGTACCTCATGTCTGTGAGGTAAACAAATTAACACTTATGCCAAACTCCAACTAAATTCAAAGTCATCACTTTTCAGACTATTACAGGTTTAGCTGATAATTAGAGGTCAGAATCAAACCATGTAGGTTGATTCTGTGAGGTGTAGACCTTAACCATTATGTCAACCCATCCACCCTGTGTATTGTAAGTTTTAAAGGTAGATAGCAGAAAGAATGACAGCATGAACAGAATTGACTATATAGAGCAAATATGGGAGGGAGATTACAGATAACTGGGAAAAAAGATATATAAAGAATGAATACTTTGTTTCAGTCTTCATAGAGGTCAGCAAGGTGAAAGTACCATTGTGAGAGGGAGGGAGATAGGGCAGAATACAGCAGAAAAACACCAGAATGGAAACAGAGGAGTTTAGAAGGAAATTATTGCACTTAGGGAGGAGAGAGCAAAACAACCAGATGGATTGCCACCAAAGCCTTCAGAAATCTGGCCAGTGTGCTGGCAAATCACCAATGGAGATTTTCTAGAATCACCATTTACTGCAGATGTGTCACAGGACTTGATGACAGCAAGTTTGGTATAGTGGTATAGTGGTATGGTGGTATGGGATGGAAAGAAAAAAATCCATGGAACTACAGCAGTGACACGGAAAGTCATATAGCATTTTCAAGACAAGAGGCTGCAGAAACAGTGTATATGAACTTTATTAAGGCCAGTGACCTGGTCCCACACAAAAGGATAATAAGTAAAATAGTGGGATGGAGGGGACAGGATCAAGACTGAGGAACTGGCTAGCTGCATGGTTAAATGGCAAGACACAGAGGGTTGCGGCATAATGGACAGTGTCAAGAATAAGGGAACTGACTAGCAGGGTAGGGTCTGTCCTGTGCCACTACTTTTCAATGCGTTTGTTCGAGATACATTCCAGAGATATAGAGCAGGATCCATCTTATTACTGATGACACCCAATTAGATGTAGCAATGAAGAATGCAAGGAAGGGTATAGCAAAGGATTCGAAAAAACTGAACAAATGGGCAGAGGTGCATTTGGAGTTTATTGCAAACAAATGAAATGTGATACTCTTAGACTACAACAACCCTGGTGTGAAGGAGAAGCTGTGGAGAGAGAAAATACCAGCAATAGGATGAGAAAAGGAAGTACGACAGTGGATCACACCTGGACTAGAACACTGGAAGCAGACAGAGCAGGCAGTGTCAGAAGCAAGCAGAATGATGGGGTGCATCCTCCAGGGTATACATTCCAGAAGCAAAGAGGTGATACTTCCACTTTAAAATGCCTTGGTCAGACCAGGCCTTGAGTATTGTGTGAAGTTCTGGAGGCCATATAAGGAAAAAGACATGGGGCTCCTGGAAAAAATCCAGAGAAAAACTACCAGAAGGCTCCATTGTATGAAAGGGAAAGAATGTGCTAGAGGGTAAAGGAGTCAGAGCTCTCTTGCTTGAGACATAACAAAGAGAATGTGATAATGATGTACAATATCATGCCAGGGAAAATGTGGTAGTTGTTCTAAACAGTAAGAACTTTTGGGGAATAAGGGAACACTTGCAGCAAACTGTAGGAAATAACTACACCTCGGATCTCCAATTGTGCAGATAGGGTAACATTTACATTCCAGTGAATGTCCCTCATTCCCGAATTTATAAATAAGTGATAAATCAAATAAATAATTATAGTGCACCTAGCTGCATTCATGCATCCAGATTTATCATGCACATAGGTACACAACAACAATTTTCATTCTGTTGAGGTTCTCAAAACCCTGTATACATAAATGGGTAGGCAAGGAAGAGCAGGATTAGAGGATGTGCCAAGTTTCCCCTAATTGCCATCAAATCTTAATTTGTAAAATGCTTGGTGTGACATATAACAGTTAAACACATAAAATATTTCACATGATATTTTGAGCACAATTTACCCAGAAGTGAATTGAATTTGCCAAATTCTTGACAAATACAAAGTGTGTCTGGATAGAAGATGCTTTCAGATATGATATACTGTGGACACAAGTCATATTTCATAATGAGAATAAAATGTATGAATTGTGGATTACAAAAAAAAAAAATAAAAATAAAAAATAACAAAAAAACGAAAAACAAAAACAAATAAACAAAACAAAATGTCCATTCCACAGCAGAAAGGTAGAAAGACTTACTATGAATGATACAGGATGGTCTAAGGATAAGTCATTGCTGATGAATGCACATAGCTCTCTTATGACTGTGTTGATTTTAAGTGAAGGTTCATTTATGTGGTATGCATTTGTATAGCCATGTTTTCCAAGGGACTCTGTGTTATGCTTTTTGGTATTCAGCTTGTGACTGTGGTTAGAAAACCTGATGTAGGCATAATCAAGTCTCTCTTGGAGGATGTCAGTGTCAGCAACAGAGCTAATAATGATGTACAGTTTTAAGTCACCAGCAAATTTGGTTATCCATAGGCCTTTGATATCTGCCTAAATGCCAGAAAAGTAGATGCCAAAGGGGAAGGGCTCAGGACTGAACCCTGTGGGACACCACTGGTGAAATGTTTTGTGTGGAAAAAATCTCACCAAACTTCACTGCATAAGCTCTATCAGTGAGCCAGCTGGCTACCCAACAGACAGCAAATTAATGTTTAGGTGGATGAGCTTATCGATAACAGCAGCACGTTGCGTTGTATCAAACGCCTTTGTCAGCTGTAGGAAGGGTGTGTGGCAGATTGTCACCTGTTCACAATTTCAGTAGTGGACTAGAATGAGCAAAAAAGTTCTTCCTTTCACAAAAACAAATTTATTATGGTCAAGTTTTTTTAGGTCATCCATTTCCTTGTTTATAAGGTTTACTATAGTGTGTTTCATTCCTCTACAAATTATATTGCTGAGATTGATGGGTCCTTATTTTCCAGTGTCTGTGGCTGGGCTGCCACTGCGTATGGGCACCACTTCAGGAGTTCTCCGGTAGTGGCACTATTATGGCAGCTTTCCAGATATCTGGTATGTAACCAGCAGAGAGGCTAAGTATTAATAGGTTCATGAAGTATTGAGGAAAGCTGTGGTTTACATTGACCAGGAGATGGCCAGGTGTGTTTTCTTGGCCTGTATAGCTGGTGCTTTTGTGTTTTGGATAGTGCTGATGGGACATGTTCTAAGATGAATATGGGAAGAAGGTAGTTTGAAGATGAGAAATGGGGGAATGCAAGAGTACATGGATAAGGTGAAACTAGAGCTGAATTTGTCACACTAGATCTTAGTAATGGCCTTTAGATTACAATAAGTGGTACCATTAGACAGTAGTTTGTAGCGGTACTGGGAGTTGTTTCTGAGTTTCCTAATACAGTTAAAATACTTTGTGATTATATATGGAGGACATAGTGACTTTTAGTTCATAGTTTGCTTTATACTTTCTAATGATGCACTTCACATCTTCGCTGACCAGTTTTAGATAATATTTACAATGAGAGGAAAGAAATGTATTATATATAACAAGCATTTCCCCCCTATAATTATACAGTTTGTTTATACAGGAATTCAACTATAAAGATTTACTTTTGAATTCCCAGATATACTTTTGATGGATAGGGACAGATGCCTCAATAAAGCAGTTTTGATTTGAGTTGAATTCTGAGGTATAATTAACAGCCTTGGCTGCATGTTGGCCAGGGTTGTCAATTCCTGGAGAAAGCCCTTTTGAATTTCTCTAAGTTGTCAGAAAATGATAAGAAATTAGCTCTGAAATAATTTCTGAATACAGTAGGGTTCATAAAAGTTATACAGAAACTGGTGCCAAATAAATGACACAATTCCCTGATGGATTGCCACTCATATTCAGAAAGATGGTCTCTTATTCTTTATCCAAATCTCATAACAATCCTTATAAACAGATGCGTCCCAGATGGAATAATTCCTAAGTTATAGAAAGATGCTTACACTGTTCCATGTGTAAAGCTGGAAGGGTACCACTTGTGAAGTATCTAATGTTAGGTCTTTCTCCATAATAACCCTAATAATAGTCTCATTTGTAAGGGTACAAATGCAGGCCTAGTTGGGGACTGTCATTTTTCTCAACATGGCTGCCACATTCAATACCTTCCATTACAGATTACTTCTTAACAGATTCAGTGCCCTAGGTACGAATGCATGTATACTAAACTGGTTTAGTAAAGGACTACATATCTGGATGAAGATGAAAAGTTAAATGGAGGTCTGCTGACTCTGATCTATAGTAACTAGCAAATGTAACCCTCAATTATCTAAATTAGTGCTTCTTTTTGCATTAAATGAACCATGTGTCCTGCCACTGTAATGATCTTGTACCTTCTTCATTATGGAGATGACTCCACCATTTAGTTCTTTGTTAATACCCTATACAGTACAGAATAAAAACATTACGTAGGCTTTTCCAAGTTGGAATCATGGCTATGTGTGTTTAATTTATCTTTAGATGAATCCAAGACAAAAGGTATTATACTCTGCAGTCATCAGTAGAAATGATCAAAGTCACTGTAATTATACAAACCCTCTGTTTAATGGCTCTGACAGTCAATATGTCCAGAATGTCAAATATTTAGGGGACTAGAACATTGTTCAAGCACTTAAAATGCTGAAAGGTAATGGAATGACTTTAATCTAATTGATCTCTCTTTAAAAGATTCAGACCTTTGTCTACACTAATGCAATGTATTTTTCAGAGCTACCTTGTCTACCAGACATTCTAAACACTCTCACATCAGACTTGAATCACCATCACATAGTGAAATAGCCAAACATCCCTCTATTAGTAACTATATAAAATATCACTGTGTAGCTGTCAAAAATATTTGAATTTAAAAATAATTTGCATTGCATGTAGCTAAGTTTTACTTTCAATCTCCAACATAACATAGCCACAGCACAGCTAAGTAAGCATTTAATGAAATAACCCAAGTAGGGAATTAAATTGTACTAACTCAAAAAACATCAGCACCATCATAAACCACAGTACTTTTTATGATGTGCAATTTTCTATTATTTAAAAAAAAAAAAAAAAATATAATCAAAAATATATATATATATATATATATATATATATATATATTAAAACAAAAGTCAGAAATCATTTCTGAATTCCCCCCTAACAAGCAAGCAGGTAACACTACGACCTTATACTGTACTAGGAATAATCCTATATTGTTATAAACTTCTTTGTTTAGTCTACCCCTGCCTCCTGCCTAGTCAATATTCTACTTTATACTTTCTTCCTTGCTGTATTGCACTGTATTCTTTTATTTCACCTATAATCTTTTAATCTTTGTTCTACCTTTTCTTCTCTTATTATTCACTTACAAAATGATTTGTTTAATTTGTTATTTTCTACTTTTCGGTGGACATTTCCTTCTTTTCATCTCCCACCATTTCTCCTGCTCAACCAATAGAACAGTGCCAGTCATTTGGAAATCCTTCTTCACCATCCTTCATAAAGGGGGAACTCAACTGACCCATCTAACTTTAGACCTATCGCCATTCTCTCCCCCTCTCTAAAATACTCAAAAATGCATTCATACGCAGCTTCTAATGTATCTCCTCCAGGAAAACCTTCTCACATCCACTCAACATGGCTTCCAGCCTAACCACAGCACTGCTACTGCCCTCCTATCATTTACACATACTGACGCTAAGGCCCGTGATTTTCATTGACCTCTCCAGTACTCTCGACACTGTCTCTCACCCTATACTTCTATCTAAACTTGCTAACCTCAATCTATCTGCTACCTCTCTAGCCTGGCTCTCTAGCTATCTCTCTCACAGGCAACAATCTTCAGATGGCTCTCCTCCTGCTCACCCTACCTTCCAGTCACATCTGGTGTACCCCAAGGTTCCATCTTGGGTTCCATCCTGTTTAACATCTTTATGATGAACTTCATATATCCTGCAAACAATCTTCCTTAATTCAATACACTGATGACTCAATTCTCATCTCCACTTCCACACTTCCAGCAATATCTTTGAACTCCATACTCTTACCCAAGATGCCTTTCTATCCATTGAAAAGTGGCTGCCTGATAATCTACTCATCTTAAACCCAGAAAAAAAATCTTCCTTTTCCTGTCTCTCTTTCATTATGAATCCACCTTTGTCATCACATCCTCCAATAACACCATTATACAACCTGAACCCCACACAAAGCTCCTAGGTGCCATCATTGATGATGAACTTAAATTTAACTTACATATCCTCCAAAGTATAAAAAAAAAATCACCAAAAACTGGGCTTGCTTTATCGCAACAGAAAATTTTTAACTTCTAATGCTAGACTCTCCCTGGCACAAGCTCTTT
The DNA here is from genome assembly GCF_019279795.1 of Protopterus annectens. Taxonomy (NCBI): domain Eukaryota; kingdom Metazoa; phylum Chordata; order Ceratodontiformes; family Protopteridae; genus Protopterus; species Protopterus annectens. The sequence continues at coordinate 323,620,347 of NC_056750.1, read as the reverse complement.
TCCTCCCCTCCCTTTTCTATGCTGCCCCAGTCCTAACTAACATTCAGTCCACAACCTTGGCCAAACTCCAACAAACATACCACAAAATTACTAGATTTGTCACCAACTTTCCTTATAACTCAAATCATTGGCTTGCACTCAACTCTCTCCAATGGCTTGAATTCCCACAACAACTCCTTCTATCACAATTTCAGATCACATACTCTAAATTATACAAACCATCTTCCTGCCCTGCTCACCCCCCCCCCGGTATCCACCTATACTCCCACTCATACCCTCTGCACCTCAATCCAGCAACTCCTAGATATTTACCAACCTAAGAAAACTGTCAGTAAACTACTATATAAATGCTCTGTAGGCCAAGCTTGGAATAAACTTTCAACACATTTATTCTATTACCCACCCTATACACTTTAAAGTACTCAGACTTCACCTACTTAATACCAACACTTGCACCTGTCATGGTCCTACCTAATTCCATTATACTCTTGTATTCAGACATCTTACTCTACCTCCTCTTGCTCCCTCTTACCTTACACATACAGTTCATCTTTCTCACCTTACATTTGTACTTTTCCTAAATGCTCCATCCTTAAGATATACTTCACCACCACATCTATATTTGCATATATTGTTTTAAAAGCACTATTGCTGTACATACTTTTAAATGAAAAAAAAATAATAATTTTTTATATAATTTTTATTATTATTGTGTATATATCTTCCCATCTTATATATCTTAATTTGCTCTATCTTGGACTGTGAATTTTAGATATTGTAAACTGTCTGCAACTGGAGCATTTCTCCTTTGGTCTCCACTGAAAATGGGCTTCTAGCCCAGCTGGACTAACTCGGTTAACAAATGTCAATAAATAAATATAATAAATAAATAAATAAGTCTTGTTGACCCCCAGCCTTAATGCACTGCTCTCTGTCATCATGCAGTCTCCCTCCATCTTTAGGTTACAGACAATTCATTGCTTTCATTCTTTCATGACATGCCTACTGAAACCTTGCCTTCTGTTTTCTAGGATCTCTTTGTATAATTAGTCCTATGTTAATTTTGAATATTTCTGACATTTGGTTCTCAGCTTCCTACTAAACAATAAATCTGCCAGTAAAAGTCATTGTAGCAATTCAGCACTCTTTAATTTAACAAAGGCATGTGGATTTCACACTCAGCAGACTGGACTAGAACAGGGTCACTATAAGCTGTTGGTCTGGTGCAAGAATTCATGATGCCACAAGGGGTGTAACAGCACTTAAACCAGACAAATATACTTAGACCTAGTGGTGACCTATGTCTGAGAGAATGACCAAAAGCTCTGAACAAAGACATGATGGAACTTATTACTCTTTTGTTAGAGGCAGGGAAAGACACTGATTTTGAGGATTTAGTATCTTGCTTTCGTCAAGAATGATACATAGATAATAAGGAAAGATAATCGACTTTAACAATTTCCTAAGTAATTAGTGTCATTCTAAAGGGATCCATTAAGTGTCTGTCTGGGATTACATAGTGGATAGGACTTCCTGTTTTGCCAGGGATGTCTGTCATACCAGAATTTCCACATACTGCCCCCATAATGCCTTTGTTTCAGGCAGAGTTCCCCTAGACATTCCTACGTAGCAAAGTCAAACTCAAATGTAAATAACATCAAGGTAACACTGCTCAGTCCTAGGAGTCTCCATAGATAGATGCCAGAACTTGAGGCCTGTCTGCCTCTTGAGCACATTCATATTTATGCAGTAGTTACTGTGCCATGGTTCAAGTCAATGACAGCAGTCCCTCAATAACAGCGATAAGTAACTATCCCAGCTTCAGGTCTTCGAGTAATTAACTGAGGGAGAGTATCTTTATTTGTTAGAAATACCATCATCTCATGCAAATCACCCACAATCCTAATTTGGAGCTTCTAGAGAACCATATAACCCCTAGCATATCCAGCTACTACTTTATTGCCAACTACAGATCTGTATCAATGTCCCTCCAAGATCATGGAAATTACCTTAACGCATTTGAGCAGTTAAATATCAGGCAAAATACCTTCGTGCTCTGGAGTTCAATTATGGAAGTATTGTTGCATACTTACTTCTCTAAAAATTGATATTTTCAGCCTTTCCTAGACTTTTTAATACCAGCGTATTAGAAAAATGTAAAAGTACTCATATAGTCTTTAAAAAAAATAGCAAAAAAAACAGTCAACTTAATACACTAAAAAACAAACAAGAAATGCTAATATATGCAAACAGCAACACATTTGTTAAGCGAGTTCATTCCAGCTATGTCATGAAACTTTTTCAGAATGATTAAAGCATTGACAGGTCACCCATTTATTAAAAAATATAAATTCATCACATGATTTCTCAGTTCCAGTTAAATAATGGATAATACTAAACTGTTTTCAACCTTCAGTAATCCCCCAATATGAACATGCATCCCATATAAAAATAAATAATTCCTAAAAAATATGCATAAAAAATGTTATGACAACCTTACTCAAGAATCACTTTCTTTCTTATATATATATATATATATATAAAACCCATTTTTATAAGCCACTTTACTTAAAATAACACATAGGACACTAAATTAAGTAAATGCTATTGATATAAAGCTTCTCTTTCTTAAGTATTAACAAATGATTGATATTTTCATTTTATCCCTGCAGCATCTGTGACATTCAACCAATACCTCACTGGACTGCCAACAATAAATGTGACGTCCCTTACTATCCTGGGTCAGTAACTAAGGAGCTTCAATCCTCACTACTGACTCCAATATGAGACTGTCACTTAAACAGGAGTAATATTTCACAATTTTCCCCTAACAGCACAACAGAAACATGCTCTATTTTCCTGGGACTGGGCTATATACTTCTGACCACCCATAATATAACTCCTTATTACACACTTCAGAGCAATGTATCCCAGTTTAAGACCTCTGATACACTCACACTCAAAGAAAATTTAAATCTCACACATCCAAACACTTCCGTGAAAGCCTGACACAGATTTCCAAATGTGTGCATTCCCCAAAATAATACGGTAATGCCACAAATCAAAGTGTCTTCTAAAGGCTGTCCAGTTATGAAAGTTAAATATCAAAATAAATGATAGCTATTACCATAAGGGACCAGGACTTTGAGAGGTGACCTGGGGAGTATAAAACATGTATAAACACTCTCTAATTTCTAAAGAGAAACACTGATTTCCAGCCACAATGTAAAGCAATGAAAAAACATTTTAAAATAAGTAAAATTATTACAAGAATGTAAATCAATAGCTTTCAATAAACACCAGAACTCAATCAATGGAAATGTAAAATTAAACTGCAGGATAGGAATCCATTATTTTAGAAAAAAATATTTTAATAGCTAAGCGTTCCTAATCTAACTAAAGAATGCTGTCCCTGGTCTAATCAAACACATAACAGCAAGGCAAAAGGCAGGCTCACAGTTTTTGGTGAGTTCTCTTTTGTGGGTGTCCACTGACTGCAACTCTTCATTAACAGCTGCTCTTCACAAACTGCTGTACTTCACAAAACTGCTCAGTACTTAACAAACAGCATTGTCAACTGTCTAATTTTAAAAATAAGTCAGCTGTTTGAAAAATTTCATTTTCTGTCAGTCAGCTGTTTAAACAATCACTTAGCAACCAGGAACATTTAATGACATCACTCACTGTTCAGCTGATTCTCCATAGTACTTTAGAATGTCCCTCTCAAGCATGCACAATTAGAAATGCATCAAAACACTGACAGATTCTTTAAACCTTCTGTATAAACAGGGAGATACTCAGCATTTTAAATCTTATCTCACAATTAGACATGCCGACATACAATATGCCAGCAGGTCTAATCTGTTTGATACTCCCCAGGTCATCTCGAAGGTCTGGTCACATACGGGCATAGCTATCATTTATTTTGGTATTTAATTTTCATAATTGGATACCCCTTTACAAGGGCATGAAGGCACTCTGATTGCTGACAACATTACTGTATTAGTTTGGGGACAGGACACAGCTGGAAATCTGTGTCAGGCTTTCCCAGAAGAGTTTGGATGTGTGAGATTTAAATTTACTTTGAGTGTGAGTGCATCAGAGGTCTTAAACTGGGACACATTGTTCTAAAGTGTGTAATAAGGAGTTACATTAGGGGTGGACAGAAGTATATAGTCAAGTCCCAGGAAAATAGAGCATGTTCCTGTTGTGCTCTTAGGGGAAAATTGTGAAATATTACTCCTGTTTAAGTGACAGTCTCATTTTGGAGTCAGTAGTAAGGATTGAAGCTCCTTAGTTACTGACCCAGGATAGTAAGGGACATCACGTTTATTGCTGGCAGTCAGGTGAGGTATTGGCCAGACATCACAGCATCTATCAATACTTGCCAGTTTAGCTCCCTAGTTTCCAACTGTAGCTCCAAGTAAACTCCCCTAATGGGACCTGCCACCTTTTCTAAAATAATTAAAACAAATTTCTTAAGGTTGCCTTGTGAATGTACATGCCTCCTCAAAGCATTTCTATTGTTTACCCTTTTTATAGCATAAATATGTTTATATATCTTTATTCTTAATGTCCTTTCAACCTAGAAATTACAAACATAGGCAATATATACTAATCCTTTGGTGTATTAGTCTAATCTCCCTTTGCATGAAATCACCTCATGATGGTTTGTAATTGTTACATTAATAGTATCTAGGATATATCTACATTGTTAACATACTCCGCATTCACTCATTCCTTTATTCACAATTGATCTATCATCTCCTGCTGTTGGTTCCCTTTTAAGATATGACTTCAAATCCTATCCCTTTTAACAACAAAACTTTATGCTTCACCCAATTCATCAATCATTCCAAAATTTCAAACACACCCTTCCAAGTTCTCTCTAAAACTGCCTTAAAATCTTTTGTTCTATGGCAATAACTTAAAATCATAGATCTCAATTAATCCCTCTCTTTGTCCACTTTTTTATTAAAACTATCAAGATGTCTAATCAAGGGGTGAAATCTCACCCATCTATCATGTAAAATGTCATTAATAATCTCATTAATTAAGCACATTGGATACTCCCATCCATAAACATCCCTTTTAGAACCTTCATCTCAAAATTAAATTGCTCATTATTCAGTACAAGATGGGACAACCTAAGCAATTGCCCCTTAAGTATATTTCTTTTCTGCAAAGGGAGATGGCAGCTATTGCAGTGTAGCATACTGTTAAAATACATTTTTTCCAATAGATATTAGATTCATAGACTTTCAAAATGGAACATTTTGATAAAGTCATATCAAGAAAATTAACTGACTGCAAACTAACTTCACCCACAAAGTGCATAAATGTGATTGTGGTGTTGATATAGTCAAACAACTCATATTGTTTAGATTTTCAAAATCTTCAAAAAATAAAAATGTCATCAAAAAAGTAAAAATATTTAGCTATATATTACCAGAAATGGAGGCAAAAACAAAATTATTTTCCCACTATACAACAGATCAGCTTTACAAGCTTGGTTTTAAACCTTTGGACTGCAAATGGTTGAGACCATAAGATCAAAGTTTTGAAACTTTGAAAGTCTAATAAAAAATAAAAATAAAAACAAAACACAATTGTTTTTACATTTTTGCAGGGGGGTAAGGCCCCCCTCACCCCCACACCCCCTGCTAAATAAATATACTAACTCTGAGATTGCACTACAGTGAGCAAAACAGTAAATTTCCCATTCTGTGCTGTAAGACGATCTCCATTCAAAATGTTAGAAGTTTCAAAACTTCAATCTTATGGTCTTGACCATTTGCAGTTCAAAGTTTTGAAACTTTGAGCTTGTGAAGTGAATCCATCACAACACAATATTAACAACATTCAGGGCAGCTGCTGCAACCATAGCCACATCCTGTACTTGTTTATAATATTCTTTTTGAAAGAAAACAATATTATTTTGAATGATCATTTCCTTATATCCAACTTTAATGTTAACACCAGTCTCAGAAAATTCAGTTTCTTGAATGAATGCATCATAGAACCAGTCAATACTTGTATTATTTGGTATAACCAAAATTAAATCCTTAACATCAATTACCACAAAAAAAGAACTACGCTAGAAACTCATTTTCTGCTAAAATACTCAAAAAAAATCCATGAATCCTTTAAAACTCAGGGCATATTATATAAAAAAATGCTTTAACTTTTATATCACCAACTTAGCCTTAGGCTCCATTTTTGAGCCATGCTCTGCTACAATAGGTCTAACTGGGGTTTAAACAATGAATGTATGCATTTTTGGTATCACAAAAATATTTGGGATTAAAGATTTTTTAACCTTTGGGATATCAATTAAACCACTTGGCAAACCATAATGATTGTTCCAGTCTTCCAACAAAATGTCCACCCTAGCATATTCAATATCAACCTTATTTCTGGAGATGGCTGTAACAATTCCCCATTATTCAAATATTCCAACATTTTCTGAGAATAACAATAGCTATTCATAATAGCAACTCTGCCCCCCTTATTGAGCTTCATGATCTGTAGTGGTTTATTATTTCTGAGTTTAATCATGTTCTTTTCATCAAGTGATAAATTAAGAAAGGACCGCTCATCCTGGAGTCCATGTTCCTCAGTTCACTTTCACAAAGCTTTTCCAATAATGTAACTATGGGAGTCAGTGGTGGATTACATCACTTTTCCTGATAAGAGATTAACTATCAACATCATACTCTTGTTTATTATGGAAAATAATTTTAAATTAAGCTTTCTAACATATAATTTCAACTCTTTGAGCAGATCTGTCAATTTGAAAACAGTTGAAGGAATGAAAGTAAACTCCTTCACAAATACATTACTAAATAAAGGGGTAATCATCAGATTACTATGATTAAGCAATTTGAACCCCTTAAAGTCAAAAACAATACCTGTATTGTCAACATGCATCTCTGGGCACAAATGTTGACACTGCCTTTCCACTGTTTCCCCCTACTGCTCTTGGCCCTCCTTTTGTTTATCTACATTGCTTGTGTAGTTACTTTTGTTACCTGTATAATCTCCTTGGGGGGGATAGACTGGTCTGAAAAAGAACCATCTTTTATCGCCATCACCAATTTCCTCATAATTCTCACAATATGCGGTCAAAATGTCACCAGTTCCACTCTGCTTCACCTTATACCACTGTGGGATCAGCTATGCATGCTTATTACTATAATCAGTTTAATCACTCTACAACTATTTTCACAATGCACCTCCATATCAACAAACACCTTAACATAATTAGTCTCCAATGTTGATAACAGTAAATCATTAACTATTTCCTTTTGGAGCATCTTAATTTCATCTTCATTCTTCTCCATAACTTTCTGTTTGTCCCTTTGCCCAAATGTACATAATTTCAAAACCAGTCTTATATAATTGTAAAAGTTCAGCATGTAATAATGTTTCTTCTTATAGCCCATTAGGAAATTTATAAATTCTCAACTATTTCAAAACATGTTGGGGATTGAGAGAGTCATTGGGGAAGGTGTTATCAAGCTGTAACCCTATATTTCTCAGTAATTTTTCAAACCAATGATACTTATCTCTTAAAGTCTCCTTTCTCCTGTCAGACTGAACAATGTTGTTTTTTATGAAAAATAAAAGTTTTTTAAACTAATCATTCAAATCTCAATCAACTCCCACAATGGAGGACCAAGAGTCACAGGGTATACTGTTAACTGTTGCTGCTTCTCCAACAACCATATTAGGCACTGCTCCACTCTGATGATCCACAGTCCCAACGGCACATACTGTAGCTTCGGCATAAGCTGTTTTATGCATAATAGCAGGACTGCAGTCTCTTCTTGAGCTAATTTCATAATTTAAACATCTTTTTGTAAACCTATACCTATCAGCTGTCTCTAAAACCATCATTTTATCTATGATTTTATTTGGTTTTTGAATCACCAGTGTAAGCCACCCTACCAATAGCAATAAATCCATTGGGTATAATGCAATTATGGAATAAATATTCTGCTCCTTTGTATCAAATAATTCTTGCAATACAATGCATGCTAAGGATAACCATACTGACAAATAATAAAAATCCAGACTAAAAAACAAAAAAACAAACATTGATACGCACAAAAAGCCACACATTTATTAAGCTCTTTTGTTCTAAATATAACATGGAACTTCTTCAGATTAATTAAAACGTTGACATCTCACTCATTTACAAAAATGTGAATTGATTATATGATTTCTCACTCCAATAAAATAATATCTAACACTAGAACATTTTCAACCTTCGCTTATTTTTATATAGCCCACCTAATCATGAAGGGATTCACATCTAGATCAGGGGAGGTCATCGTGCCTCTTTACTCATCCCTCATCAGGCCCATAATTGAGTACAATGCCCCTTTTGGGATGTACCTTACCAGACACCTGCAGCAACTGGAAAGACCCCAAAAGTACCTTACCAAGAGGATCAAGGGGCTCAAACAGATGCCGTATGCTGCCCGGTTAAAGAAACTCCAGCTCTACTCAGTGGCATACCGCCTGCTCAGAGGCGATCTGTGCCTGACGTATAAAGCCATGTCCAACCCGGAATTAATGGACATGCTGCACCTCAGAAAATCCAAATCCCATCGAGCTACGCGCTCAAGAGACTTGAACCTCAGCACTGAAATAAATAGGACATGCTGGAGGGACAGATTCATAACCCAGAGGCTCCCTTCACTCTGGAATAAAATCCCAGTCCAGGTTAGGTGGAGTCCCTCATTGACTCTCTTCAAGAGGAATCTTGATGAGTGGATGGGAGATCGTAGGTTTACCCCGGGTATCACTTCTGTGTCACTGTTAGACAGAGGCACAGTATACTAACCTCGAAAAAGGGCATAGCAAAATTAATTTAAAATGGGTGGCGAAAGCCATACACACTCTGGCTAGGCTTATAAATGCCCTAGGGTAGATAGCCTAGTATGAACCTATGAACCTATAATGTAGCAACAAGTATGCAAACCAGGGTTGTAGTATAACCACTTGTGAGAGTAAGACAGGGATAATCACTGAAGAGTTAACTGTGAGGTTCACAAATACATGGCATCCATAACAATACTATCAGAATTCAGGAGACACCAACAAAATTGATTGGAGTACAGCCATAATTTTAACATCTTTTGACAATAGTAGTGTTAAGTAGAATATTTCTGAAAAAATGGAAAATTTTACGTGGGAACACCGAAGAATACGAATATTTGGGTTCCATGGTGAGGTTTATTAATCAGAAGAGTGCCAACTTGAAGGAGGCTTCTGAATTCAGTAATGAAGAGGAAGAAAGTTTAGGGCAGAAAAGAAGACGCTTCAGATGTTATACCTCCAGTGCTTGTAGCTACATTCATGGTGGGGGGGTTAACATGTATTCTGCCAATACAACCGGGGCTTATGCTCTCTTAGGGAGTTTTAATTGTCACTGGAATTATATTGTTATATTGCTGTATGCATGACATCTAAATGTTTTAATGTTGAGGAAGCCAATAGAAAATTTAAAAAAAAATAGGTTGTGTGAAGATTGAGTGAAGATAGGTAAAGGCTGCCAGCCTAGCCAGATAGAATTTTGGAGATAAATCTGTCATCTGTAAATATTAATGTAAACCACAGGCTTGTTGTCCTAAATGGTAAAAATAGTGTTACATGTGGGACTGGGAAAAAATGTAACAAGAGTGCACTCTACTGACCAAGTAAAGCATGTTGTGACCCTTTGATGTAAACACGGCTCTGGACGGTCTAGATGAAGAAACTCTTGCTATTGTTTTAAGGCCAGAGTTAATGGCCAGAATTTGCATGTATAAATGTTTTTTATTGCTCTGGTTTCTGCCCAGAGGTAAAGAATGTAAATGTAGTTTCTGTTAGCCTGGGAACCCAGGGAAGTGTGAAGAATGATGTAATGTAACCAAGGGAAGTGTGAAGAATGATGTAATGTGAACCAGGAATGTGATTTTAAAAACAGAGAGAATCAGAGAGCATTAAGCATTTTTGTCTTGACCATCCAACTCATCAGCACTGTCTTGCTCTATATCTAAGTTTATCTTGGACTTGTGTTTTCTCTTAGCAATAGCTAGAAACTAGAAAGATTAGACTAAGTGTTTTTCTGTGATGTCAGAACTGTACTACTGAATTATTTTAAGTATTTCTCTGTGATTTGTGAACTCTTTTCTAGCACTGTGTAGTAAAAAGTATCGTCTTGTGTTTTGACTATTTGTTATAAAATATTTTTAAATCCCTTCAATTGTGGCTGCTTTTGTAGAGATAATTTAAGCTCTTTAGAGTACTTGCTTGCCTTTGGTAAAATTGTACAAAGCCACTCCAATAGCTTTAGCCGTGGGCTATACTACCAACTGGATAATAATATTGCACAGTAATAATTGGACACCCTTTTAAGGGCCTTTGATTAGCTGATAAATATTAGTAGGTGGTGGCAGCTGGTACTACTGTATAGTCTGGGGAAAAAGGGGCACAGCTGGAGAACCTGAGCCAGCCTTCCCCAAGAGTGTCTGTCTGGTTGTATAAACTCTTCTCAAAGTGTGTGTGTGTGTGTGTGTGTGTGTGTGTGTGTGTGTGTGTGTGTGTGTGTGTGTGTGTATGTGTGAGTGTGTGTGTGTGTGTGTGTGTGTGTGTGTGTGTGTGTGTGTGTGTGTGTTTGTGTGTGTGTGTGTGTGTGTGTGTGTGTGTGTGTGTGTGTGTGTGTGTGAGCTACTTGGGCAGAGACACGAAGCACTGGAGGTTTTATTTTGCCCATTAGGCTGAGATCTGGACCCTATAGCTGTGTCAGTGGGCAGTCTTATTGGGGACCTGGAGAGCAAGGGAGCGACCAGCCCCGAACTGACTGTAATCTCTGTGTGCTCTTAAGGGAAATTGCACTTTACTGTGTGTATTTGTTATCCTTTCCTCCTATGTGAGATGCCCCTCACTGGTGTTAGTGGTGAGGATTGAGGCTCCTTGATTGCTGGGCCAGGGCACGGGTGTTACAGGATGCATGAACACATTTATGCAATTAGACAAAAATCATTGTACAGACATACAATAAAATGCATTGAATTTAAGAAGTTCACTTTTGCTGTATGAGACCATGTACCATTTAATAAAGATGGTAATAAGGATGATGATCTGGATTGTTTTGAATACAAATAGAAAAATTTGCCAGATGCATGCAGAAGAATGTGTTTAAATCAAATTTTCAATTTAAATTTTTTTTGAAAAAGAAACAAAAATGTCTTGCACCAACACATTTGATCATGCCATTTTTGAGTATTTTAAGGAGTGGTTTTGTGATGTGAGTAAATATCAGATGAAGTTTCAACTCCTGTTTTGTGAGGTTAAGGATTTTATTTTTGAGTTTTAATAAATGTGATTTATCTATCTGTCTTTCTATCTATTCATTTTACTTGGGTATTTCATTAGTTTTTGCCTGGTTCGATGAGCTTTGACCAGGAGGTATTTTTTTTTGTCTAATGTCTGACTTGAAGAAGTAGTCTGATATTTTTTGTTATATATTTTTAACAGAGGCTGTCTTTATTTATTTTTTTAAACACACCTTTATTGAATTATCATTTGTGACATTTGTGATATAGGCAATTTTACATTTATACAAAAGTAATCAAACTATGAACAAATTAATATTAATAAACATTGCTTTTCACATACATTGTTATATATCATATAACCTAAGGAACATTACATAAATTATTCAAATCCTGCCCCTTGAGGCCCTCTTTATTTGAACATTACCCTGGGTTAGTTTCTCTCCTAAAAATAGTGATTTCCATTTGTATTAACTAGCATTTATTTGCATTTACATTTGCCCCATACATTTCTAGTTCAATTATCATTTTCTGATTAATGCTTTGTAATGTCTTGTTTCAAACAAAAAAAAATTCTCAGAAACACAACTTTGCATAGAGGGGAAGAAACCCGGAAGAAAATGTCAGCGAGTTTGCTTTCTCTTTCTTACTGCAAGGTGGAAACCCATCTCATGAATATTTATCAAGTGATGCTTATGGACTCTCATTATTATACATCTTTCAGTGCTTTGATATTCTTCCTATCTCTTCTGCTGGCAGATCATGCAGAGGTTTTATTTATTTACATATTGGGCTGCAAGCATAGCTCTTAACTCTACATCATTATGAGGATCATTCCTTATTCTGAGTCTTAAGAATTCTGTGTTTCACACTATTCCACATTGAAAAGATTTGGCCTGATGTGAGAGCAGAGTCTGAATGGCTAACTGAAAGCAGTAGTATTTTAGAGCTCCATATAACTAGTTAAATAAGACAGGAAAAATATTATTTTTTTTTTCAAAGTATAAAATCTTATAGATAAAGGTCTAATTTACATAATTAGAAACTTTGGTGAAGTTTTACAAATAATTTCCTGTCAAAAAGCTTTTAGATATATTCACTTGTTAAAATGAGGAACTCAAGGAATTCTCACCAGGATGCTGCCTTAAAGAAGGAACTACAACAGATGGCATCTACCCTGCAGGAGTTGTATTTGAAGATGGATGATTTTAAAGAGAACCTAGAAAATCTTAAAACAAACAGTCAAAAACAGGCTGACACCCTCAAGGAAATGCTACAATAACACCAGACAAGGATAACAGGAATAGAAATTTCTCTAAATGACTTAGAAAGCAGACTTAAGGAAGAGGAAACACAGAAAGAACTGCTTCTTAAACAAAACACTTGGTTGGTTAATAAAGTAGATGACTTGGAAAATAGGGAGTGGAGAAATAACATCAAGATTTTCGGTTTACTTGAAAACACAGAAGGTGAGGATATTATTTCCTTTTTATCAAGATGGATCCCTGACTTTTTAAATTTAAAAGAAGGATTATCCTTTGGCATTGAGAGGGCACACAGAGCTCTTGGGAAACATGTCACTAACTCAAACTCTCCTCCTAGATCAATAATTATCAAATTTATTTCATACTTGGGCAATGAACTGATTTTAAGATCTGCTTGGAGGAAGGGACCTCTAAAATATAAACAGAGCCTAATAAGATTTGATAATGACTATTCATCTAGAATAATGGAACAAAGGAAAAAAAGTGTGGCCATTGATAAAGTTTCTGAAATAAAATAACATCAAGGCACAACTTACATATCTAGCTAAGATAAGAATACGGTATGCCAATGAGATGAGGACTTTTATTGACTTAGAGGAAGCCTCTTCATTTATTAAAACTAATAATGTGATTACTATACCAGAAGATATGGATTGTATGTCACCTTCTCTCAAGAGAACAAAAGAAACAATTGTCTAGACAGATGTCAAAAAGAAGAAGCAAAAGACTGATACTGTTACAGCCAAATCTTTCAAAGCATCTAGTATGATATGATTTGTTTTAACATTACTTTAAAGGACCAATTTTACTGCTTGGAATTTTAAAACAAAGGTAACTAACTACTGGAATCTTTATTTATATTTTTTGAAAATAGATGGCACATGAGAGTTTTCACATTACCTCAGGTATGTAAAACAGGGTACTTTTCTTTCACAGAAGGAGGGTTATATAGCACATAAAATATTTATACTGTAAATCAACATACATAGTATATGTGTATTTTCTCTTAATTTTCTCTTTTCTTTCTCTCTCTCTCTTCTCATTATTATTTTAACTGCATCTTGTCTCTCTTTCTAAATTCTCTCCTATTTACTATACTAATATAGTCTGTATATATTTAATAACTCACTATATATACATAGATAAATAATAGTCTAAAATTATCTAGTTTTAAGGTAGACTAATTGGAACAGTAAACTTAATTAATTATTACAATATTTATTAGATTAATTATAGTCACTATTATGCTTATTGGGATTGGGGACAAGTTTGTGATTTACTCTGAAATGTTCCATTCATGTACATATGTCCTTTGAATTATTTATTTTAGTATTCACAAATATATAAAAAAACGAGGCAAAATGTACTATTGGTCAAGAGAAGTGAAGCTTTCTTCACATTCTATTTGCATTCCCATAGCAACAGTAAACAACTGCTGCAGTTTCTAAGGACACTGTGAACCTGTGAAGTGCATTTAGCCTCACAGATAATAAATAATAAGAAAAAGTAATGTTGTTTAGTTATTAAAATGAAAAAAACCTATGCAAGGTAAAATAAATACATAATAGGACTATTTGTAATATTTTATGATTTATCCTCATAGGATTACATATTCCTGGAAACACAACTGAAATGTTCCCAAACTACATGTGCACTTAAATGTAGCTGCTTGATTAAAAAGTATTACTCAGTTTAACATGCTGATTTCACAAGCTGTCTGCATTGTAAAAGTTACATTTTATATGTTACTTGAAATTGAAAGTCTCTAATGCACATGAAAAGATACATATTACTTTTTGCAACATGTTATATTTGCAGTTACCTCATACTCTGTACAAACTCACTTGGTAACTGATAGTTATTCATTTAAAAATAGAAGTTATGTACTCACCATAATGTTCCATGTGAGTTGTTTATCTCGCCTTTATTCTCACTGATGGGTTGGAGCCGATCCTCGGCTCTGACATGGCCGATAGCAAGCTCAAGGTTTGCCAGTAGCTTGAGACCAGCCACTTATCCCACCATGCACTACTAGAATTACTTCAGATCTTGTTTGCTGAGAATAATAGTCTACACATATATATATACATATATACAACCTATACATACTCTCTTATATATATCTACAAAGAAGAGTACCCAAAGGGAAAGAGAAATATTGAATAACCAAGATGGCACTAGCCTCTAAGTCAATAGTCAGCCAGGAGGAGGAAGGAGGGTGGGACGTGAGAATAAAGGCGAGATAAACAACTCACTTGGAATGTTATGGTAAGTACATAACTTCTATATGTGAAGTTGTTAATCTTGCCGATTATTCTCACTGATGGGTAGCGTCCCTAGCACCCTCATCCCTGGGTGGCTCATGGGAGTATATTCTTCAGTACTGTAGAACCAAAGGAAGACCTGTCCCTAGAAGCCTTATCTACTTTGTAATGTGAGATAAAGGTATGAGGGTTAGACCAAGTGGCTGCAGTGCAAATATCATCAAGGGGCAATTTAGCTTGAAAAGCAGAAGAGGTAGAGACAGCTCTGGTAGAATGAGCTTTTGGTTTGTGCGTTAAAGGCATGTTCACATTTTCATAAACAAAGGGTATACAATCGGATAACCATTTAGATAAGGTTGTTTTAGCCACTGGATTGCCTTTTCTTGCTTCTGAGAAGGATACAAAAAGTTGATCTGATTTCCTAATATTCTAAGTTCTGTCAAGATAAAATCTGAGCTGTCTGTGAACATCAAGTTTGTGCAGCATATATTCTAAGTTGTTAGAGTGGTTGGGGAAGAACACTGGTAGTTCAATGACCTGAATGATGTTTGACTCAGAACAGATTTTAGGTAAAAATGAGGGGTTCATTCTGAGAGATACTCTATCAGCATGGAAGATCATGTAGGGTGGTCTGATGGATAATGCTTGAAGTTCTGACACTCTGAAGGCAGACGTAATGGCCACAAGAAAAATGGTTTTCCATGATAAGAATTTTAAAGCACAAGAAAAAGCTGGTTCAAAGGGAGGAAGAATAAGTTAAGACAGCGTAAGGTTTAAATTCAAGGGAGAAAAGGGAATTTTGATTGGAGGTCTCATATAAAGAACGCTTTTTAGGAAGGTTTTGGATAATTTATGGCTCATAATATTTGAGCCATCAAGACCAAGGTGAAAATTTGAGATAGCAGCTAACTGAACTCGAACTGTAGCAGCTGCTGCCCCTTCCTTAAAAAATGTTGTAAAAAATTCCAAGATCGAAGATAGCAGAGCTCGAAAAGGGTCAATGTTCTGCACGTTGGCCCATATTGAGAAACTTTTCCATTTGCTGCCATATAATTTCCTGGTAGATGGCTTGTGAGAGGACAAGAGAATCTGTTTTGTATCTTCTGAAATTGAATGAAGCCTGGCAATTAGGGGAAGTGGATTAGCCAAGCAGTCAGTTTTAGGGACTGTAGAGAAGGATGAAGGTCCCCTGACGGGTGCGTCAGAAGGTCTGGAACTAGGTCCAGGATCCATGGATCCTCCAACAGATGATGGTGAAGAAACAGAAACCAAATCTGTTGAGGCCAATAGGGGAATATGAGTATAACCTTCCTTCCCAGTGATTTTGCTTTCTGTAGAAATCTGGGTATTAATGGGAAGTGTGGAAATGCATAAAGGAGACCTGGGGGCCAATTGTGTAAAAGTGCATCTCTCGGGGGATGACCGGGAGGTGGTATCAGAGCAAAGTAGCTTCTGTATTTTGAATTGATGTGGCTGGCAAAAAGGTCGCAGCAAGGCTGGCCCCATTTTTGGAAAATTAACTCCGCAACCTGTTGATTGAGAGACCACTCATGAGAGAGTAATATTGCCCTGCTTAGCTTGTCCGCTACGACATTGGATTTCCCCGGGATGTGCATTGCTAACAGAAAATGCTGGGATGACACAGCCCATTGCCAAACCCTGAGGGCTTCTCGACAAAGGGGGTAAGACTTGGTTCTGCCCTGCTTGTTCAAGTACCAGACTACTGACATGTTGTCGGTCTGAACTGCAATAGTCCCTAGAGGGAGAGAGTTCTGAAAGTACTGCAATGCCAGAAGTACCGCTCTCAGCTCTAGAACATTGATGTGCAGATGTGATTCTTGATTTGTCCATGTGTCTTGGGCATTCTTTCCCTGAAAATGCCCCCCCCACCCTACCAGGGAAGTGTCCTTGGTCACAGTGGCTACTGGGGGGGAACAAAGGGTCTCCCTACTGTAACATGAAGAGACGTCAACCACCACAGAAGGTCTCTCCTGCAAGAATCCATGATAGGAATCATGTGGTGCATTGATAGTTTCTGGTAAGACCACTGAGTGAAAAGAAGCCATTGAAGGATTCACATATGCATCCTTGCGAGTGGTATAGCCAGGATTGCTGCCGCCATCAAACCTAGTACTTTTAATACCTCCGCTGCTGTAACTTTGCTCTTTGACACCAGTGAGCTGACGTTTTGGTGAAGAAGGGAGACTCTTTCAATAGGGAGACGTAGAGTGGTGGTTGAGGTATCTAACTCTGCTCCTATAAAAACGGTATGCTGAGATGGTGATAAGGCAGACTTTTTGAAGTTGATCGTAATGCCTAATTGATGGCAGAGTGTCAGAGTGTATTGTGTTGCCTGAGTCAATTGATGCCTGCTGGTAGCGGTGAGGAGCCAATCGTCTTAAGTATGGAAACACCTGGAATCCAAGACGCCTCAGATGAGCCATGACCACTGCCATGCATTTGGTGAACACTCTGGGGGCTGAAGTGAGGTCAATGGGCAGGGCTCGAAACTGGTAATGATTGGCTCCCAACCGGAAGCGCAGATGTTCTATGGAGCATCTGTCCATCTTTATGTGATAGTACACGTCCTTGAGATCTATGGAGCACATCCAATCGCCTTTCCCTAAAAAGGGAAGAATGGACTGAAGTGTGACCATTCGGAACTTCTCTTTCTTTACAAACTTGTTGAGTCTGCTGAGGTCCAAGATAGGTCTCCAGTCCCCTGTTTTCTTTGGTACCAAAAAGAATCTTGAGTAAGTTCCGAATCTGACTTGGTCTGCTGGGACTGGTTGGATGACTCTTTTTTCTAGCAATCTGTGGACCTCTACGATTGCTTGTTCCCTGAGATTGGGTGGAACATCTGGGATTTTTTTGATAGGAATGGGAGGGGTAAAGAACGGTATGAAATATCCTCTGGAAATGATGCTTTGTACCCAAGTATCCTTTGTATCCAAGCGACCCCCAACTGCCTCCGCAGCCGAACAGTCGGGCCCCCTTTCAGGAGCACTGGTAGGAATGACCAGAGAACTGACTCCTGTCACCCTGTTGCTGCAGACCCCCTCTGCCATGGGGGTGGCGTCTTCCGTTATAACCCCCTCCTCTGCCTCTAGAGGGGGTTTCACCACGTGTGTCGTGAAAGGCTGCTTGAGTTTTTCAGAACCACATCTTCCCCCCCAGGGCCCTTGGGGTAGGGCCGAGTAGAAGTGGAAAAGCGGACCCCAATGGCAAATAAAGTCTTGCCTTCCTGTTCACACCTGGTTAAAGTTTCCTTTACTTTGGGCCCAAACAGTGATGAGCCATCAAATGGGGTATTAATAAAAGAAGACTTGAAGGGTTCCACAAAGGAACAGAGATGCATCCAGGCTTGTCTGCGAAGAGCAATGCCTGAACTAGTGGCTCTACTTGAAACATCAGCTGCATAGGATATGAGATGCATGGACGAGTTCACTACTGAGTTAAGGGTAGCGAGCTGGGCTTTGACTTTGTCGCCACCCCTGTAGCTACCATACCCTGGAGAGTATCTCCTAGCTCTTTCAGTAGATCTCGCTGTAGTCTTGTAAAATGGGTCAAGTAGTTCAGTGATCACAGAGAAAAAGTCACTGAACTAAACATGCGCTTCCCATATCTATCCATAACCCTTGAATTGCTGTTAGGGGGATGGACAGAAGAGGATGTCTCAAATACTTCCTTTTTAGTGGCTGCAGCCACCACCATTGCATGCACAGGCACTCCTTTTGTCAAAAAAGGTTTATTGACTGGGTCAGATATGAATTTATTGGGTCTATGAGGGACAGGTTCCATGGCTTCTGGTGACTCCCACGCCTTACGAGAGATCAGATCCATGAGCTTGTCATAAGGCAGAGACAACCAAGAAGTGGAAGGTTGAGACCCAAAAGCCTTCAAGAGCACAGACTCATCCTCAGTAGGGGTCTTGGACTGCCAGTCGCCCCTCTGACTAAGGATCTCTAGTATCTCTGCAAAAGAGATATCCTCAGAGAGGGGCCGAGGGGACCCTTCTGACTCATCTAAGTCCGTGTCAGATGTCAAAGACTCCTGTGGGAAGTCTAAGTGCCTTCTCTTGCACAGTCTCTTTCTGGGCACTTCCTCAGTGGGGGGGTCTGGGGAGGTCTCAGAAGAGCATGGGACACCCTGTGGGGGTACTTGAGGCTCAGGGTCTCTACACTTAGAGGAGTCGGTAGATGCAGAAGTAGACACAGGAGCTTGAGGGGAGAGGGAAAGCTGAACCGATGCTGATGTTGTCTTTGGAGACAAAACTCTCCTCATAGCATCAAAGGAACCATGGCTCCAACGAGGAGGAGTGGATGGACCCGAGAGTACCGTCCGATCCTCCCGCACCAAAACCCTGGGCTCTGAGCCTGAGGTAGGAGCCGAGCTCATCTGAGCTGAAGCCCCGAGAGGGAGAGTCGGCACCGACAAGTCGGTGCGACTATCCTCCCCGGACCTGACTGGAGAGCGTCGGCTCCTAGAGCCCTCGGTCGGCACCAAGGACATCCGAGTAGATGGAGCCGATAACCCCAGAGTGGATATTGGCTCCAAGGGTCCGACCACCATCTGTTCAACTTCCCTCGGCTCTGAGAGTCCAGTATGGCCCGGAGGAGAAGTAGACAAGTTTGGTTCCATGGTCTTTGGCACCAAAAAGCTGGTCGGGGCCGACAACAATTTGGCAAGTCCTGGTGCCTGTAAAAGCTTCTGCACTAGCCAATCCATGTCCAAATCCAAAAGGCTGACTGAAGACTTAGCTGAATGCACCAAAGGTGCTGACTGGAGCAGAGGTAAAGAAGGAACTTCGGAGACCGGCTCCAATACTGCGAGCTGGCTCTGAATCAAAGGTACACTCGGCTCCGATGACTGTGGAACCGATGACCCTCCTTCTGAAATTTTAGCCTTTTTGGATACCTTATCTGAAGACGTGGATTTTGAAGATTTGGAAGACGTACTAGCACCTTCATGGCTATTCAAAACCTCTGAAAAATATTGCTGTAGCAACCCCTGTCTATAAGTTTCCTTCTTCTATCCAAGAGTACTCTTGAAGAGAAGGAGTGACAAATGCTACAGGTGTCTTGGAGATGCTTGGCCCCCAAGCAGTAGACACATTGAATATGTCCATCAGTGATGGACATTTTCTGCCCACAATCTGGGCATATTTTAAAACTCGATTTGGGATGGGATTTCTCCCTATCCTCTGACATACTGAGAAAAAAACAGTAAATAGATTCACAAACAACTAAGCCCAACCCGGGCACTATCTACAACAGTAATATATATATATATATATATATATATATATATATATATATATATATATATATATATATATATATATAAATAAAAATATATAAATAAAAATAAAATACAAATATGGGACTAAGAGTCCCACAGAAAAAACTTAACTACTAAAGGGATTAATAGTAGGAAAAGGGGCTAAAGGCCCACACAAACTAAAAAGCCAACAAGTCCCTAATTTAAAACAATTTAAACTATCTAAACTGTCTAAACTACCTAAAAATAATGGAACTAACGCACACTACATAAATATATCAAAAAGGAAAACTTTTTACAAACTTGCTGTTAATTCTGTTTTTAAAATGGTCCGAGCTATCTGTATCACTGAGATCTCTCTTGCCACGGCAAACTACATCTGAGGTAATTCTAGCAGTGCATGGTGGGATAAGGGGCTGGTCTCGAGCTACTGGCAAACCTTGAGCTTGCTATCGGCTGTGTCGGAGCCAAGGATCGGCTCCAACCCATCAGTGAGAATAATCGGCGAGATTAACGACTTCACATTATCAGTTTAAATATTAAATGTGCCCTTGAAATGCTGTTGACATTTTGACAAAATATAATCTGAACTGTAAAATGAATGACTTGAAAGAAGTAATGCATAGGATTTCAATGACAGTTCTTGGCACTACAGTAAAAGTAAAAATATATATTCACAAGGAAGTATTGAAATGTTTTAGTCTTCCAGTTAAAATAGCTTACTGTCAACATTATGCGATATCAGAAAGTTTGAAGGGCTAGGAAATTATTATTCTTTGTCTTTATAATGATTATTAGATGGATGTTAGACTCTGGGCGGCCATGGTGGTGCAGCGGTTAGCGTTGCTGCCTCACAGGAAGAGGTTCTCTGGTTCGATTCTCGGCTGGGGTGCCTTCTGTGCGGAGTCTGCATGTCCTCCCTGTGGTCGTGTGGGTTTCCTTCGGGTGCTCCAGTTTCCTCCCACATCCCAAAGACATGCGGTAGGTGGATTGGACACTCTAAATTGGCCCTAGGTGTGAGTGTGTGCGTGTGTGTGCCTTCTGTGGAAGGTTGGGCGCTGGGCTGGCAACTCGACACTGTAAAAACTCCACTGCCAATCATGAGCATACAGGTGATCCACTGTGGCGACCCCTAACTGGGAACAGCCGAAAGAAGAAGAAGATAGATGTTAGACTCTGCTTTGTTTAATGAATTGTGACATATGTTTATGAGGAAAAGTGGACTCAATTACTCACATTGGACTAAACATTCCTGGAAACTCAACTGAAATGTCTCCAAATTACTTGTGAATTTAAATGAAACTGCTTGATTAATAAGCATAACTTACTTTAACAACCTGAATCCATAAGCTATCTGCTCTATATATGCTACATTATATATGTCACTTGCATATGACAGTCTCTAGAGCACACGAAAACAATACATATTATTTTTGCAACATGCTATATTTGCACTAACCATACATTCTAAACTAACTCAATTGGCAACTGACAAGTTATTTATTTGAAACATCAGTCTAAATATTAATTGTGCCCTTGAAATATTGTTGCCGTTTTGACAAAACAAAACCTGAATTGAAAAGGGAATGATTTGAATAAGTGAAGTATTGTACAGATTTCAAAGACAGCTACTGACACTACAATATAAGTAGAAATGTATACATGCAAGGAAACATTGAAATGCTTTATACTTTTAGTTAAAATAGCTTATTGTTAACTTTTTGCTTTATCAGAAAATTTAAAGTGCTAGGAAATTATTTCTAATTTGTCTTTATAATGTTTACTAAAGTGATGTTAGTCACTGACTTGTTTAATGGATTGCGAGTCATGTACAAGACGGACTACTGAATGTTATTTCTGTTTACCTACGTTTGCTGAATTTCTTTTATTAGTACTGATTTAAAACAAGGGAAAGAAAGGGAAGGGAACATCTCTGTTTTTGGTCAAGGGAGGAGAGGCTTAAGAGTATTCTAACTGCCCCGAGAACTCTCTGAGATGCTCTAAATACTATTTGATTAATACTTACCTAAGGTAAGTCTTGATTACCATAAAGGTACCTTCACATTCATTGTAGACCTGATGTGATTGCCCATTCTGGAAGCAGGAGGTGCCCTATGCAGGATGAGAATTGTCAGGGTGATCATAGTTCATTCTTACACTCTGCTTTGTAAATCTATATATATGTAAAAGCACTGCACACTAGAATGTAGGGTGTCTCTACTCAGAGTCAGGATACCACTGATAAGCCATGTCTTTTCATAAGTGTAAGTTGAAGTTGGTGAGCTGAAGAGTGGGAAAGTAAAGGAAGGCAGTGCACCTACAGTAAATTCATATTTCATTGGTAATCACTCATTGTCTCCTGCAGAGTCCTTTTAGTCAAACTATTTTAGTAATAATCTATTTGTTGTTGGCTTATTTAGTGTATACTCCTCTTTTGCATTTAATTTATCCAAAATGACATATCTGACATGTTTGGGATCTCTTAAGGGTAACTAAATATTGGATATTTTCTAAGTCAACATAATAATTGTTTACACTACTAACATTCCATCCTTCTTCTTCTTTCAGCTGCTCCAGTTAGGGGTCACCACAGCAGATCAACTGTTTCCATTTCTTCCTGTCCTCTGCATCTTGCTCTGTCACACCAACCACCTGCATGTCCTCTCTCACCACATCCATAAACCTTATCTTTGGCCTTCCTCTTTTCCTGTTACCCAGCAGCTTCATCCTTAGCATCTTTTTCTCAATATGCTCTGCATCCCTCCTCAGCACACGTCTCAACATAATCTTGCCTCTCTGGCTTTGTCTCCAAACCTTCCAACCTGGGCTGACCCTCTAATATACTTATTCCTAATCCTGTCCATCCTCGTCATATCCAGTGCAAATCTTAACATCTTCAACTCTGCCACGTCAAGCTCTGACTCCTGCCTTTTTGTCAATGCCACTGTCTCCAACCCATATAACATAGCTGGTCTCACTACCCTCTTGTAGACCTTCCCTTTCACTCTTACTGGTACTCGTCTATCACAAATCACTCCTGACACTCTTCTCCACCCACTCTATCCTGCCTGTACTCTCTTCTTCACCTCTCTTCCACACTCACCATTACGCTGAACTGTTGATCCCAAGTACTTAAACTCATCCACCTCTACTCCCTGCATCCTCACCATTCCTCTATCCTCCCTCTCATTCACATACATATATTCTGTCTTAGTCCTGCTGACCTTCATTCCTCTTCTCTCTAGAGCATATCTCCATCTCTCCAGGGTCTCCTCCACCTGTTCCCTACTCTAACTACAGATCACAATGTCATCTCTAAACATCATAGTCCACGGGGACTCCTGTCTGATCTTCTCTGTCAACCTGTCCATCACCATTGCAAATAAGAAAGGGCTCAGAGCTGATCCTTGATGTAATCCCACCTCCACCTTAAACGCATCTGTCACTCCCACTGCAGACCTCACCGCTGTCACACTACCCTCGTACAATAATAGAATAATATAGAATTTCATATCTTTTTTAAGGAAATTCTCTATATAATAATTTAACATATGGAGCTCAGTTGATATTATTGGTTAAAGGTATGAGTGATAACCCAATAGATCTATCTTTATCTATTGGATTAGGAATGACTTTCATTCCATGTTTAATGGGAAATTCATATTTACTTGTATTTGATACTTTAGAATTAATTTTTTATAGAAGTACTTTTTTAAAGCCTGACCAGAATTTTACCCTACTTGTATTTAAAGAAGAAAGAACGTTAAATTACACTCCCAAGTTTACACACATAAAAATAACATTCAGTATTATCAGAGAATTTGGTATAACTACTATAATCAAAAAAAAAAAGAAGCAAAAAGTTTTTTCCAATAACTTGAAATAGATTTAACATTCCTATCATTAAATACCAATGGCTTAACTAATGCAAATAAAAGATCAAACTTACTAAAATATTTTAAACTAAATAAGGCAAAAGTAGTATTTCTCCAGGAAACGCATTTTAAGTCTAATAGCTTTATTTGGAACCCTAAGGACTATACAGTCTTAGCTCAATCCTCCTATAGAACAAAGACAAAAGGAGTATCAATTCTCTGGAAGAAAAACATAATCACTCCAAAAGTTATTTATAAATATGAAGACAAAGAAGGCCTACTAGCATTTGTTATAATTAAATTTAATAACAGAATATGAACCTTAGCAAATTTATATTGGTTCCCAGGAATTGGAGCAGCAATGGTTAAAAAACACCTAGATATTATTTCCAACATTTATAAAGGAAATCTTATACTGGGAGGAGACTTTAATTGTACCTTAGAAGCTTCTGAAACCACCAAGAAGTCTTTTCGCATAGCAACTATTTCAAAATCCTTAAAAAGATTGATTGATTCATTTCATTTAACAGACACTTTTAAAGTAAAAGATGATACATCCTTATTATTTTCCCATAAAGACCATAGATTTGGAACACAAACCAGAATAGACAAATTATTTGTAGTTCAAATTTACAAACAAAAATCCTAAACTTCTCAATAGTTCCATGCCTCTTCTCAGGTCATGGGTCTCTGATAACGAAGCTCCAAACAGAGTTTAAACCTTTAATCCTCATAACTAGAATTCCATCATATATCATGAAAATTAAAGAATTCAGACCCTGGATGTTGTCAGAACTACAATTATTTCTTGAAATTAATAATACAACAGAAACCAGTATAGAGTCATGGTTTGGGACTCATTAAAAGTGTATTTATTTGATAAGACCCTTAGCTGGTACAAAAACAAAGTTAGAGAGTGGGAAACTGAATCATTAGACTTGCAAACCAGACTCTTGACAGCAAAATCTAAAAAAAAAAATCAGAATTGTCCAGAAGTCAAAAAGAATCAGAGGAATTAAACAAAAAATATAATGAAATTTTAACACACAAAACTTGTCTAGCCTTGCAAAAATTAAAAATAAACTCATTAGCCACCTCCCCTAGATATCTACATAACTTATCTACAAGAATTAAAATACAATCTAAAGCAAATAACATTAGTAGTATATATCATGAAAAGAAAGAGAAAAAGTATCAGATATAGGAGACATCCTTGAAGCATTTTGGTTCCATTATATGGAACACTTCAAAAAAGAAGATTTAGATACCAACAAAATAAACTTAGATACAAACCTTTTCAATATAAAAAAAAATTCCCGAAAACTTAAAACTAGACCTACAAAAACCTATATCCTACAAAGAAATTTTTGACAAGATAAAAGAAAGTAAATCTAACAAAGCTCCAGGGATAGATGGTATAATTACAGAAATTTACAAACTTTTCCCTTCAACAGTAATCTCCCTTTTTCATAAAACTTTGCTAAAAGTCCAGTCAGAAGCAAAAATACCACCCTCATGGAAATATTCTCTCATAACACCAATGCTAAAAGATAATAAACCATCAGACCTTTGCACCTCATACAGACCTATATCATTACTGAATAATGATTACAAAATATTCATGTCAATCCTAGCTAACAGAATGAAAATCCCACTTTCAAAGACAATTAATAATGATCAAACTGGATTTTTATATAACAGGCGCACACATGATAATATTAAAAGGATACTTATTCTTATAGTTTATGTGAATAAAGAAGCTAGAGAAGCACTTGTAATTGGATTAGACATAGAAAAAGCCTTTGATTCCCTCAACTAGGAATATCTATTTAAAACTTTAAACATCCAATGAACCACTCCTTGAGCCAAAAACCTACGACCACCATATAACAAACACCTTTATTCAGGCCACATAAAATGATCCACTGTACACAAAACGAGTCAGCAATCCAACAATCCAGAATGGTAAAATAATCAACAGGATAGGTCAAGCGCTTTCGCCGATAGACTTCATCAGAACAATTAATAGTAGGTACTAACACCATTTTTATATGTACCTAGTACCATCAATTGAAAAGAACCAATTCAAAATTAAAGTGACAGTGTGTTTTCAACCTTAAAAACTTAAACTACCCAAACAAAACTATTTATCTTATAAAACATTCATTCAATTATAAAAATCTTTTTAATAAAAGAATCTTTCTAATAAAAAATGTATTATTCTAAAAAATGAAGTTTTAAAAAAACTGAGGTTGTCAAGGTTGAATGAAAAGTTAAAACCAGTATCAAAACTGTGTTGTTCAATATCTCAATTCAAGTTTTAAGCTGATATGTTTGTTTAAACCTGGGGGAACTGTTGCATTTAACCTCAACTGCCATCTAACCTCAGCCCAAAGTAACTGATTCCTCCAGTCACCCCCCCCTAAAGTTCTTACCTACAATTTCCAAAATACCAAATCTAAAAAAATGGTCAGCATGGCTAACTTTAGTGTGTTTGTATAGGGTGTTGTTGTCATCCTTTTTCGAAATACTATACATGTGCTCATATATTCTCCTACTCAAACGCCTTTCTGTTATTCCAACATAAAAGTGACCGCAGGTCTGACAAACGGCTAAATATACTAAGCCCTGAGAGGTACATGTACCTCCCTGGACTACATGAAAAGAGACATAGAGGAGCTCTCTGAGCATGTAGCCCAGGCCGGTATGACCCTGACCTTGAGTAGCATCTTACCTTCACCAAGAATGATGCCACAGTATGAAGACAAGATTATCAATTTCAACAATTGGCTTAAGTATTGGTGTCATTCAAAGGGGATCCAATGCCTGTCAGCCTGGGATGACATGCTCGACAAGCCACGATGCTTCACTAGGGACGGCTTGCATCTGTCACCCCTGGGCTTTTGGATATGGGCAAAGGCTCTTGCGACCCCCATAGTGCCTTTTTTAGGCAAGGCTCAAAAGACAAACCCACCTCCATAGGTATCACAAGGGATAAGAAACTAAGAGTAATGCTACTCAACGCCAGAAGTCTAAACCTCCAGATGCATGCACTCGAAACTCTCCTTAGCATGGAGAACATCGATATCTGTGCAGTAACAGAAACCTGGTAAAAGGCTCTCGAGAGCACCCAGCACTACCAGGTTATACCTCATACCATGCTTTTCGGCCCCAAAACTTGGACCGAACCACAAAAGGAGGGGGAGTATCAATATTCGTCAAAGATACCCACACCTCCAGGTTGGTGGCACAGCACGAAGCATCGGAGACTATCCATGTGCAACTAACAGTGGGTAAAACTGCCTTCCAGTTTATAGCCTGCTACAGACCACCCTCCCAAACCAAGGAACCCCACTCGGCCTTCCTGAGAACACTGGAAAATATGAAGGTCTCTCCAAACACCATTATATTGGGTGACTTCAACTACCCAACCATAGACTGGGAGCATTACTCTAGCTCCAACACCCTAGCCCAAAGGTTCCTAGAATTTATAAACTCAAATGCTATGGAACAACTTGTTACCACTCCCACAAGAGGGGAAAACATACTGGACCTGATCATCACCAACATGGGGACTCTGTGCTCCAGACCAGAAGTGTATCCCTCACTGGTAAGATCAGACCATAAACTAATCTCACTGGATATTCACATCCCGACCCCACCCCATGCCCAGAAAACCACAGTGAAAAACTTCTCTAAAGCAAATTGCACACTCCTCAAAACCGAGGTGGAATCCTTCAAAGCCCCCGGGCCTGTGGATAATACAGCCCAGACCGCAAAATCCTTTATAAACACATTCTATGAACACCTTCAGGAATGCATGGATCATGCAATCCCAAATAAAACCAAGACCCAATCCTCCAAAGGCAGACGTCCTGTCTGGTGGACCCCAGCCATAAACAAACTATACAATAGAAGGAGGAAGCTACTACATGATAGATCAAAATCCCAAAAAGGGAAGGCATCTCTGATCAGTATTAGCAAAAAACTACGGGCACTCATAAAATCGTCTAAGGCCAGCTTCGAGAGAAAAATTGCACAGGACACTAAGGATAATCACAAGGCTTTCTTTAGTTATGTTAGGAACCTGAGTGGGAAATTCTAGATATACTCAGAATTAGTCCAAAATGACAAAAAATGCACCGAACCCACAGACATTGCCAACATCCTAGCTGACAGGTTCAGCGCAAACTTCTCCCCCCCACCAAAAGGGCTAATATCTATCCCAGCAGAGTGCTGCCCCCCTGACATCTCAGATGCTCAGGTAAGACCTGCCCTCTCCAAAGCAAGAAACACAGCATCAGTGGGACCAGACGGTGTCCCGGGCTGCATCCTACATGAACTCCAAGAAGAGCTAAACCGAAACCTAAAACTACTGTTCAATCTCAGCCTTACTACAGGATATGTACCCAAAGAGTCGCGTACAGCAACAGTGGTCCCTCTCCACAAAGGTGGTGCCTCAACGGATCCTGGAAACTATCGCCCCATAAGTCTCACTAGCTTAGTCTGCAAAGCAAGAAAGGATGAAAGGATGAAAGGATCATCATGGACCTTATAAATAAAGATATCGGGGAACTACAGACACTGGATCCTACCCAGTTCGGCTTTGTTAAGGGCAGATCCTGCCTCTTAAACCTGGTCAATTTCTTTGAAACAGTCACCAAGGCCATTGACAAGGGGAAGGTGGTCCACACAGCCTACCTGGACCTTGCAAAAGCCTTCAATACAATACCCCACTCGGGCATTATAGATAAGCTCACCAGCTTAAATATAAACCCCTATGTCACTAGATGGGTTGCAAACTGGCTCAAGGACAGAACCCACATGGTTAGAATAGCTGGAGCCATGTCAGACTCCAAACCAGTTACAAGTGGCGTCCCACAAGGCTCAGTCCTGGGACCTCTCTTGTTCGGTATATATTTCTCGGAGGTACAGGCCAACATGGAAGGACTGTGGCTGACCAAGTTCGCAGATGACTGCAAATTGGGCGCCATAATAGACTCTCCAGCCGACACAAGCATCCTCCAAAAGGGCCTCATAGAAACAGACAACTGGTGCCAGAGCCATGGCCTCAAGCTAAACGCCAAAAAGTGTATAGTCATCCCCTTTGGCAAAAACAAAGTGCCCACAAATTACCACATAGGTGGTAATCCATTAAGTACAGAAGAAGTAATTAGGGACCTGGGGACCCAAGTTGATAGCAGTCTCTCATTTGACAAACACATGACCAAAGTGGTTAGAAAAACATTTTATATAGCCCATCTAATCATGAAGGGATTCACATCTAGATCAGGGGAGGTCATCGTGCCTCTTTACTCATCCCTCATCAGGCCCATAATTGAGTACAATGCCCCTTTTGGGATGTACCTTACCAGACACCTGCAGCAACTGGAAAGACCCCAAAAGTACCTCACCAAGAGGATCAAGGGGCTCAAACAGATGCCGTATGCTGCCCGGTTAAAGAAACTCCAGCTCTACTCAGTGGCATACCGCCTGCTCAGAGGCGATCTGTGCCTGACGTATAAAGCCATGTCCAACCCGGAATTAATGGACATGCTGCACCTCAGAAAATCCAAATCCCATCGAGCTACGCGCTCGAGGGACTTGAACCTCAGCACTGAAATAAATAGGACATGCTGGAGGGACAGATTCATAACCCAGAGGCTCCCTTCACTCTGGAATAAAATCCCAGTCCAGGTTAGGCGGAGTCCCTCATTGACTCTCTTCAAGAGGAATCTTGATGAGTGGATGGGAGATCGTAGGTTTACCCCGGGTATCACTTCTGTGTCACTGTTAGACAGAGGCGCAGTATACTAACCTCGAAAAAGGGCATAGCAAAATTAATTTAAAATGGATGGCGAAAGCCATACACACTCTGGCTAGGCTTATAAATGCCCTAGGGTAGATAGCCTAGTATGAACCTATGAACCTATAATGTAGCAACAAGTATGCAAACCAGGGTTGTAGTATAACCACTTGTGAGAGTAAGACAGGGATAATCACTGAAGAGTTAACTGTGAGGTTCACAAATACATGGCATCCATAACAATACTATCAGAATTCAGGAGACACCAACAAAATTGATTGGAGTACAGCCATAATTTTAACATCTTTTGACAATAGTAGTGTTAAGTAGAATATTTCTGAAAAAATGGAAAATTTTACGTGGGAACACCGAAGAATACCAATATTTGGGTTCCATGGTGAGGTTTATTAATCAGAAGAGTGCCAACTTGAAGGAGGCTTCTGAATTCAGTAATGAAGAGGAAGAAAGTTTAGGGCAGAAAAGAAGATGCTTCAGATGTTATACCTCCAGTGCTTGTAGCTACATTCATGGTGGGAGGGGAGTTAACATGTATTCTGCCAATACAACCGGGGCTTATGCTCTCTTAGGGAGTTTTAATTGTCACTGGAATTATATTGTTATATTGCTGTATGCATGACATCTAAATGTTTTAATGTTGAGGAAGCCAATAGAAAATTTAAAAAAAATAGGTTGTGTGAAGATTGGGTGAAGATAGGTAAAGGCTGCCAGCCTAGCCAGATAGAATTTTGGAGATAAATCTGTCATCTGTAAATATTAATGTAAACCACAGGCTTGTTGTCCTAAATGGTAAAAATAGTGTTACATGTGGAACTGGGAAAAAATGTAACAAGAGTGCACTCTACTGACCAAGTAAAGCATGTTGTGACCCTTTCATGTAAACACGGCTCCGGCCGGTCTAGATGAAGAAACTCTTGCTATTGTTTTAAGGCCAGAGTTAATGGCCAGAATTTGCATGCATAAATGTTTTTTATTGCTCTGGTTTCTGCCCAGAGGTGAAGAATGTAAATGTAGTTTCTGTTAGCCTGGGAACCCAGGGAAGTGTGAAGAATGATGTAATGTAACCAAGGGAAGTGTGAAGAATGATGTAATGTGAACCAGGAATGTGATTTTAAAAACAGAGAGAATCAGAGAGCATTAAGCATTTTTGTCTTGACCATCCAACTCATCAGCACTGTCTTGCTCTATATATAAGTTTATCTTGGACTTGTGTTTTCTCTTAGCAATAGCTAGAAACTAGAAAGATTAGACTAAGTGTTTTTCTGTGATGTCAGAACTGTACTACTGAATTATTTTAAGTATTTCTCTGTGATCTGTGAACTCTTTTCTAGCACTGTGTAGTAAAAAGTATTGTCTTGTGTTTTGATTATTTGTTATAAAATATTTTTAAATCCCTTCAATTGTGGCTGCTTTTGTAGAGATAATTTAAGCTCTTTAGAGTACTTGCATGCCTTTGGTAAAATTGTACAAAGCCACTCCAATAGCTTTAGCCGTGGGCTATACTACCAACTGGATAATAATATTGCACAGTAATAATTGGACACCCTTTTAAGGGCCTTTGATTAGCTGATAAATATTAGTAGGTGGTGGCAGCTGGTACTACTGTATAGTCTGGGGAAAAAGGGGCACAGCTGGAGAACCTGAGCCAGCCTTCCCCAAGAGTGTCTGTCTGGTTGTATAAACTCTTCTCAAAGTGTGTGTGTGTATGTGTGTGTGTGTGTGTGTGTGTGTGTGTGTGTGTGTGTGTGTGTGTGTGTGTGTGTGTGTGTGTGAGCTACTTGGGCAGAGACACAAAGCACTGGAGGTTTTATTTTGCCCATTAGGCTGAGATCTGGACCCTATAGCTGTGCCAGTGGGCAGTCTTACTGGGGACCTGGGGAGCAAGGGAGCAACCAGCCCCGAACTGACTGTAATCTCTGTGTGCTCTTAAGGGAAATTGCACTTTACTGTGTGTATTTGTTATCCTTTCCTCCTATGTGAGATGCCCCTCACTGGTGTTAGTGGTGAGGATTGAGGCTCCTTGATTGCTGGGCCAGGGCACGGGTGTTACAGGATGCATGAACACATTTATGCAATTAGACAAAAATCATTGTACAGACATACAATAAAATGCATTGAATTTAAGAAGTTCACTTTTGCTGTATGAGACCATGTACCATTTAATAAAGATGGTAATAAGGATGATGATCTGGATTGTTTTGAATACAAATAGAACAATTTGCCAGATGCATGCAGAAGAATGTGTTTAAATCAAATTTTCAGTTTAAATTTTTTTTGAAAAAGAAACAAAAATGTCTTGCACCAACACATTTGATCATGCCATTTTTGAGTATTTTAAGGAGTGGTTTTGTGATGTGAGTAAATATCAGATGAAGTTTCAACTCCTGTTTTGTGAGGTTAAGGATTTTATTTTTGAGTTTTAATAAATGTGATTTATCTATCTGTCTTTCTATCTATTCATTTTACTTGGGTATTTCATTAGTTTTTGCCTGGTTCGATGAGCTTTGACCAGGAGGTATTTTTTTTGTCTAATGTCTGACTTGAAGAAGTAGTCTGATATTTTTTGTTATATATTTTTAACAGAGGCTGTCTTTATCTATTTTTTTAAACACACCTTTATTGAATTATCATTTGTGACATTTGTGATATAGGCAATTTTACATTTATACAAAAGTAATCAAACTATGAACAAATTAATATTAATAAACATTGCTTTTCACATACATTGTTATATATCATATAACCTAAGGAACATTACATAAATTATTCAAATCCTGCCCCTTGAGGCCCTCTTTATTTGAACATTACCCTGGGTTAGTTTCTCTCCTAAAAATAGTGATTTCCATTTGTATTAACTAGCATTTATTTGCATTTACATTTACCCCATACATTTCTAGTTCAATTATCATTTTCTGATTAATGCTTTGTAATGTCTTGTTTCAAACAAAAAAAATTCTCAGAAACACAACTTTGCATAGAGGGGAAGAAACCCGGAAGAAAATGTCAGCAAGTTTGCTTTCTCTTTCTTACTGCAAGGTGGAAACCCATCTCATGAATATTTATCAAGTGATGCTTATGGACACTCATTATTATACATCTTTCAGTGCTTTGATATTCTTCCTATCTCTTCTGCTGGCAGATCATGCAGAGGTTTTATTTATTTACATATTGGGCTGCAAGCATAGCTCTTAACTCTACATCATTATGAGGATCATTCCTTATTCTGAGTCTTAAGAATTCTGTGTTTCACACTATTCCACATTGAAAAGATTTGGCCTGATGTGAGAGCAGAGCCTGAATGGCTAACTGAAAGCAGTAGTATTTTAGAGCTCCATATAACTAGTTAAATAAAACAGGAAAAATATTATTTTTTTTTTCAAAGTATAAAATCTTATAGATAAAGGTCTAATTTACATAATTAGAAACGTTGGTGAAGTTTTACAAATAATTTCCTGTCAAAAAGCTTTTAGATATATTCACTTGTTAAAATGAGGAACTCAAGGAATTCTCACCAGGATGCTACCTTAAAGAAGGAACTACAACAGATGGCATCTACCCTGCAGGAGTTGTCTTTGAAGATGGATGATTTTAAAGAGAACCTAGAAAATCTTAAAACAAACAGTCAAAAACAGGCTGACACCCTCAAGGAAATGCTACAATAACACCAGACAAGGATAACAGGAATAGAAGTTTCTCTAAATGACTTAGAAAGCAGACTTAAGGAAGAGGAAACACAGAAAGAACTGCTTCTTAAACAAAACACTTGGTTGGTTAATAAAGTAGATGACTTGGAAAATAGGGAGTGGAGAAATAACATCAAGATTTTCGGATTACTTGAAAACACAGAAGGTGAGGATATTATTTCCTTTTTATCAAGATGGATCCCTGACTTTTTAAATTTAAAAGAAGGACTATCCTTTGGCATTGAGAGGGCACACAGAGCTCTTGGGAAACATGTCACTAACTCAAACTCTCCTCCTAGGTCAATAATTATCAAATTTATTTCATACTTGGGCAATGAACTGATTTTAAGATCTGCTTGGAGGAAGGGACCTCTAAAATATAAACAGAGTCTAATAAGATTTGATAATGACTATTCATCTAGAATAATGGAACAAAGGAAAAAAAGTGTGGCCATTGATAAAGTTTCTGAAATAAA
Source organism: Protopterus annectens (assembly GCF_019279795.1). Classification (NCBI taxonomy): domain Eukaryota; kingdom Metazoa; phylum Chordata; order Ceratodontiformes; family Protopteridae; genus Protopterus; species Protopterus annectens. The sequence goes on along the minus strand of NC_056750.1, from coordinate 323,586,353 downwards.
ATAACATCAAGGCACAACTTACATATCTAGCTAAGATAAGAATACGGTATGCCAATGAGATGAGGACTTTTATTGACTTAGAGGAAGTCTCTTCATTTATTAAAGCTAATAATGTGATTACTATACCAGAAGATATGGATTGTATGTCACCTTCTCTCAAGAGAACAAAAGAAACAATTGTCTAGACAGATGTCAAAAAGAAGAAGCAAAAGACTGATACTGTTACAGCCAAATCTTTCAAAGCATCTGGTATGATATGATTTGTTTTAACATTACTTTAAAGGACCAATTTTACTGCTTGGAATTTTAAAACAAAGGTAACTAACTACTGGAATCTTTATTTATATTTTTTGAAAATAGATGGCACATGAGAGTTTTCACATTACCTCAGGTATGTAAAACAAGGTACTTTTCTTTCACAGAAGGAGGGTTATATAGCACATAAAATATTTATACTGTAAATCAACATACATAGTATATGTGTATTTTCTCTTTTCTTTCTCTCTCTTCTCTCTTTTCTCATTATTATTTTAACTGCATCTTGTCTCTCTTTCTAAATTCTCTCCTATTTACTATACTAATATAGTCTGTATATATTTAATAACTCACTATATATACATAGATAAATAATAGTCTAAAATTATCTAGTTTTAAGGTAGACTAATTGGAACAGTAAACTTAATTAATTATTACAATATTTATTAGATTAATTATAGTCACTATTATGCTTATTGGGATTGGGGACAAGTTTGTGATTTACTCTGAAATGTTCCATTCATGTACATATGTCCTTTGAATTATTTATTTTTAGTATTCACAAATATATAAAAAAAAGGAGGGAAAATGTACTATTGGTCAAGAGAAGTGAAGCTTTCTTCACATTCTATTTGCATTCCCATAGCAACAGTAAACAACTGCTGCAGTTTCTAAGGACACTGTGAACCTGTGAAGTGCATTTAGCCTCACAGATAATAAATAATAAGAAAAAGTAATGTTGTTTAGTTATTAAAATGAAAAAAACCTATGCAAGGTAAAATAAATACATAATAGGACTATTTGTAATATTTTATGATTTATCCTCATAGGATTACATATTCCTGGAAACACAACTGAAATGTTCCCAAACTACATGTGCACTTAAATGTAGCTGCTTGATTAAAAAGTATTACTCAGTTTAACATGCTGAGTTCACAAGCTGTCTGCATTGTAAAAGTTACATTTTATATGTTACTTGAAATTGAAAGTCTCTAATGCACATGAAAAGATACATATTACTTTTTGCAACATGTTATATTTGCAGTTACCTCATACTCTGTACAAACTCACTTGGTAACTGATAGTTATTCATTTAAAAATGGAAGTTATGTACTCACCATAATGTTCCATGTGAGTTGTTTATCTCGCCTTTATTCTCACTGATGGGTTGGAGCCGATCCTCGGCTCTGACACGGCCGATAGCAAGCTCAAGGTTTGCCAGTAGCTTGAGACCAGCCCCTTATCCCACCATGCACTACTAGAATTACTTCAGATCTTGTTTGCTGAGAATAATAGTCTATACATATATATATATACATATATACAACCTATACATACTCTCTTATATATATCTACGAAGAAGAGTACCCAAAGGGAAAGAGAAATATTGAATAACCAAGATGCCACTAGCCTCTAAGTCAATAGTCAGCCAGGAGGGGGAAGGAGGGTGGGATGTGAGAATAAAGGAGAGATAAACAACTCACATGGAATGTTATGGTAAGTACATAACTTCTATATGTGAAGTTGTTAATCTCGCCGATTATTCTCACTGATGGGTAGCGTCCCTAGCACCCTCATCCCTGGGTGGCTCATGGGAGTATATTCTTCAGTACTGTAGAACCAAAGGAAGACCTGTCCCTAGAAGCCTTATCTACTTTGTAATGTGAGATAAAGGTATGAGGGTTAGACCAAGTGGCTGCAGTGCAAATATCATCAAGAGGCAATTTAGCTTGAAAAGCAGAAGAGGTAGAGACAGCTCTGGTAGAATGAGCTTTTGGTTTGTGCGTTAAAGGCATGTTCACATTTTCATAAACAAAGGATATACAATCGGATAACCATTTAGATAAGGTTGTTTTAGCCACTGGATTGCCTTTTCTTGCTTCTGAGAAGGATACAAAAAGTTGATCTGATTTCCTAATATCCTTAGTTCTGTCAAGATAAAATCTGAGCTGTCTGTGAACATCAAGTTTGTGCAGCATATATTCTAAGTTGTTAGAGTGGTTGGGGAAGAACACTGGTAGTTCAATGACCTGAATGATGTTTGACTCAGAACAGATTTTAAGTAAAAATGAGGGGTTCATTCTGAGAGCTATTCTATCAGCATGGAAGATCATGTAGGGTGGTCTGATGGATAATGCTTGAAGTTCTGACACTCTGCAGGCAGACGTAATGGCCACAAGAAAAATTGTTTTCCATGATAAGAATTTTAAAGGACAAGAAAAAGCTGGTTCAAAGGGAGGAAGAATAAGTTAAGACAGCGTAAGGTTTAAATTCAAGGGAGAAAAGGGAATTTTGATTGGAGGTCTCATATAAAGAACGCCTTTTAGGAAGGTTTTGGATAATTTATGGCTCATAATATTTGAGCCATCAAGACCAAGGTGAAAATTTGAGATAGCAGCTAACTGAACTCGAACTGTAGCAGTTGCTGCCCCTTCCTTAAAAAATGTTGTAAAAAATTCCAAGATCGAAGATAGCGGAGCTCGAAAAGGGTCAATGTTCTGCGCGTTGGCCCATATTGAGAACCTTTTCCATTTGCTGCCATATAATTTCCTGGTAGATGGCTTGTGAGAGGACAAGAGAATCTGTTTTGTATCTTCTGAAATTGAATGAAGCCTGGCAATTAGGGGAAGTGGATTAGCCAAGCAGTCAGTTTTAGGGACTGTAGAGAAGGATGAAGGTCCCCTGACGGGTGCGTCAGAAGGTCCGGAACTAGGTCCAGGATCCATGGATCCTCCAACAGATGATGGTGAAGAAACAGAAACCAAATCTGTTGAGGCCAATAGGGGACTATGAGTATAACCTTCCTTCCCAGTGATTTTGCTTTCTGTAGAAATCTGGGTATTAATGGGAAGTGTGGAAATGCATAAAGGAGACCTGGGGGCCAATCGTGTAAAAGTATATCTCTCGGGGGATGACCGGGAGGTGGTATCAGAGCAAAGTAGCTTCTGTATTTTGAATTGATGTGGCTGGCAAACAGGTCGCAGCAAGGCTGGCCCCATTTGCGGAAAATTAACTCCGCAACCTGTTGATTGAGAGACCACTCATGAGAGAGTAATATTGCCCTGCTTAGCTTGTCCGCTACGACATTGGATTTCCCCGGGATGTGCATTGCTAACAGAAAATGCTGGGACGACACAGCCCATTGCCAAACCCTGAGGGCTTCTCGACAAAGGGGGTAAGACTTGGTTCCGCCCTGCTTGTTCAAGTACCAGACTACTGACATGTTGTCGGTCTGAACTGCAATAGTCCCTAGAGGGAGAGAGTTCTGAAAGTACTGCAATGCCAGAAGTACCACTCTCAGCTCGAGAACATTGATGTGCAGATGTGATTCTTGATCTGTCCATGTGTCTTGGGCAGTCTTTCCCTGAAATGCCCCCCCACCCTACCAGGGAAGTGTCCTTGGTCACAGTGGCTACTGGGGGGGGAACAAAGGGTCTCCCTACTGTAACATGAAGACCTATTTACGAGTTGCTTAAAAATATTGGTGATAGCCCTCAATTTACATATCGGGTGAATAGGAACCTAAAGAACCTTTTAGAAAATCCAACATCTGATAAAAGAAGTTTTAGAAGAGGTACTCACAAATGTGGGGCCTGTGATTATTGTAAATTTATCATTGACACTCCCTCTGTTTCACTTGGACCTAACCAAATAATAGTCAACTTTGTGGCAGGTACATGTACCTCTCAGGGCTTAGTATATTTAGCCATTTGTCAGACCTGCGGTCACTTTTATGTTGGAAAAACAGAAAGGCGTTTGAGTAGGAGAATATACGAGCACATGTATAGTATTTCGAAAAAGGATGACAACAACGCCCTATACAAACACACTAAAGTTAGCCATGCTGACCATTTTTTTAGATTTGGTATTTTGGAAATTGTAGGTAAGAACTTTAGGGGGGGTGACTGGGGAAATCAGTTACTTCGGGCTGAGGTTAGATGGCAGTTGAGGTTAAATGCAACAGTTCCCCCAGGTTTAAACGAACATATCAGCTTAAAACCTGAATTGAGATATCGAGCAACACAGTTTTGATACTGGTTTTAACTTTTCATTCAACCTTGACAACCTCAGTTTTTTTAAAACTTCATTTTTTAGAATAATACATTTTTTATTAGAAAGATTATTTTATTAAAAAGATTTTTATAATTGAATGAATGTTTTATAAGATAAATAGTTTTGTTTGGGTAGTTTAAGTTTTTAAGGTTGAAAACACACTGTCACTTTAATTTTGAATTGGTTCTTTTCAATTGATGGTACTAGGTACATATAAAAATGGTGTTAGTACCTACTATTAATTGTTCTGATGAAGTCTATCGACAAAAGCGCTTGACCTATCCTGTGGATTATTTTACCATTCTGGATTGTTGGATTGCTGACTCATTTTGTGTACAGTGGATCATTTTATGTGGCCTGAATAAAGGTGTTTATTATATGATGGTTGTATGTTTTTGGCTCAAGGAGTGGTTCATTGGATGTTATTAGTGGTTGTTGCCACTCTTTTACACACCTTTTTGGTTTACTATTTAAAACTTTAGCATTATTTGAATTTCCTCCTCCCTTCATCTTATTACTAAAAAACATATATATTAATAACTTAGCCTACATTAAATTAGGTCCTTTCACCTCAGAGTCTATCCCATATAATGAAAGGTTCTAAACAAGGATGCCCCCTTTCTCCTATTTTATTTGCTTTGGCTATAGAAATACTTGCAGAAATAATTCGCAATAATCCAAGAATAAAAGGAATAGAAGTCTATGACCAGAACATATCTAAAATAATGCTTTTTGCTGATGATATTTTATTAACCCTATCAAACTCCAGAGAGTCATTAGGAGAGCTAGAAGAAGTAATGGAGAAATTTTATAAGATTTCAGGTCTACACTTTACTAGATCAAAATCAAAATTTCTATTTTTAAATAAGAAAAAGGAAATACAAGTTACAGATAAATCCATCATAGGAAAACAAGAACTTACGCTAAATTATTTAGGAATAGTGTTATGCAAAAATATAAATGAAACAATATTAATAAATTATAAAAACATTATTGAAGCAATAAAAATATATAAAGAAAAGTGGAACAAAATTATATTAACTTTTGAAGACAGATTGCAATTAATAAAAATGGCCTTATTGCCAAAAATGCTATATGTAGCATTAGCAATACAGTTAATTTCTGAAAGATGCATTCTTAAAGAAATAAATTCATGTTTAATAAAATTTTTATGGTATCCCAAAAAAATAGAGTAGCTCTAACTCATCACATTAGACCCTGGAAACAAGGAGGATTGAACTTCCCAGAAATAGAAACATATATAAAAGCATATGTGCTTAAAACTACAATAGACTGGATAAACCCAAATTATTTTGCCAACTGGAAAGAATTAACAATGGCTATATTAACAAATGAATGTAATCTGTTAAAAATTTTTTAATAGTAGACAAATCAAACAAACCCTGGTATATACTATGCATAAGTATACAACATAATATAACAAAACCTTCTAAATCAACACTGATTAATCATTACATCAGTTCCTTTAGGAAACTTATCAAACATAGATCTAAAACCTTGGTTTGACCTTTTAACCCCATTTACCATCACTAAGAACTTTCCTCACAAACTATATAGGGAAACAATAACCTCCTGGGAACAAAATGGATTCTTATGCTGGTTTCAATGTGTAAATAAATTAAACATTTTAGTTATACATATGATAAAAACTGCTTACAATATTCCAACACAGGACTGGTTAACCTTGCAAAGCATTCTAATGTACACTTAACATTTATGCAGATTAATTAATAATTCCTCATTTAAAGATTTTCCAAATCTTATAGGTTTTCTGTATGAATTTATATATAATAGTTCTGAAAAGAAAAGTTTCATTTCAAATCTATATAAAAAGTTAATAACATATAAAACAATTCCCAAAACATCATACTGGCAGTTCTTAACAAAAGGTCAGTCATTGCAGATAACAGAACAAATTAAAACTAACATCTTACTATCAGTTAATTACACCTCTAACACACAGTACTGGAAAATATTTAACTGGAAATACTTACATAGAGCATTTTTAACACCAGATAGAATTAAAAAGATCAGTACTACTACAAATGGTTTTTGCTGTAGGTGTGAAAAGTCAAATAAAGCAGACTGGAGTCATATTTTTTATGAATGTAATAAAATTAAATCATATTGGAATGGAATCAATCATTTTTACAAGCTTTATTTAATGAACCCTTTACCTTAACTAAAGTATTGATTATCTAAAATAAGAGCACTGGACAGCAGTTTGCAGTTTTGGTTTGGGCACTTTCCTCTTTTGGATTCATAAAGTATTGATTATACTAAATGTAAATGAAGGTCCCTACCTGAATATGACAAATATGTATTTGTTATGGACAATACTTGCTATATCTAGGAAATGCATAACCAGAAGGTGGAATTCCAATACACCCCCGACCTTGGAAGAATTCTATACTTTACTGAAGACAACTGCATTGATGGAAATAAAAATCAAAGAACTACGAATCTATCCCAGGCCATTGGTAAATAATCCTTGGAAGAAAGTTATATTTTTGTTGGACACTCTGCAATAATCAATATTGTATCTGTGATAACTGATCTGCTAATTCTATATTTAATAACATACAGTATATATAAATGAAAGTCAGGCTATTGTAAATATTGTATATAGTTGTTTAAAATCATATTTAAAAATATTATGTAAATGTTATTTTAATTGAAAATAAAAAAAATATTTGAGGAAAAGATTTGGCCCAAATTCATTTTGTATTTATTTATTTGTTTATTTACTTACTTACATTCAGTGTTAAATGGGTTGGTGGGCTGGTCCACAGACCACTTTTAGCCATGACTTTGGCCCACCAGTTTATCAGATATAAATATCAACACTGAATTTCATTTGTTATAGACAGTATAATAATGACAGACCATGATCAGTATATTTGCAGATTAGCAATAATAGCATCTTAACATGGTGATGAAAAGGAAATCTGTACAAGTTATAAGTACATGAGAAGATGTGTGATATATCATAAGGTTTTTGTCATATGTGATTGCTGCTTGATGTTTAGGTTTTTAAACATTGTCCAAACAGCTGCAATTGCATTTGTTATAAGAAATTTAGTTAGCTATTATTGCAGTGGTGGTGCTGCGGTAGTGTTTTCAACTCACAGTAAGACGTTGTCCTGTTTGATTCTCAGCTAGAGCGTCTTCTGTGTGGAGACATGCGTGAATGGGCGTACCTTCTTTGAAGGTTGTGCGTCAGGGCTGGCAACTCGGCATGTAAAAATTTACTGCCAATCATTAGCGGACCGGAGTTCCGCTTTGGCGACCCCTAACTGGGAAAAGCCGGAAGACACAACAACATAAGAAATTTAGTTAGCTTCTCCTTAAAGTTGGTTTATTTCTGGGTTTTTCTAATATTTTGAGGCATAGTGTTCCAGGCTATGGATGGAATCTTTTAGAAAGCCTTTTCATCTATTGCTATGGAACATATACGTCAACCTTTTAACTCAAGAAATCTAGACAAAGGCAATAATTATGGGGGGTGGGGTGTCAATGGCTGAAAAATAGGGACAGCTTTCAACTATTGCTCTTATAAACCTATAAAGTTGGTAAAATAGCATATGTTGCATTGGCATGCATTTTCTGAAGGATATGGTCTGAAATTCAAATGTTTGTCATTATTTAGTGACTTCAATCCTCAATGGTTTTCCAGAAAACTGCAAATGTTATAAGGAAAGTATTAAAAATAAGAGAAAAAAATCTGGACATTTTGCAAAAATATGGACAGTTGACAGCTATGCTTTGGAGAATTGTAGCCATGACAGTAATAGTTCATTTTTGTAGGTAAGTGAAGGGACTAAGTTCTGTGTCTATGATGTAGTCTGTGATATAGTACTTGACAATAGGAGCAGCTTAGTAATTTGCATGGGAGGCTATTAATTAGCAGAGTGTCCCTGGCAGTTATTGGTAGCCACTTTGCATTTTACAGTAAGCTGCAGTGATGCCTACATGGAACCCTCAGAATATGAATCTGCATATCTTCTTTACTGCAAATTGATGGTGACCCTACCTTCTCATGATGTGTGGATAGTAACCCTGGGTTGGAGGGTGATTTGTCTTGAGTGTAGAGCACATAAGTGTAAGCTGCATTCTAATCCGGACAGCACCATTTGTAATGCAGGGGTGGTAAAGAATTATAAGGGAAGCAGCTTTGAGCATTTATCTGTTAACCTCTTTGATGGCTGTTGTGATATTTTGTACATGGGACATGAATGTTACCTTCTGTTCAAGTATTATTCTCTGATATATCTGTTCTGTAACTATAGCAAAAGGTGAACCATAGGATTCAGTAATATTTATTCAGGGGGTTGATTTCATGTTCTGCTAAGTACCAAAACATGCATTTAATTCAACCATTTTCTTAATAAACTGTAATCACATAGCAATTTTTCTTCCAATTAGTGAAGTGAGTTGTCAGAATGCAGTGCAATGATGTTGCCTGCATAAAGGATGCACTTCAAGTCTGGTAAGCCCAAAGGTGAGCTATTAACGGAAAAGAATACAAGTTGAGCTCTGTGGAAGTCCTGCTGAGTAGGTGCCATTTTCTAAGAATTAATACCCATGTTTAACAGTAAAGATTATGTTGCATATGTAAGCAGAGAACCACTGTAGGCCATATTTCCCTACATGAAAGTTTGCTAGTATTTTCATTAGATGGTCATGGATTCAAAAGATTGTTTTAGATCAATGAAGGGACATGTTTTAATTGTCATTTTTCAATTCCTTCAAAGATGGAGTACAGGAAATAAAGCTGTTTGTATGCTATATTTGTTTCAAAATCCATCTTATCTGTTTGAATGTAGGCCATATTTTGAGACTTTTCCATTATTTTAGCAAGAGGGCATAATATCCTAATGCTGAAGACGGGTTATTAACTTTGACATGTGGGGAGGTAGTGAACAACAGCTGCATGATTTTATAACATATCTGGAGTCTACCACAGGTTTTTTGAGATTTACCTCACATGTAGACATGAAATGTATTGAATTTTTAGATGTGAAATTAGAATTCGATGCTGAAGGCAGGCTAACCACATCATTATTTTGCAAATCTAGCTGGAGGAATACCTTGCTTGTTAGAGACAGCATGCACCCTGCACATGTTTTTCAAAATGTGGTCAAGAACCAAATTCTAAGAACTTCTAGATTATGCAGTAGTCAAGAACACTTTCTGTCACAAAAAGACAAAGCTGTCCAGAATTTGATAGAGCATGGTTATAAGGAAAAGGAGATATATGCAAGCACTGGAGATCTAGATATTCTATGCAGAAATAAGAGGAAAACATGGTTCTCTGCTGGGAATGGCAACAATCAAAAGGGGGGGCTTTCAACCCCTCTTTTGTTAGGGTCTCTCACAGATTTAATAGTGACAGTAGATGTAGTTGTAAAATTATACGTAATAATTGGAAAATGCTTTTAGTGGATGAACAGATAGGGAACATAGTTGGTTCTGTACTTCACTTTAGTTATAAGAGGAACAGTAACTTGAAAGATTTACTATGTTACAGACCAACTAATACACGTAGCTTTAGATTTCTGTCAGAAAAGAAAGGTACATACCCTTGTAAAAGATGCAAAGCATGTCCCTTTATAAATACATTAAATAAATTTTCACATCCAAGTACACATAAGGATTATTTTTACAAAGGATATGTTAAATGCACTACTAGAAATATGATAGATATTGCTAAGTGCAACCATTGCACTAGTTTTTATGTAGGCAAAGCAAACCAGATGTTTAAACAATGAATTTACAGCATCAATATGCTATACATAACAGTTTAGAACACAATGCTTTGTTTCAACATGTAGCGCTTTATTCTGATCACAGTTTTTCCTTTGTGGTTAAAGATAATATCAATAGTAACATTAGGGATGGAGATTTGCAAAATGCCACTGAGGTAAGGAAAACATATTGGATAGCAGAACTACATGCACATGTTCTGCCAGTTTAAATGCTTTTGTTCCTTTAAAACCTGTGCTGCAAGCTCGAAGACTGTGATCTGGTTATGTTAAACACATTTATGAAGTTTTACACGATTTTTATGTGTTATGGTTATGTCTTTTATATGCTTTTTTACTTTATATATATTTTAGTATGTGTTTTCACATATGCATATGTTTATATGTATTGAGAATGTGTTATGATGCATCAGGAAATGACATCTGCTGTTCTGTGATTCACCAGGAAATTGCATGGGTCATTTGAATTCTGCTGATTGGCTTATGACATTTTGAAAGTAATATATATAGTTAAATGCATGTCATTTAATGGTAAGATCTGATGAAGGGAATTGTTTTCTGAAAGTGTTTATCCTTTTACTAATAAATTATTGTATGCTTTTTGTCATGGTGACCCTGCTGCTGTTTGTTTGTACATTTTCTAAATTTTTTTACAGTAGTGTCTTTGGTTCCTGCAGTGCTGTGCTTTGTTGCTATACTGTGTTTTCAGGATTAATTTAAGTCTTATAAAGTATTCCTTACTAAGTTTTATTCACATTTGTTCATGTTTTATTGCTGATCCTTCATCAATTCCCAAATATTTATACACTCCCTCTTGCTCCAATTCTTTTATATCATATTCTTGTCCCAAATTGATGTTTTCCTGGTGCTGCAGTTTTCCTCCTTTAAAGGTTGCTTTTGCACATTTATCAAGACCAAATGACATTCTTATATCATCTGAAAAAGTTTTGACAATTTGCACCTGTGCTTTCAGTTCCTCATCTGATGAGCTATACAGTTTTAAATCAGTTTTAAATGTTTAACCATTTGACTGAAGTTATGCTTTTGAATAGACCTATTTAGGTGTAGTCTTTGTGTGCTTGGCCAACATAGTCTGAGCGCTTCTAGAATAAAGAGTTTAGGCATCCTAGATTTATTTACAAAAATAAAATGATTTAGATAATAGTCATACAAGTTATGCTAGGCCAGGGGTAGAATGTATATCAGAGCAATGTTGGTCTTTAAGGTTTTTCTGAAAGTAATATTAACCATAAACCAGTCTGTGCCTGAGTTGTCTTGAGGTTAATTATTTCATGTAGTATAACTTGTATTACAATTTTACTCTTATTTTATTCTTAATCAGCAGTAGGACACTATTTTTTTTACTATTTTTATTTTAACATCTTTATTGAGTATTGCTTAAGAAACAGGCAAGCATACATTTATATCAAAGAAATCAAACCATGTTAACATGTTCAGAGTTACAGACATCATACATCACATACATTCTTTTTTACAATTATCATCAATCCAACATTACATAAATTGATCAATTCCTGCCTTGCCTTAAACCTCATACCTCTTCCAAACCATTATTCTGTGTGTATAGTTACAATTTCTTTTTTTTCTATGTAATTTGCTCCTACCCTTTTCTAAAGATCCCACTTCCAGTTCTTTTATCTCTGTTATAATATTCATTACTTCAAGGTGGTTTAGACTTTGACTTCATTTTCTACTAATTGCTTTTTGTTAGCCACCAGAATTAAACTTAACAAGGCCTTACTATATCAAAGCAATTCAGATCTTGTATCCCACCTTAAAACATCATTTTAGTTACACCCACTTGCTCACCCAATATTTCTAACTGAGTACTCTGTAGGGAATTGTTAAAGTCTACCAACTCATTACACTCTGAAAACATATGCTCACAGTTACCCCTTTCTTTCCCTTCACACCTCCAGCATTTGCCATCTACCTGAGGAAAAATGTATTGGAATCTGCTTAGGGTATAAAAATACCAATGGAAACAGTTAAAAAAAAATTCCAACATTTCTGGACTTGGTTGCATACTTTGCAGCCATACATATGTCCTCTCAGTGTTTTCTTGTGAATTGCTTATCCAGTCTCACTTCCCAATCTTTGTTAACCTCCTCTGAATCATTCGTATGGTTATCATGCAATATTTTATATGCTCTACTAATTATCCATTTTTGACAGCAGCTTCTGTTCTAGACTCAACTAAAAACTCTACCACAGCAAGACTTTCATTTAGGATTCCCATATCCTTTTCTCTTTGCCTATACGCTGATATCAATCCCTGATGGGGAAGGCGGTCTCTAGCCTGGAGTACAAATTGTCTTAATGGCCTTTTCCAACTCTATTATCTTTCACTCTCTAGTTGTTTGATCCCAATATCTTGGGTCCTTTGCCAGTTTTCTCCACTAAATTCCAGTCCCTCTTGTCTATTCTCTGTACCTCTTATTGCAGTCATCCCTGTTGGCAGAATCTCCTTTCTCTGTTCACATGAAAGTTTAGATCTTAGAATGATTTCTTTTGCTTGATAAATATAACATTCTATATGGATGTTGTTATTCTCCTTACAGATTTGCATCCAAAATCCCGCTGTCTCCTTATATCTTGAATTCCCCCTTCTTCTTCACCATCCCTTTCCACTTTGAATAATGTTCTTCTGGTTATATTAATTATGTATATCAACTTTAACTGTGTAGCTTTAAAATATTTCTTCAAATCAGGTAATCCTAAACCATCTTGTTCTTTTGGAAGGATCAGCTTATTCCACTTGACTCTTGACATCTTCCCCTCCCAACTAAAATCCTTCAACTCTTTATTAAGTACTCTCCACAACATTTCCTATGGTTGTTATAAATATGTACAACCTATATATATATAAAGCTAAAGGGACATTTTCACTGCTTGTATCTTGTTATCTGTATGCATAAAGAAGAGCTTCCAGTTTCTCAGTTTTTCTATTTTCTTTTGTTTAGTCTCTTCCCACATATTCTTAGCTATCATAATAGAATCCTTTAAACCCATGCTCTTAAACACTTCACTTTATCATGTTCCCATAAATATTGGTATTGCTGAAGTAATTCATGTGTGGGTACATAATTTACAGCTTTAGCCATTGTTTTGTCTTCATTAATCGTACATCCTGAAAAGACTTGAAACTGTCTCAGAATGTTCCACAATATTTTGCTGTAATTTTCTAGTTTTATCAGATACAAAATAATATTGTCTGCAAATAAGGCATACTTTTCTTGATTACCATACAAATTATATCCTTGAATTTCTGAGTTCCTTATTTTCTTTGCCAATGGCTCTAAATTTAATACAAATAAAGGGGAAAGAGGACACTCTGCCTGGTTACTCTGTTTAGACACAACTTATCTGAGAGGAGCCCTCCCACCTTCTCCGATCCCTGATACATCCTCCTAATTAACATTATTGTATCAGGGAATGCAAATGTTTCCATTGCCCTACTCATAAAATCCCAGTTTACTCCATCAAATGCTTTCTCTGCATCAAGACCTACCAACAACAGTGGTATTTGCTTATATTTTGCTTTCCTCTGGATTATCATTGTTCTATTAATGTTGACAAATGTTTGCCTCACCTCCACAAAACTGCATTGATCCATATCTATCAATTTTACTTACAGGTTCTTTTTACTGTTCTGTCACCACTAAGAAACATAAACACCTTTAACCTTAGACTTTATCCATTTTTAAGACCACACATAAAAATGAAATGTAATACTTCTGCTATGGACTCCAACACTAAGCACCTAATAATGTGTATAGACAAGGGGTTGTTGAAAATTCTCATTCTTTTACTCATGACTCAGCACCCTTCTGTTACAAAGTAAAAGATGTAGCTTAAAACAGGGGTATTTTTGCTATGGTTGAAGTGAAATATTTGACTACAGACATCAGATAGTCTGTTATAATTACAATGGTTGGGGGATATGTTGTTGTTATTACATGTGTAAATAGGTCTACCACTGATAGTCTCTGCTGTTTACTTGAATCAGTTCTGACAAATAATGTCTTCATTTTTTGATAATTCTTACTACTATTGACGGGATGATCATGTCAATTTTTGCCAAGTGTTATTCAGTAAATTGGATATGAAGTTCTTTGGTTCTCAGTATTTTAAATGGTTGCAGTTTTATACATGCTATATTGATTTTTTGAGGTGGATATAACTGAAATGCTTAATGAATTTTTAAGTTACATTAATTATGCAACTTATTTAATTTCCTTCACAGCTAAGCAATGTCTTGATTTTAAGATCTATGTTGAGAAAACTGGAAGTGTTATTAATTGATTAAATGATATACAGGAAATCAACCTTTGCTAACAGTATTCCTCATGCTAAAAATTCTGTACCCTATGTGCATTAAGCACAATATGATCAAAGAATGGTCAGTTAAGGTAGTCAGACTTTTAACTGATGATGTTAGGTTTCATGAGAGTTTAAAATGCGTTAAACAGTTTGATACTGACAGGGATTACTAACAACATTTTTATGAGGCTATTTGTGCTGATGTGAGGTCTTTAACAACTACAAGAAATGTACCAATTTTATCATGATAGAAGCAAAGAAAATATTTATATCAGAACTGATAACATGAACCAAAGTAACACATCTTTGCAGATGGGCACGACATTAAGGATGTAATTAAGGCAAAACAGAAAACGTTAAAGGGTCATGTTGACTTAAGGCAGAAAAAAATGATTCACAGTTTGCTTGTAGAAGGAGTAACAACTTAAAAATTGTTATAAAATATCATACTTTTGTGAAGGTAACTTTTTAAACAACCTAAAACATATCCATGTGTGTTTTGTCCTCACTGCTGGTATAGTAATGATGGCCTATGTATTCCTCTATCCCATTGTAACAGCAGCCTGTGATCTACATAGTGGCATGGTTTATTTAGCCACTTGTGTCAGCTGCAAGAAAGTTTATTTAGAAAAGAGACATCTCAGAGACTGCCACTAGTAACTTTTGAGAATAATTATGTACTTCAAAACAAATAAATGACATAGCTCAGCCCTAAGGCACAGAAGGAATAAACCCTGAGAGTGACAGATGACCCACAATCAACATGCAGCATGAGTATTAGGAGAATCTGATCTAGAGGATGGAGTGAACAGTTAATGCTGGCTCACCATCCTGGGTGGAGGGATGCAGATCTGGATTGTTGCTTGTGTAACACGTCATGGGAGCATAACATATTTTAGTTATATGGAATGAGTCTACTGTGTAAATGGACTACATTCACTGGGGAGGACATGTGTGGTTCTACACGTGGTTTTCTGGATGTGTAGCAACTGTAGGGAGGGTTCTGCCAAGGGCTCAGGGGTTGAGTGAGGTTCACTTGGACTGTTCCCTACTGTCTGATTCATCCTTCTCAGTAGGGATGTGGCTGGTGAGCTCAGAAATTGGCAACGAATAGCCATTTGTTATTGTCCCAGGGAAGGGACATGCCTAACCTTCACCCTGAATGGGGATTCTGATGAGATCATGGGCAAGGAAAAAATGGGTTATAAGACTTTTATCCTGCCAGGGGGCTCAATGTCTCCCAGGATGGGAATAATTGGTGAGCTCACCCTGAAAGCTCAGTGTTAGTACCTTAGGATCAAATGGACTAATTGGGTGAAGATAGAGGAACCATTGGGTTGGTCAAGTGAACAAAGGGAAAAAGAGAAGCACATGATAAGTGCTTTGTTTAGGTACTCATTCATATATGAGAGTTAAAGGAAATTTAGATTTTTTTTGCCATGGATTGTTTGTCACCTGATTCCAGGTAGGGGATTTTGAAAGTTTACGTCAAAAATGAGTGTAATTTATTTAAATCCCACTACCTTATCATGATCACCAGACTTTATGTGTTCTCAAAAAAACAACTCAAGAACTCAGCTCTCATGGTGAACTCTCAAGATGAATTTCCCAAAATCCTTTTCTGGAATAAAGAAAAACAGAAAATGATTTCATGATCGAATCATCATCATTTGCATGTTGTCTGTTTCTGATCATTCAGCACTGTGTGATGGTTTTACCCTCCATTTGTCTTGATCAGATGGGATTGTCTCTGTTGTAGGAAGGTAGACTGGGGGAACCATTGGGAAGAGCAGAGCCCCCACAAAATTTTGACTAAACAGTGTAACACACTGAGCAGACATCTGTAACTGCATTGTCATTATGGCCTTCAGACAACGTATGATTATTCAAACAATTTTCTATGTAAAATTACCATTTTTTTTTAAATTTAAGTAGTCTAACTAGTATTTCATTAATTAGAATATTTAAATGCAAGTAGAGCCATTGCATGCATTGATGGTTCCTTTTGTTGACCACTTGTACTGCTTGGTTGACTGGTTCAATGATTCACAGTGGTGAAAGATGTCTCAATACACCTTTTGCCCAGTATTTTGCAGTTTCAGTGTTGGTATATTTAAGGAGGTGATGTCAGCAGTCCGGGGGGGGGGTTTACTCTGCAAAGAAACAGTATATTTACTCTGCATTCTCCAAGTTTCTTTTCCTGGAACATGTGCATTGTTTTGTTAGTATTTTCACTTTTGCTGTTGTTTGGTCAATGCACTGAGCTTCAATAATGGGGTTTGTTAATGTGTTTACATAGTTCCATGCAAGGTTAGTTGCATGCCTCATTGCATAGTGGTAGCAAAATTAAAAGACTACAGAAATACACAGGATATTAGACAATATTGAAACTATATATAGCAAATATTTCATAACAGATAAATTTATAAATGGTCAGTTGGCTTTCATTCAGTGATATAGTAATTGTTACTCCTTTTTGAAGAGATAGACAAGAAAAAAAATGCAAGCCATTTAGTTACAAATAAATTGTTCCTTCTTATACTTCCAAAAACGAGGCCTCATGACATTCTGATCACTGACTATTAGCCCTAGGATAATAAGACAAAATGTAAACCTTTCAAAGGGTTTTGTTTACATGTACTTATACAGTTGCAGCTGGAGAGTAGATTACATTTCATGGATAAAGTAAAGCTCTAATTTTACAATGACCCCCATTAATATTCCAAAACGTGCACGCTGATTAGCCAGCGTGCCCATTGTAAATCCCACAATATACCAACGGAAAAAGGTCCGGTTGTCCAGACTTTTTTCTGTTGGTATAAAGTGCTCAAAACATTTTCTTTAACAAATAAAAAAAAAGAAAAAAACGGAGCAACAGAGACTTTCTTTTCTCTGTTGCTTCCATTTCAAAGCTTTGATGTACTGGGCATGCATGGGACAAAAGTCCCATACCCATGCTCAGTACCTCAAAACAAAGAAGCAGTGTACCACAACCAGAGGAAGAATGATAATGTGTCGTTATACAAAGACATTATTTAAGAAAAGTAAGTATTTTTTTCCTTAAATAATGTCATTGTATAATAGCAATAACCGACTCCATGGTTGTGGTAAATTGAAATTTACTCATGGTTTGCTTTATTTAATCACTTGGGGTTCACCCTCATGATTAAACCACACCAACCATGAGTAAATTGAGCAATAATCCATGCCTGGGTGTGGGTAATGCTGGATTTACCCACGGTTGGTGTGGTTTGGTCACGAGGGTGAAGCCCAAGTGGCCAAACAAAGACAACTGTGGGTAAATCCAGCATTACCCACACCCGGGCGACCGGACCTTTTTCTATTAGTATAAGTCTGATTTACAACGGGCATGGTGACCAATCAGCGTGCACATTTTGTAATATTAATGGGGGGGGGGTCATTGTATAATCTTCAATATACCACACCACATTGTCGGTCATTGCTTAAATATTCCATTATTTTGTTCTAACTGAAAATATTAAAGCATACTTTGGGGCTTTTTTCTACATTGCTCTAAGTAGCCCTATCATTGTTTTTTTTTTTTTTTGTTTTTTTTGGCAGCCTTTATGGTTTATTAAGTCTAAGCCCATTTTTCAAACTGTACTGCAAGGTTTTGTGGCCAAGCATTGCTTCTCTATACAGTTAATGTGATTGTGTCCAAGACTCTGCTACAATTTATTTCTAGTTTTATTAAGAAAAAAAATTATTGACAACACACTGAACTTTTATTATGAAGGCCATGGTGTGCAACAGACTGGAACAAAGTAACACTGATCTCATTTACATGAATCAGCAACAACATTAAGTTTTTAGTGCCAGGTTTTGTAAAGTTTTAAAATACAATATGCTGGCATAGCCAAGCTGTACAATGGAATTCTGCCACATTATTTTTGGCAAGAAAGGCATCTCTGATATAAAAAAGTAAGTTAGTAAGAACAGTTATGGAAGGTACTGCAATGTTTTCCCAAGGAAAGGCACCCTCACCTATATATTGCCTGTTTATAATGTTACTATAATTAATTGAACCCAACTTCCTAGTTTCATCTTAGATGTCTGTATCATGGGTCTATATTATAAGCATGAAAGACCTTTTAAGCGAATACGAAAACAGCAACACAGATTGCATGAACTGCGAAAACACCGAACTCCCTAAACCGCGAAATTCAAAATCTCGAATCGTCATAGTTGGCCCTTCTGCGGTATAGCTCCTTAAGGTAAGTGTGCGACAGTTACAGACCTTAGGGTTAGGGTGCGGGTTAAGGTAAGTGCATAGATAGTAATGTATGCAAGGTTTAGTGTAGGGTTAGAAGTAGGGTTTTGTTTAGTGTATGTATGTTGTTTATTTATTTTATTTAGGTAGGTAGTATGTAGCAGGCGGTGGCGTTGGCCAACTATGAGTATTCGAGATTTTGAATTTTGCGGTTTTGGGCGTTCGTTGTTTTCGCGGTTCGCGCAATATGTGTCGCTGTTTTCATATTCACTGAAAAGGTCTTTTGTGCTTATAATATAGACCACTGTATGACTACCCTAAGGAATATATATTCATTTAATTAAATAAGAGACCTATAAGAGGAGGGAAAAAACTTCTTTAAAAGGCATTATGATTTCTACCAGACTCAGAATAATGTAAAAATTAATGCTCAATTTAATCAAACCTTTTCTATTAAGGAGCAAATATACATTAATATTCTAGAAATTGAGCATTCACAAGTATATTAATAAGAAATTAATATGCATAGTGAGACACAAGTGAGCTGAATTCTGAAGCTCAGCCTGGATTCCCTGGGCATCCTGTAAATGAAGCCTATGAATAAGTAAGGTACGTGTGCTTTGCCATTTGTAACACAGTAAGCTAATATGACTGCATGCAAGCACTTCTTGTTTTGTCCACGTCTGTTCAATTTGTTTACTTAAAGGTGTCGCAGGCTCTGCCTGTCAACAGCTCATTTTCAACAACACTGTTTTCAGCCTTGCTTTATATCCTGTAGACATAGTTGTAGGAATTTCTTGTTTTGTAAAAATATTTCCTTCTACCTTCTGTAATTATGGTAATGTAACTCTTTGTCATATGCAATTATGTCACACTACACTAAAAACATTTCAATGCTCTCTAGTGGTTATATAATATATGCATATATTTTCTGAATGTTTTTAATCGATTTTTGGCCGGGAAAAGAGGAGATAATAAATTATTATATGTTTTCAACCTCATATGGAACATCAGGAGTGATCTGCAGATATGTAGCAACACATGGAATGATATATTTAATGCTAGCTGCATCTGTCATATTCCATTTCTATTCTTACATTACAGGATTAAATTTTCCATGGTCCTATAAGAAAAGTAATAATGAAACCATTTTCTTGGAAGCTGGACTATTGCTTTCCACACTGCCTGTATCAATCTTTTTTGAGACATCATCTCCAATAGCTTGAATACTATGCTGTGTGAGAATTTAGTACTGACACATAGTGAAAATAAAAACAAAAACTTTCTTCATTTGCCTATCTTGCCACATAAAGCAGACATTTTGCTTTCACACTGACATCATTAGGCTACTAAATATGATCAACTTACTCTTGACACGATGTCATAATTAAGGTACTAGATATGTCCAACTTATGCTGTCACAATGACTTCATCAGGGCACTAGATAAGACTACATGTTACAAAAATTCATTTAGAAACACTGCCTGCTGGAGAAGATAGGTTATGTCATTCGTATTCTATGGAAGCTTCTAATTCTTCCTGTGATCTCTTGTGTCTGTTTACATCACAAGCTCCCCAGAATGTTTAGTTGTTTTGCGTTGTACTCTTCATTTTGGGAACTTGTTCCAACTGCTTGCCACTCTTTTAGTAAAGTATCATGTCTTTGTGACCACTCTGATACTGGTCTCTTCTTGTTACACCATGTGCTCTCATGTCTATGCCTTGATCTACTGCCTCAGTTCTACACTTTCACAATTCTAAGTAATGGCCTTTTAAACCCATATTGAATCCCTTACTTCTGTAATGTTCTAACCTATAACTCTGTCCTGATATGATACTGCCTTCAAGCCTGAACAGATTTATTCTGGACTCCTTCAAATAGTTTTATGTATCTGTCTTAGTCTGTAATGTCTTTACAAGAAGACATAGTATTAGAGCTATAGTCTCACCAGTGTTTTGTAGGCTCATCTGGAGAGTAACCTATTTATCCCTGGAGTTGTTTCCTGTTTATGTGCAACACAGCATTTTATTTGCTTCCTACTACTTTCTTACTTTGTTTTCACTGACTCATTACTTCCAAGATATAACACCCTAATCAGTTAATTAGAGTTTGGCAACATTGTCCATGAATTCATAGCTCTCAGTGTCTTTGTTCAAGAATCATGGACTAAAGCCAAAACTAATAAGGTACAGAGGCACATAACTAGGGATGATTTTTGAAAAATATTTTGGTCCAGAAACTTAACTATCCTTTTCCTCAAGATCAACAATTGTGAAGAATATTTTGATCTGGAAACTTAGCTAGCCCCTCCCACAGCATCTTTTCCATGAGTTTTCTAAACATTGAGGTCACTGTTTTTAGTTCCTAGGAATATTTCTGGACAAGACATTGTGCTAAGGCACCTTTGCAACAAACATGCAGTCTTTCTGCACCCCCCCCTTTCTTTTTGACCACAAGTAGCATCTAAGTTCCCAACAGCAATTCATCTTTGAATTGTACCTTTTCTAACCCAAGTGTTAGCAATTCCTTGTTCACATTTCCCGTTTATCTCCCAGTGGTCCACTTTATTGCTCACCTTCACCATACCTCCTATGCTGTTCTCCTTCATTAACACTGAAGTTAAAAACAATTCCAGTTGATGTCTGAGCCATTCTTTTCTTGTGCCTCCCTTTCTTCTGTATTGTCACCTCCTTATTTCCTGAGTTACGTTTTGCCCATATCCATCAAATTTCTACAGAAAGTATGTTCCCAGACTTAAAAAAGCTAGTCAGTTTCATTAGTTCCATTTCCATCCTGTCCTGCTTTTCCTTTCTTGCATTATTGGCCTGGATTCTTGCTGCCTCATAGCATTCCTCACCACCCTGATAGTTTTGTCTTTTCTCTTCTTTTCTGTGTAGGCCTCTTCTTAAACCTTGGACTGCCTTCACCTGTTCATTCCATTCATTCTGGATTTATCTGTTTAGCCTAGGTTTTCCTTTATTTCTGTCCATGCTATTCTTTAATGGTTTTCTGTACTTTTATCACCTTCTTTGGCTTCCTTTTTGTCCAGTTCCTCATTGCTTTACTAAAAATTTCTGAAATATTTATGTAGTCTGCTGTCTTGTAATCCCATGTTAACACTATTTTGTACCTTTTTTGCTCCTGTCCTAATAGTGAACTATTCGACTACATGGTCATTATTTGCTAGAGAAGCCTTTTCAGCATCTTCTACCTCCTCAGCCCTGTATGCAGTACAGTGTCTAGGATTGCTAGAGAAGCCTTTTCAGCATCTTCTACCTCCTCAGCCCTGTATGCAGTACAGTGTCTAGGATTGCTAGAGAAGCCTTTTCAGCATCTTCTACCTCCTCAGCCCTGTATGCAGTACAGTGTCTAGGATTGCTAGAGAAGCCTTTTCAGCATCTTCTAACTCCTCAGCCCTGTATGCAGTACAGTGTCTAGGATTGCTAGAGAAGCCTTTTCAGCATCTTCTAACTCCTCAACCCTGTATGCAGTACAGTGTCAAGGATTGGTAGAGAAGCCTTTTCAGCATCTTCTACCTCCTCAGCCCTGCATGCAGTACAGTGTCTAGGATTGGTAGAAAAGCCTTTTCAGCATCTTCTAACTCCTCAGCCCTGTATGCAGTACAGTGTCTAGGATTGGTAGAGAAGCCATTTCAGCATCGTCTAACTCCTCAGCCCTGTATGCAGTACAGTGTCTAGGATTGGCAGAGAAGCCTTTTCAGCATCTTCTAAATCCTCAGCCCTGTATGCAGTACAGTGTCTAGGATTGCTAGAGAAGCCTTTTCAGCATCTTCTAACTCCTCAGCCCTGTATGCAGTACAGTGTCTAGGATTGCTAGAGAAGCCTTTTCAGCATCTTCTACCTCCTCAGCCCTGTATGCAGTACAGTGTCTAGGATTGCTAGAGAAGCCTTTTCAGCATCTTCTACCTCCTCAGCCCTGTATGCAGTACAGTGTCTAGGATTGCTAGAGAAGCCTTTTCAGCATCTTCTAACTCCTCAACCCTGTATGCAGTACAGTGTCAAGGATTGGTAGAGAAGCCTTTTCAGCATCTTCTACCTCCTCAGCCCTGCATGCAGTACAGTGTCTAGGATTGGTAGAAAAGCCTTTTCAGCATCTTCTAACTCCTCAGCCCTGTATGCAGTACAGTGTCTAGGATTGGTAGAGAAGCCATTTCAGCATCGTCTAACTACTCAGCCCTGTATGCAGTACAGTGTCTAGGATTGGCAGAGAAGCCTTTTCAGCATCTTCTAACTCCTCAGCCCTGTATGCAGTACAGTGTCTAGGATTGCTAGAGAAGCCTTTTCAGCATCTTCTAACTCCTCAGCCCTGTATGCAGTACAGTGTCTAGGATTGCTAGAGAAGCCTTTTCAGCATCTTCTAACTCCTCAGCCCTGTATGCAGTACAGTGTCTAGGATTGCTAGAGAAGCCTTTTCAGCATCTTCTAAATCCTCAGCCTTGTATGCAGTACAGTGTCTAGGATTGCTAGAGAAGCCTTTTCAGCCTCTTCTAACTCCTCAGCCCTGTATGCAGTACAGTGTCTAGGATTGGTAGAGAAGCCTTTTCAGCATCTTCTACCTCCTCAGCCCTGTATGCAGTACAGTGTCTAGGATTGCTAGAGAAGCATTTTCAGCATCTTCTAACTCCTCAGCCCTGTATGCAGTACAGTGTCTAGGATTGCTAGAGAAGCCTTTTCAGCATCTTCTACCTCCTCAGCCCTGTATGCAGTACAGTGTCTAGGATTGGTAGAGAAGCCTTTTCAGCATCTTCTAACTCCTCAGCCCTGTATGCAGTACAGTGTCTAGGATTGGTAGAGAAGCCTTTTCAGCATCTTCTAACTCCTCAGCCCTGTATGCAGTACAGTGTCTAGGATTGCTAGAGAAGCCTTTTTAGCATCTTCTAAATCCTCAGCCCTGTATGCAGTACAGTGTCTAGGATTGCTAGAGAAGCCTTTTCAGCCTCTTCTAACTCCTCAGCCCTGTATGCAGTACAGTGTCTAGGATTGCTAGAGAAGCCTTTTCAGCATCTTCTACCTCCTCAGCCCTGTATGCAGTACAGTGTCTAGTATTGCTAGAGAAGCATTTTCAGCATCTTCTAACTCCTCAGCCCTGTATGCAGTACAGTGTCTAGGATTGCTAGAGAAGCCTTTTCAGCATCTTCTACCTCCTCAGCCCTGTATGCAGTACAGTGTCTAGGATTGGTAGAGAAGCCTTTTCAGCATCTTCTAACTCCTCAGCCCTGTATGCAGTACAGTGTCTAGGATTGGTAGAGAAGCCTTTTCAGCATCTTCTACCTCCTCAGCCCTGTATGCAGTACAGTGTCTAGGATTGCTAGCCCTGTATGCAGTACAGTGTCTAGGATTGCTAGCCCTGTATGCAGTACAGTGTCTAGGATTGCTAGCCCTGTATGCAGTACAGTGTCTGGGATTGCTAGCCCTGTATGCAGTACAGTGTCTAGCATTGCTAGCCCTGTATGCAGTACAGTGTCTAGGATTGCTAGCCCTGTATGCAGTACAGTGTCTAGGATTGCTAGCCCTGTATGCAGTACAGTGTCTAGGATTGCTAGCCCTGTATGCAGTACAGTGTCTAGCATTGCTAGCCTTGTATGCAGTACAGTGTCTAGGATTCTTCTCAGTTCCTATTCGATCTTTGGAAATGCCTTCCTTATAGATCTCCT
This sequence comes from Protopterus annectens, assembly GCF_019279795.1. Taxonomy (NCBI): domain Eukaryota; kingdom Metazoa; phylum Chordata; order Ceratodontiformes; family Protopteridae; genus Protopterus; species Protopterus annectens. Next base: position 323,562,009 of record NC_056750.1, on the reverse strand, counting down.
CTACATAATTATTTATCCTCCTGCACTTAGTACTGGGATACTCTATTCCATTTTGTGTGAATTAGATTCACCCCTTACCACCATCACTTTTGTCCTTCCTTACTTGATCACATTCCCTTGTGGTTGCATTTGGGGATCTCTATAGCATGTCTGCCCACCAGCTTTCCTCTTCTCCCTTCATTGCGGATGTTTTAGAAACTGATGTTTGTCTAGTACTAGTTGTATGTCTCATTCACCCTCTTTTTAATTATTCATTCCCTTTTGTAGTGCACCTCATTCCCCTTTCATTCCCTCCACTGACTCCCTTAGATTGACTATTCTTACTTACTTGTTCTGCATTTACTAAAGATTCTGTACACTTGGACTACCATGTTCTTCCCCTTTTTAGTGTTAGTACATGCATTGCTATCTTCTGCTATTAATGCCTGTCTCATTGCTTTGACAGTCTATACTTCACACTTTTAACAATCACTTAGAAACATCTTCCACTCTTTAGTTAAAATGACTTTCTGTTTTACTTGTTCCATCCTCACCTTCTTCCTCCTACTCCTTCTCCTCCATTGCTCCTGTCTTCATCTTGTTATGGCTCCATTGCTCCTGTCTTCATCTTGTTATGGCTCCATTGCTCCTGTCTTCATCTTGTTATGGTTTTGAGTCTCTGTCTCTTTCATTTTTGATGGCTATTAAACCTATGCCATTTCTTTTGTGTCTGTCCTTAGATTTCTTACTTCACGTATGTTGATTTACCATGTATAAGTCATCATTTACATATGCCTTTCGCACATATTTTTAGTTTTCTGAGGTATTTGATAAATCTGTATATGTTTATCATATCATCAGGCAAATATTTTCCTTGAACATCTCCGCAGTATTAGGTTACAGTTCATTACATATATCGAGTGCAATGGTAAGCCCAGAGATGGTCTGATGGTCTTTTTCATTTTAGTCAAGTGAATTTTGGTTTCCTTTATACTCTTTCAATTATCCTATCCAGCCCTCTCATGTAAGAAAAAAAAGAACAACTTCCTTACCAGACTGTATGCACTTCCATACTATCAGCTTACTGTCAACTACACCAAATCATTTTGGTGAAATGGTGCCGATTAAGTCTAGTGATATGGATAAGACAAAAAGATCCTTGATTATGTAAGTCCATTCTGGGACCATATGGACACATTTATAGTATATATTGTATGACTTTACTAATTATTTTATGCTACATTGTATCCCATGCCAGTAAATATTATTATATAATCACAAAACAAAACCAATGGAGTAACACACTGGCTGAAGTAGAAATGTATTTATTACCAAACAAATAAAACTTAGTTGCCAAAGAAATAAAACTTGGTAAGCGCTTTCACTACTGCTTCATCAGACCATAAACACAGAGAGAATGAACCACTGCAATATATACATACTTCAAATATATTAAGCCAATCACATGTTAAAAGCTAAAGACCTTGTAAAAATAAAGAGATACGGCATACAATTATATAAAACAGACAAAGTACACAATAAACACATATAAAAAATACATATAGAATAATGAGTATAAAAATATTATTCCATTTTTCTTCCAACGGTGCGTTTTGTGATTATTCATTTTTCTTCTAATGGTGTATTTATCTAAGTCTGTGCATTTCCATAGTAAATATTATTATATATTTTAGATAAACACAAATATTAGCAGAAAGGATAAATTCTTCACTTAATACAGCAATGAGTATACAAAACGTGAACCAAAACAATGCAGCAATCTAATGAAATAGCCACAGGATTCATCACAAATTATATAATTTGATTGTGCAGCTTTAAATTTGAACTATTTAAGAGGGATCAGTGTTTGGATGCTTTACTACACTGATGACACCAAGGGGTGAAACCGGTTTGGGGTTATTTGCTTGTCTTCACCATCTTGTGATGAATCCTGTGATGTATTTTACATTCTACATTAAATAATATAAGCTATTTAGCTTAACGATTTTGCTTTTTCACTTTGTTTTTTGTATTCTGCTGTTGCCTGGATATTTTATGCAAAGGGCGAGGAAATACTAATAGTGCTGGATCTGGTTGTGTGTGTGTGTGTGTGTGTGTGTGTATACATACACACACATATATATATATATATATATATATATATATATCATAAACGTATAAGAACTATCTGAGTAGTGCCCTGCTTATGAGAATGGGTTTTAATGGAACTTTGTCATTCAAACCTTTACCTACATCTGCTCTTAACATAATAATCCACCTAATCTCAGAGGTCTCAGTTAAATTCTCAATGTCACCACCACATTCATTAAACTCAACTACTTCAATTGCCAAAAATCTAAAAGTGTGTGTAGAATCAAATGTATTCACATGCTTAGTGGTCCTGTCATTCCTGATGTTGTACACATACTCCCCGATTCTCTCCCTAAATCTTCATTTTGTTTTTCCAACATAGAATGCAAAACAATTATTACAGACAGCCAAGTAGACTACGTTCAGTGAGTCACAGTTAGCTTTAACTTTAAATGTAAAAATTCTGCCACCTTGTTACCAAGACATTTAATTACCCTATTTTATGACTGTAATACTAATACTGTGAAAGCACTAATGTTCATTAAAAGTTTTATTTTATTTTATTACCTGTAACTATTTCATTGGATTGCCGCATTGTTTTGATTCACTTTATGTGTTTTTGGATAATTATTATATATTTTGTAGACACAGCAACATATGACAGTCACAGAGATGAACAATATTTACTAGGCCACTGTATTTTTACTGAAGACATTTGCAATGTATTGCCATTGTATGTAGCTCATAATATAAAAGAACTGATATTTTTGTATGCATATGTGTGCCTGTATATGTACATACATAATAAAAGTTCAATTATTGTAATATCGAACCATTATGTTCGAAACCCAAGAAAACCGAAACCACAGAACAGCGATTTTTTTCCCAGGGAAAAAAATCGCTGTTCCATGACAAAAAAACAAGTAACCTTAAACCTAAACTATATATATATATTTTTTTTTTTTTGAAAGGAAAACAGGCTGATCTGTCAGAGACTTAGAATCTCAAAACTGACAGTACAGATGATGACATCACGATGCCCATGCATATGAATTTATCTTCTTGCTTTTATAGTCAAACAATTTGATTGCATAAACGCAGAATCATATATGAAACAGATCTAGAGCTTTTCTCCACAAGCCCCCCATTAAAAAAGGCCTTGTCAAATGGTGAAAACCTAGGTAACAAAATAAATAAACAATAAGCTTGTATTAAGCAACAAAGGTTGTGATGGGTGATGTTCCCCACATTTGAAATAGTGTACATTTATGTTCCCCTAATAACAAATGTATGCATTCAAGGTGCAATATCTGATATTTTCTGTGAGGTCTGCTAAAAATACATCAGCGGAACTAAGCTAAATGGAGCAGTAAAGATACATTAATACAACAGCAAGTTCACTACCTCTGAAAAAAATAAACTTTGCAACATATTCACTATGACCAAAGCAGTATCAAGCTATAGCACAGAATGCTGATAGAAAACAAAACAGAAAAAAAAACATTAAAATGCAACACACAAAACTAAAACACAGATACACAAAGTAAAGGCAGAGTGCAAATAATTGTAGGAATGTTGTACTAACCCATAGAAAGAAAAAAATGTAAAGAAAGTGAAGTAAAACAAAATTAATCCTTTTAAATTCTTAGGAGAGAACCCCTTACATGTGAGGGCTGACAAGCAGAGCTACTATTAAAAAACTAGCCTGTCAGAGACAGTGGAGCAGGATACATACATTAAATATCTAGAAATAGACATCAGTTTCACTTCCAGCACTATGAAATTGTAAAGCCACATGCACTATCACAAGCCACAGATACAGAAATCCATGCATCAATAGTATTCATAAAGGTTAGATGTGAAGCAAGTAAATAATAGTACATTACAAAATTGTTCAAATACTTAGCAAACATAGCATCAGTCCATATTTTCAATGCATACAACAAACGCATCCACACCCAACTGTATGCTATGCACTATACAGCACTATTAAACAGAAAAACATCAAATTACAACACCCTAGCACTTAACTAGTATTCATAAATTTGCAACCTACATCACAGAGCAAGCCATATATTTGTATTAGGCTGAACTATGCCATATTCTTAATCCAGTAATGCAGGCAGGTCACATAGATCACTGTATCAGACAGACAAAACATATAGTTGTGTCCTCACAGAGCTGTCAGTGACAGACTGACACCAAATAAATAAAAGCCACATACAGGAGAATAGTAGCATAAGGGCCACCAGAGGCATAACAGTGGCCAGTTAACAAGATAGCCATGCCACATAGCAGCTGTTAGATGTATGTGAGAACTCCCATATCTAGTTATGGAGATTTCATTAAAGAAAATTGATGACCATCTACACGGGCTTTGACAAATAAACCCTTACAACTTTATCAAGGGCAGATCCAACCTGTTAAATGTGGTGGGTTTCTTTGATGAGGGCAAATCTATGCACAAAGCATACCTCAACCTGGCAAAGGCCTTTGACACAATCCCACACTCAGGCATTACTGATAAACTTAGCAAACTGAATGTAAACCCCTTTGTTGTAAGATGGGTTGCCAACTGGCCCACAAACCAGCCACACACTATCAAAGTGGGTGATTCCACATCAACCAGCAGACCTGTCACCAGCAGCGTACCACAAGGATCAGTGCTGGGCCCCTTACTGTTTGGTATATACTTCTCAGAAGTTTGGGCCAAAACTAAAGGGGTGTGGCTGACCAAATTTGAAGATGTCTGCAAACTGGGTGGAATTATTGAGTCTCCAAATGATGTCAGTATACTCCAGGAGGGTCTTACACAGACCACCAACTGGTGTCTCAGTCACAGTCTCAAACTGAGTGCAGAAAAATGCATCATTATTCCCTTCCGGAAAAACAATGTCCCTTCACACTACTAAATACACAACCATATCCTATGTACCTACAAAATGGTAAGAGACCTGGCATCAGAAGTAGATTTTGACCTTAACTTTGACCACCATGTGTCTATAGTAGTAAGGATGGCTTTCTATTTGGCACACTTGATTAGCAAAGGCATCACCTTTACAGCTAAGGAGGTTATAATCCTTCTATACTTGTAACTAATCAGCCTTATAATTGAATATAATGCCCCTTTTGGCATGTACCGCACAAAGCACCTGTAGTAATTGAAGAGACCTCAGAGGTGTCTAACTAAGAAGATCAAGGGACTCCAGCAAGTGCCTTAAATAGACTGACAAAAGTCGCTGGCACTATACTCAGTATCGTATAGACGTCTTAGGGGAGACTTATGCCTGGCTTGCAGAACAATCTCTGACTCAAACCTAATGAATTTGCTGCACATCCATAAATCAAATAGGACTAGAACTACCCATTCCAGGGACCTAAATATGGCCTGCAACTTGAATAGGATGTGATGGAGAGACAGATTTGTCTCCCAGTGACTGCCATGTCTTTGGAAAATTCAGCCAATTCATGAAGCAGAGCCACCTCTACGACACTGTCCAGTTCATCAAAAGGAACCTGGATGAGTGGATGGGGCACCGTAAATGCTTACCAGGGAACCTCCTGGACGTGGGCAGTCATTACTAAATACAAACCTGGATATTGACTAGAGTATCCATGGTTTTATGTTAGGATGAAATGGCTAAGCTGGAAATTACCTCTGGGTCAATAGCCTCCTATAACACCATGGAATGTGTGACCGTGAATGCAAGGCTGACACATACAAGTATTTTCATTCAGTTTTCTGAGAATGTGCATCATCAGTGAATGTGCATGTATCACCAGGAATCTGTTTAGTAATATTGTCCATAAGCAGCTTCAAAATGTAGACTACAAGTCTGAAATGACAGCTTCTGCAAAGATGTAAAACCTTTGCTCCCATAATAAAAATTAGTCAGAACACTACAAATCTAAACCATGTAGGACATAGCACGGGGCGAGATTCAGTCTGTAAGGCTGAATAATGTACAATGCAAATAGCAAAAAGAAAGACAGGGTATTGTGAAGGGTTTAGTAATAGTAGAGCACACATTGGCATGTCATGACAAAGATAGCAGGTAGTAAGTGCTAGTATGTTAAGACAGCACACACTGGCACGTCATGACAAAGATAGCCGGTAATACATACCAGTATGTTAGGAGAGCACACACTGGCACATCATGACAAAGGTAGCAGGTAATAGGTGCTAGTATGTTAAGACAGCACACACTGGCACATGATGACAAAGATAGCTGGTAATACATACCAGTATGTTAGGAGAGCACACACTGGCACATCATGACAAAGGTAGCAGGTAATAGGTGCTAGTAAGTTAAGACAGCACACACTGGCATGTCATGACAAAGGTAGCAGGTACTAGGTGCTAGTATGTTAAGATAGCACACACTGGCATGTCATGACAAAGGTAGCCAGTAATACATACTAGTTTGTTAGGAGAGCACAGACCGGCACGTCATGACAAAGGCAGCAGGTAATACTTACTAGTATGTTAGGAGAGCACACACTGGCACATCATGACAAAAGTAGCAGGTAATACATACTACTATGTTAGGACAGCACACACTTGCACGTCATGACAAAATTAGCAGATAATACATACTAGTATGTTAGGAGAGCACACACTGGCATGTCATGGTGAAGGTAGCAGGTAATACATACTAGTATGTTAGGAGAGCAAACACTGGCATGTCATGACAAAGGTAACAAGTAGTACGTACTAGTATGTTAGGAAAGCACACACTGGCACATCATGACAAAGGTAGCAGGTAATACATACTAGTATTATGGAGAGCACACACTGACATGTCATGACAAAGGTAACAGGTAATAGATAAAAGTATGTTAGCAGAGCACAAACTGGCATGTCATGACAAAGATAGAAGATAATAGATACTAGTGTGTAGAACAGAATGCTTTCTAGGAAGTTCCTAATTTTCATTTCAGTTTTGGTGAAAAGGCATAACAAGTTGGGTCTGGTGATAAGAGCAAGAAACATGACTTATTTGGAAGACACTTGGGGATAGACAGAGGGACTACACACCTAAAAAGGCAAGCAAAACAAGTGTAAAATACAAGGAAAGTACTGAAACAATGGAGTGGATATCAAAAGATGGTCATATACAGACATAGTTTTGGAAAAAATACAGGGAGAGGATTTGGCCCTGAACAAGGGTGTGGAAGGCACTCAAGAGCTGCATTATTATGGACAGATGATTGGTAAGGTCACTAGAAACTGTTGTCACATATGGCCTTGATGATGGTTTGAACAGCACACACACACATATTGTAGAATCTTACTGAGTACCACCCACAGAAGGGCCATGTACAAGAACATGGATTTACCACAGCAAATGAGGAACATCACCTGGGCTTGGAGGTAGTACACAAGCCACAGCTGTCTTCAGCACCCTCTCAAAAGTCTCCAGTTTTGGAGCTTACATGTCCGATTAGAAGCCTTCAGTTCACCAGATACTGTAGCTGTGCCTACACAATATGCATAAATATGACAATGTTAATAATAATAGCTCCTGAACTTGAAATCCTGCATTTCCTGTAAAACAGACACAGAAAGAAAATATTATACTGAAAATAGCTTTGGCCAAACAGTTTACTTATGCTGTGCTGATAAGGTCACTAAAATGGCTGAAACATGCTTGTTTACAACTAGTCAGGTTTAGTTTTATTGGCCTGAATGTACTCATAAAGACTTAAAAAAGTAAAAAGTCACGGGCATTCAGGAGCCATGTAACTGAAACACCGTATATTCTTAAGGGGTCATTTGCATATATCCTATGGGCCTCCACAACAGGAGGCTTAAGGTACTCCATAATAAACACTCCAGATTTGCTGGGTCTTTCTTGCGTTTTACTGAGTGGTTTCTCTGTGTGACCATTTTACCCATTAGGTTGGATATCATTTCCTCTAGAAAGCACACATGACGAAAACTGTATATCAGAAAACAGCACTGCCTTTGGCTAACAGTCCAAATACTGTTTAAATATAGGTACCTTTTGGTATGTATAGGCTCAGCCTTCTGAGGTGCCAGCTTGTACACCATCCTCTGAGAGGTGCTCATGTAGGGATCTACTTTTTGGATGAAAGAAAACAAATGTGGAGATTCTAATGAAGCAACATGCATGAAACAGCAATACTACTGTATGGTACAGAAACCTGGGCAGTAAAGCCAGAGCAGATGAGGAAGCTAGAGCTGATGGAAATTAAGTGCCTCAGAAGGGTGCTAGGATGCACATTGTGAGACAGACGAAGAAATGAGGACATGACAGCAGAAGCCAAAGTAGCTCTATTTGCAGAAAAGATGAAAGATAACAGATTGTGGTGGTTTGGGCATGTGTGCAGAAAAGCAGAAGAAAATCTGGTGAAGAAGATTTGGGACAGACAGGAAGAAGGTAAGAGGAAACAAGGGTGCCCAGCAAAGAGGTGGATGGTTTGTGTGAGAGAAGATCTGTGTCAGTCAGACATGAGTGTCGAAGAAGGCATGAGTGTGGCATATAATTAACAGAGATGGCAACAGTTAACACGACACCTTGACCCCATGTAGAAAATGGGAAAAAGGGGGTTAATGATGATGATGATGATGTATGAAACAGCATTTGTGAAGTAAACCATATCTGGGTGTCTCTAACCAAAATCACAGCTGGCTAAAATTAGAATACCTAGAAATTGGATGACAAAAGTCAACACATCTATTACCTTACTCATGATTGCCATTACTATAATACATTCTATAAATGTATGTCTGGCCTGAATATATGATATTCATAGAGAATGTGTGTGTGTGTGTGTGTGTGTGTGTGTGTGTGTGTGTGTGTGTGTGTGTGTGTGTGTGTGTGTGTGTGTGTGTCACTACCCATTCAGAAATATTTGTTTTTTTGCCACATTAAACAGTTGTATTATTACATATTTACATGAGCAGTGGTACTAAATGACATGTGTAGTGTCATTTCTGTAACCTCTGACCCTGAGTATTGCTGTCCTATAATCTACATGCAAGAGGATCAGAGATAAGTACCTACACAAACTGAAAGGCAGCCTTACCCTACAGCATTTGTATTCAAGACTGACATACTGCAACATAATCAAATAGCTTCCTTCTAGTTACATGCCATATTCAATGTATTTAGGTTTACATAATGAAATCTCATGAAAGGTACATGGGGAAGCAGAGGAATAAATCACTGGTCATCCCATATGCATGTTGATTTAGCTGAAGCAATAGCATACAATTGCACCATAAAACACATCCATTAGCATATTTACTGACCCCACGTGTGCATTCCACTGCAGCCTATCCCTCCTCTCCTTCAGGCTACCCGGTCTCATTCAGTACAGGTTAAAGTGGTTGCACACTTCGTTCCTCCTTTCATGAATTCATCATTAGGGTTGATAGCAATGTTTTTCATGCATGTGTGAAACAGAAAGTGCCTAGTCATCTGCCACTAAGATGGTCCCCTACCTTGAAGGTAGGCACACCATTAGAGGTTTCTTCTGCTGCTCTCAAATAGGGACATGATAGCCTATAGGCTGATAACCAAGCAGGAATAACTGCAAAACCATTTCAGGCATTGTCAAAGTTTGAACAAAAAAAAAAAACTTGTTATGCAGAGAATGAAATATACCAGTGTGCAATAAGCTCAGCTTGTTGAAGTGCCATTCATACCTGTATCGTGGCCATATGCACTACTGCCCCACCTTTGACAGTGTCAGACAGAGGATGGAAGTAAAATATGTTTCATTATTCTTTAACTATCACGTGTATTTGCTGCAATACTGATAAACATTACACCACCCAAAAATAATACAGTTGTAAAAAATTCTAGGAAAATGAGGCTGTTATACCACATTTACTCTGCTGCTATAAAACTCAACATATTTCTCCCCACTAACATTACATGTACATTTTAAATTATAACATTTTAACATTTTAAATTTTAACAACTTAAATTTTAGCTTTTCTCCCCAGGCCTCCCCCAAAAATAGGATCCTACCCAATCAGAGTTTCCCAGCAATCAAATGTCAATAAATAAATAAATAAGTACACTTGTAACACTTGCTCCTAAACACAAACATAATAGCTATGTGCCATGTTTCTTTTGTTAAAAGACCACAATGTACAATAAATCTTTTATTATTGTACTCACATATATCTGCCCTGTTTATGGTTAGAATGTTTTGTGTGTAATTGTTTTTGGAATATTATTTATGACTGTTAATTTGTCATAGGCATGTTTGACTATCCAGGTTAGGAAAATAGCCAAAGGCATCAGGCTGCTGGGTGGGCACCCTCTCTGCTATTCAACTAAAGTTTCTTAATTTCACCAGGTAGTTATAGCAAATTCTGGTAGTAAATATTGAAGCTGGCATTCTTGTCCAGATGCAGGCCCATAATTGTAATGCAGTCATGCATTTTAATATTGGTAAGTTCTTGTTCAATGTCCCTTACAGAAAGTTTCCATTTATAACACATGTATTATACATTGGGGCATAACTGTCATTTTACCCACTGCCCAGACAATGAGGTTGCAAGTATTTACCATACATGTTCAAACATTTACAACTGGCCATCATTGTGAAGCTGATTCACATTTGGTTAACATCATTGTACGTATAAATGTTATTACATGACCCTCACACATACAGTATATGGCTATCAAAATGAGAGATAAGTATGATTTCCTTAATATTATCAAAGGCATTTGTTTAGCTTGACACTTGGCCACTGTATGTGAACATTGTCAAGTTTTTGTTATTAACACTTTGAATGTTTTACAGATCTCATTAGGGCACTCACTGACATGGCAGTGTTGTTTAGGCACACAATGATACTGACTGTACTCTGAAACATTAGAAAATAGTCAGGACACCCTGACTGACACACCAGTAGTGACGTGTCCAGCTGTGGATGTGCAGAACACAGGAAGTGCCTGACACAGCAGAGATGATGTGTCCAGCTGTGGATGTACAGAACACAGTAAGTGCCTGACACAGCAGAGATGATGTGCCCAGCTGTGGATGTGCAGAGCACAGTAAGTGCCTGACACAGCAGAGATGATGTACCCAGCTGTGGATGTGCAGAACGCAGTAAGTGCCTGACACAGCAGAGATGATGTGCCCAGCTGTGGATGTGCAGAACACAGTAAGTGCCTGACACAGCAGAGATGATGTACCCAGCTGTGGATGTGCAGAACACAGTAAGTGCCTGACACAGCAGAGATGATGTACCCAGCTGTAGATGTACAGGACACAGTAAGTGCCTGACACAGCAGAGATGATGTACCCAGCTGTGGATGTGCAGAACACAGTAAGTGCCTGACACAGCAGTGATGATGTGCCCAGCTGTGGTTGATATTGTGAACATGAAGAAAGCAATAACACTGCCAGAGACAGCAGTGATGATGTGAACAGCTGTGGTTGATGTTGTGGACAGGCACACCACCTCACACAACACTGATGATTTATCCAGTAGTGGTTGATGTGGACATACTGAACTTAGTAACACTGCCTGTCAGAGCAGCAGTGATATATCTAGCTGTGGCTGATGTTGTGGACATGCAGGACACAGTTTCACTGCTTGATACAAGAATGGTGACATGCCCAGCTGTGATTGATATTGTGGATATGCAGAACACAGTAACACTGCCTGACACAGAAATGGTGCTGTATCCAGCAGTATTTGATGCTGTGGATATGGAGGATACATCAACACTGCCTGACAGCATTGGTGATGTATCCACCTGTGGTTGATATTATGGGCATAAAAGAACACAGTCAATAAAATATGAACATGGTAGTGGGCTGCATATCAGGCTCTTCCACTATGAACATGATGCCCACTTTGGCACAATGCAGCATGGACGTGGAATGTGCAGAGGTGTGGGTGGACTCTAAGTCCAGCACCTCTAATGGTGATGTCCAGTGAGACACTTATTTTAGTAATGATATAACAAAATCCCATTAGCCTACTTGTTTTAGTAAATAGGCAGTAGCTGCTGAGGGTGTGTAACCTGTGGGTGGTGATATATATGTCAGACTACAATGCATTAACTGAGTTAAATGAGATCCATTTGAAGGTCCCCTTAAAGATCCATGTGCTCACAGAGTCAAGTAAATGGCTTTTTAATGAAATCTTGGGTTCCCAGTAAGACACCATGGAGATGATACACGGAATGTCATGCATGCTTCTCAGAATAAATTATGGTGTTGTGAGGCAGGAACATGATATGGTGCTCAGAATGCATAATCTAGAATGCCAATGTTGTGAAATGCTGATGGACATACTTGAAATAATATGTGACCTGGTGTTACAAACTTATATTTTACCAGCCTTGACAGATGATATTTGTAAACTACCATGCTCCATCATTGGCAACAAGAGTGGCTTCTGACTGTGGGGTAGCTGCAATGGTATATCATGGATACAGGATCAACTGCCTTCAGATTCCACTGTGAAATGTGTTGTTTCTAATCCTTTTGGTCTTTTTGCAAGCTTTCTCACACTTTGAATTAATTGCATCCCAATACATTCCTTTGGATGCTGCAGATGAATCCAAATCTCAGATTGTGTAAGTGCCAAAGTTCTCACTTCCATGAAGCAGTGCACTCCTTGTCAAAGCACACATAATCCTTGTACTGGTGAGGGGAATGGTACAGTTTGTGGTGTAAATAGGTGTTGGTTATAGCATATGACAAACAGGAATTTGTCCAGTATGTGAGACAACAGTCCATGACATGCCTATGTTATCATATAGAAGGTTCTAGAATATCACATATTCCAGTATACCCAGCAATAGGCATGTAGTTGTTCCTAGATGAGTGGGGATTCTCCTTGATGCCTTGTGCCTTGTGTATGGAGCACATTTAGCTCTTTTCCACTCCTCTACTGGTTACAATACCTTGGCAACAGTAAAAATATTTAGCTGTTATTTTTATATATATATATATATATATATATATATATATATATATATATATATATATATATATACATATTTTTTTTAATCTTTATTATTTACCTACTTTCTGGCATTTCTCACAATTTTTTCTTCATCCTTTTATGGATGCTGCATAGTATGTATGGTTTTGGAATTGTGTTTAATGCCACTAACTGCATTTGCTTTCCACATTTAATCACATTGTTTTGCACTTGTAGCTTTTTTTTTTTTTTCAAAAATAGTGTCAGTGATGGTTTGCTTAGTAGAAAGGCAGAAATACGACATACAATTCTCCTTACTCTAATGTACACTAGTGTAGGAGTAATATAGGAGAAGCAGGGATGTGGGAGTGCAGTGCCCCCACATTAAGAGTGCAGGAGGCTTTAAATCTTAAGGTGATTTTTTTTTTTTGCTAGATTGAGAAATAATGCTTCAGTAACTACATTTTTAAGTGTCAGCCTTTGGTTTGTCACATTTATGTCATATAGCCAGGTTGTTTAAATGGCATAGCGTCTGCCTTTAGTGCAAATGATTTCAGTCAATACTGCCACTTTATTTTAAACCTGTGGAATTAAAGAATTCCGCAGATTTATCTTTCAATGTTTTTCAGTGTTACATCCATCAACACTGAATTTCTCTTTTGTTGAAACTATGGGAAAATATGCTTTTCTTCAAAATTTGGTATAGAATATTTCTCTGCAATGAAAAGTGAAATTAGACTATAAATGTATAAAATCAATTCTCAGAATTGCTAGCAGGTGTATTAGGTGAATCAATCATGGATGGAGAGGCAGCTGTCACCTCATTTTATGAAAGATATTTTGCTGCTAGGAGTGCTGGGATTTTCTCCAGCAACACTAGAAAGTATTTATCAAGCCAGGTGTGTCCCCTCCTTTGTAAATGTTGATATCTGGGCATCTAAATCACTGGGAAACCTGTACTACATCTCATTAGGAAATGGAATGGTGTCTTGGGACAAGGAGATAGCAGCAGTGAGCAAATACCAACAGAAAGGAACCTGGAAAATGTGTACTTGTTAGCCTTGCTTTCTTCCTTTGGATGGCTGTTGAAAGATCCTCCTGGCTGGTCATTCAAAGTATGGCTTTCTCAAAGATGGATGCCAGTATGGCAATTAACAGCACAGGTTTTGCCTAGCTAACCTGAACCATTCTCATTTCTAAGACTGTGTGGTCATGGAGGAGGGAAAAGGGATGCCTGGAGATGTGGCCTATCTGGACATCACCAAGACTTTTGACAACGCTGCTTAGAAAGAACTGATAAGGAAATAAAGGGGTATGAAAGTGAGGCTCAAACTGATGAAGAAAACAGAAACCTTTCTAAGTGACTAGCGATAAAGCATGACAGTTAGAGAGAAGAATCACCCAAAAGATCTGCAACCTGTGGATATGTACCGTGGAAAAAGCACCCGGATGAGGCATAATCAGTATATCCATCACAGACATCACTATGACTTCGAAAGCAAAATAAACCCATTTAGTTATGGCACCAAAGCTTTATCAATGCCTGTGGATATAACAGTTAATATCCATAGAGGCTTGGTACAGTGCATCATGAAGATGGGACAAATGTATGACATATATGATTTAATGCGCAAAATGCAAGTGTATGCATTTCTACATGAGAAAATCTGCTGAGAGACATAATTTTATTGTAGACAGAGACCAAAATGGAATATGAGGATTATAAATAAGCCACTGATGAATAATGCAAATCAGTACTGATGGCGCTAGATTGTATGCTGTGTAGCTAGATGTGTGAATTGTGGGGATGCTTTGTGCAGCATTCCTTTCTACAGATCTCTAATGGCAATGTACAGTGTCCAGTGTAGCAGTCATGAGACATTATACTAACAGAAAGGATATGGCATAAATGTAGCAAAATGGGGTCTATGTTCAGTCATTGAATGAAAAATCCATCAAACCTCTTTGCATTGAACTTAAAACATTAAATGTTCACTTCGGTGAACATTCAATCATCAAATATTTTACCCAGGGAATGGAACTGTTTGGCCAGCATTATGAAATTTGCCCTTTTCCCCACTGTAGTGCAATCCCAAAGTTGGTATATATATGTAGGAGGGTCTCGGGGACATAGCCCCCCACATGGGTGAGTGATATACTGCGGTGTGTGTTTTGGTACACATGTTGGTCCACTGTTTCTTTTCCATGGGTAAAATATTCGATGATTGAATGTATGCTGACCATTCTTCTGTCAGCTAATTGACTAACAGATCCACCTACACCACAGCCTGCCTCTGCTGTGCAGTATGGCTGCAGTTACATGCACACAGAAGCCAGGTGGAGGCTGAAAGAATCAAACCTCAGACTACAGGTAGCAGTCTGTCCAATGCTTATGTCTTTAATTCTCTGCACCATAAGACAAGCTACCTGGTGCATGAAAGGAAATTAACAGAAATCATTCAACAAGAGACAGGAACAGAACCCTTGGAGGTAACCCATTGTATTACACACCATATGGTCTCTGAAATCAGTCAGCTATTCTCTCTCCAGCTTCTCAGCCTTTTCTATATGTATGTGCATACAGATAGTTTTCACTCAGCCTTTCTTATGCATTTTTTACACATTTTTTTACTGGAAATGTGTGGTTCTCTTCTTAGCACAGTGGCTATCTTCTCCTCCCTAAAGTATGGGAGATATTCTTTCCTGCTTCACTGAGCTGCACACAGCTACTTGCGTCTCAGGAATTTAAATTGCCTATGCAATTTCACTCCCTGACTTGTACTGTTGGCCACATTGCACTTGTTGACATGCAGTTTAACCTTTGAATAGCTGTATTGCCTTTTATCAGTTGAGTTGTCTACCTATCTGTTTCGAACATGCTTAAAGCTTGCCTTAATTGACTGCATAATCTTATTTTAATGTATATAACCAAAATCACAACTAAGCATATGTGAGCAAAAGCTATAAGTAAAATAAAATGGGACAACTAACCAATTAGCATGAGTGAATAAAATGTATGAATAGAAAGTAACAACTAAGCAATTTGTATGGATGAACAAAAACTATCAATTAAATGAAATAATGACAATGGAGGAACTAGTACAATTTTAGAGAAAAGAATTTGCTTCACTTTATTCTATTTTAGTACACATTATATTATGCTTCATTTTTTGGCTCAAGTTAAATACAATTAACGCATTCTTTGATTTGTTCTCCCTTTGGTATGTTACAGCTGAGTAAGATACATGCTAGATCAGCACTGCAACCACTAAACAAGCAAACAAAACACAAATGTGAACATGGAAAATGTGTTGATGTGATAAGCATGATGAACAGGCTGACTTTATGTCTGTATGTTCACAGAAACACAGGCATCAACACCTGTTCTGATGAAAAGAACAGCAAACATTTGATCCATGGAAACTGAAAAAAAACATTAAAAAGTAATATTTTGGTATGAAGCAAGCCCCTTTCAACCCTACCATGTATGCACATTTAAATATATTAATTCCTTACCTCATTGTTCTATGAGGAACTGAAAAATAAAACATCTCCATACCTCTGCAGCTCTAAATATAATCTCCCAAACTGCACAATAGGGAGCTAAAGAAAAGATTTCTTATTCCTACTGTTCTCTGGTCAGTACAGACCCAGCTTTCCATGAAACAGGAGTTGAAATAAAGCTACATGTTATTCTTGTTTTGATAAATCTTTGGGTTTTGAACAGTATTTAACCCAGTATACTATTATTGGTTAGGTGTAAGGGAACCTTATACCCTGCTTAAACCCAGGTTTACCACTTTGGAATACAATTACATAAATGAACGGTTAGTTTAAGTAAAAAAAAAAAAAAACTTACCTAAGATGGATTGCAGTCATTTGTAGATTTATTGATATATTTATTCTGAAAAGAGTATGACACAAAAATCCTTATGCAAGTGTCAGCAGGAGTAGAGAAAGTGGGTATGAAATTATGTATGCAATTGTTAATAATTAAACTCAGTATAGAGATTGACATTTCAGTTGTCTAGTGTGGTTATAAAACATGAGAAACTCCTTTTTTAGAATTGATAGGAAGATATCACTGTACGTTTAGCTGAATCTGCAGTTTAGAGCTGGGACAGCATGTTTGCATTTATGTAGGAAGATGATACTGGGTCTGTGCTGCTTTTAACTGTGAAAGTTCTGTTTTAACTTTCTTTACAAAAACAAATTGTCTGTTGTGTCAGTCTTGTTTTTGTTGCAATGCTTCTGTTTGAATTGTATGATTGATCGTTTACTAATCGATCACAATGTTTTCCGGGAACTGTCCCTTCTCATAGAAATATGACACACATCTGATTATCATTTTATGAGGAAATGCAAGCTGGAGGTGTGTGCAGCAGTTTGTCCAGTCTCCATTCCCATTAAATTATGTAAAAGTAAATGAATGCATGCCTTTTCAGATGGTAAGCAAATAAAAAGTGCTTTTACAAAGAATGTGTTCCTCCTGAAATCTATTTTTAAGGAGTTTCACTGTTTTACTAAATGCATGTTCTCAAAATGAAACACAGAATTTGTTATGTTAAACACAACATTTAATAAACATAATCAGTCTGGGAAACAGTTTCCTTCAGAGAATTGCAAAACTTGTTTTTTTGTTGAAATACCTTTAAAAGTAGATTGCAAGATGTGTTTGCCTTCAGCTAAAACATATGAATTATTATTTGTGATTTTTTTTTAATCATTTTAGACAGTCCCCATTGCAATGCTGTGTAGACAGGTTTAGTCTTCATTAACTAAACAGTAGTACATTTGTTAACATGGATTAGATGTAGTTATTACAGTCAGTGATATTGTTCTGTGTAGGCTCATTTCTTTTTCTTGTTGTTTTTCCAAGGTAATCAAGAATGATTTAGATCAACAAAAAATGTAAAGGCCTGGTTAAATAGAAATAACAAAATTCAAAGCTGGTACTGTTGAAAAGAGTTAACCTTCAAAAAAAAGGGGGGGGGGGGCTGTTTGGTTTTTGTATAGTGTGCCTGCTCTTATGTAACTAGCTCATATTACCTTAGCAACACCATCTGTTCAAACCAGGCTGGTCCCCGTGCATAATTCACAAGGTCTGCATGTTGAGGTCCTCTTGAATGATTGTAGGATATTCATGAGGAAGTTACCTCTAAAGCATGGATCAGGTGAACAGTTATCTGACACCATTCAGAAAGGTGACTTCTGCGTTGCTAGTATTTTTCCTAATTGTTTCTGAATGGATGTTATGTGGCTTAATGCAGACTGTCTTTTAAACAAGGTTGTACTTAATGCCGTGACCATTGTAGGTGGTCTCATCAGGTTAATCTTTCCCTAAAACAAATAAAAAAACAGGAAAGTAGACAATAAAAATAAAATAAGCAGTTCCTTGCATGTTTCTCTCCTTAAGTATTCTTGAGTTGTACATTATTAAATGTATACAGGGTTATGCTATAAATCAATTGTTTGTGCAAATGCATGCATTATAGGGTTGTATGATTAAAGAAAATTATTTGAAAGTGTCTCACTTTCTACTTTGGAAAATTATTTGAAAGTGCCAAATGTTCTCTTTTGTAAAATGTGCACTTAAACAGTAAAATGCATGGCAGCATTCTTTTAAAACTAACTATTATCTACACAATAAATTGCCATATAAATTTAATATGTAAATTAAATCTAGTATAACTTTTTTTTGCTTCAAATAAACACTTTAAAAACAGTATATTGAACTTCTGTCATATTTAAATCTTACAGCAATCCAGAAAACTAATGCTTAGAGTTAACAAACATATTGCATATGAGATTACATCAATTAATTGTTGGTCAATGCCCATATATCCCCGTATATCATAATTTAATTTCTACATTTGATTATATATTGATTATTAAGAAGTTAATTATAATCACATCAAGATGTTCTCCTAGTTGATAGTCACGATTAGCTCACCTTTTATCATGTGACATCTTCATGGGGTGGGTGAGTAGATCGGTCCTAATTATATAATTGTAGCTATCTATTCATTGTCTCTAAGCAGTTATGATTTGATTACTGCGACTTCTAAATTAGGTGCTATGTCATGCCAACTTATGTGCACAGTTGAGTGAAATTGTTTTCATCTTTACAAACAAATTATTCCTTGGAATTTCAGTATTTCATGTCTTGTGTATCACAAGAGTTTAGGATGAAAATAATTACCTTATCTATTTTTACAGAGGTCTGACTCCAGCAGCAAATGGAATAGTCTTTGGTTACATACTAAGACAGTCACAGTTCTAAGGCTTGCACTGGTATGTATTACATTATGTTTATATTATGCTGTTGAAAACTCAAACTGTCGACAGCGTAATAATCGACACGAAAATGCCGAAACCCCCCCAAACATCGAACACACACAAAAAAAAAACAAAAAAAAACAAAAAAAAAACAAAAAAACCCCACCCAAACACAATACAAATTGCTCTATGCAGAGGGATAAGCTCCCCTGCACCCCCACACCCCCCGCTTCTTAAATATACCAACTCCGAGATCACACTACATTGCAGTAAATGGAAATCTCCCCTTATGAAGATTTCCATTTACATGTGCGATGACTTTCGCTTTTGACATTTTGGTGCTGACAATATTAGCTTCGATATTGTCGGCCTTCGACAGGGTGAAGTACACCCATTATATTAGTGTGCGATTTTGTGACATGGCTCATTTGGAGACCATGTTTATTTGTCATGGAATTTTGAGATACAGCAAAAACAAATGATTCCTTCCAACAGCAGTAGTGCTCTTAGATGTTTACTGAAGAATCAAAAAGTAAGCATTCATGACAAACAGATTTTAGAAGATATGTGGGAACACAGTCAGACAAGCAAATGTGTTGACGGCTGCAGACATAATAAAGAATGTAATATTGCATTGTCACTTTCTCGTATTACAAATAATGCAACTGTCATCATTTATCTCAGTAAAAGGACACAGTTTCATGCATAAGTTATGTTATAACATAGGATGTGCAATACAGATGAAATTTATGGAATTCACAT
This sequence comes from Protopterus annectens, assembly GCF_019279795.1. Classification (NCBI taxonomy): domain Eukaryota; kingdom Metazoa; phylum Chordata; order Ceratodontiformes; family Protopteridae; genus Protopterus; species Protopterus annectens. Next base: position 323,541,971 of record NC_056750.1, on the reverse strand, counting down.
CCTCAGATGTGGTTTCACAAAAGGTGTATATGGCAATTACCCACACAAGAAAGGCCAGCATGATCTCACCTCAGACAGGATTCAAATTTTGTTTTGTCAGTGATATCCTTTTTCGCAGTGGTGATCTCAAGGATGGTGCACATAGAATGTGAGAGGGGGGTGTGAAGTGCACAGTTCAGGGCCAGATCTCAAGGTATGGCCATGTTGTGGTGTGACACATGACCAAAAGGATAAGACACACCTGAATGAATCCATGTACAAGTTCTCACAACAGGCTCTAGCAGTCAGATAGTATGGCATTGCCCTTCATTACCAAGCCGCAGCTAAACTATGCAGTCTGGGGCCAGGTCATATCCAAATGTCATGCTCCAAGATTACCAACTGACTGAATGATATGTGACGTATAGCAAAGGCCTAACATCAGTTCCTAAAGATGATTTTCAACATTTGCCTACATATCGTGCACCAGCTCTACATGGTGTTTTTCAGTACCGCCATATGTGGTTCTAAACATGTGGGACACAGCACATGAGACCTCATTGTTTGCTGCATGGTAATCTCAGGAGATTCATATTGTTATATGGAGCTATCACCACCAGCAATGTTATGATGTTCTTCATCACTGGCTGTGCTCAAGGTGGAGTCCTGCTGCATCGCTGCACAAGCCAAACCCAATGTGCTGGATAAAACAGGTGTGATCCATAGCTATCTACTGCATCCTGTCTATCAGTGGTTGTGTCCTGTGTATTCACACCATTGTCCATGGCTATGTGTATAGACATTGCCAGCTCAGACAGAGTGTCCTGCATGTCAGTAGGGATACCCTATATGTTCGCGAAATCATCCAGAGCTCATGTGGCATTGATAGTGCAGACACATTGTTGTGATGAGCAAATCATGTGTCAGTTATAGCATCAGTGGCATTGCTTGTCCATGGTAAAATGTGGCTACCCAAAATAACAATCGCTTGGTAAATTCAGGCATCAGAGGATGCTAACAACCCATTCAACCAGCATGCATAATGCTCCGAGTGCTCAGCTTCCATTCTTTCAAGAGAAAAAAAAAAGCATACAAGAAAGTCATGACTTTGGCCTGCTCGAGTACTGGAAAAGATGCGATTTTCATGAAATTTGATATTTTAGACCAGAGTACTCATTTATCACAAGTTGCATTTCTTCTCTTTTTTAGTAGTTATACTACTGTCAGTTTGCTTTGCTGAATATTCTGTGCTTAGAATCTGTTTTAATGTTACATGTCTATAGATACACTAAAACATTATAATGAAACCATAAAAATGGCCAAATATTGCACTTAAAATCACAGGTATAATTTTTGAGTATCATTTCATGAAAATGAAATTTCACTTTTTTTAAGAATCATAAATTAGTGACCCTGTAACTCGTGTTTAGCAGATATTGTTAAAGTTAATAGCATTGCACTACAAAGAATGAAAACCCATGTGTTTGCCTGGGTACTACTTGTTTAATGTCATATAAGCTTCTGATTACTGAAATACATGGTTAGCAAACAACTGTCACATTGTCAGCACTGCATGTGTGACTGCTACTTCACTGTCCTTATCGTAGCCCAGATGGTGCTGACTTCATCATGTGGCTGGACCTGCACATCTAAAGTTTCATAAGTTTATATCACAGTAATCAATCTAGTCTCATAAATGTCATTGTTAAATGACAACATCTGAAATGGAACTGGGAGGGGAATGACTGGAAAGTTCTGGAACTGATGGCTATAGTAATCAAGTGCAAATATAAATGCCAAATACTGCAGTTTATCATAGGCTCAGAGGTTAGTATTAATTCTACAAATGGAGAACCATCAAGGAGCCGAGCAACATTGCCCTTATAGTGATAAGTGTAAATTAGGTCCCAGTGGACAGAAGGATGTTTGCACTGATACCAGGCATGAATTTGAAGTTATCTGTCCAATGGTCAAGACCATGAAGGTATTTTCATGCAGACAAAGGTGGGGAAAGGATTGGGTAATACACATATCACATTAGCATGTATCATTCTTTTTTTCTACCTGCTGCCTGCTCATAATCAAGCCACAGCATCTGTTGGTCATTGTCACTCGTTCGGTGACCGACAATCATACTAGCAGGTGTTGTTGATGTAATGGAGTTTATGTGACTGAATTTGGTGTTTGTTTGACTGTTTCTTCAGTGGACAAGTACAGAAAGCATAAGATATTTCATGGCACAAAATGATAAGCAAAGATTACCTCTTAAGAGCCTATAAAAGACAGAGTAGAGGGAGCGAGCTATTAACTTGTCAGGGTAAAAGGAGATGGAAAGGGATATTAACCAATCCAGGACAGTGTATGTGGCTTAAACAAGAGATTTTTCTTAGGAATTTTGTGGCCTTTCAAGTTATACAACCTGCTTAGGTATGGGCATTCCAAAGGAGGCATTGCATTCAGTGATGGGTGTGAAAGATGCATTGCAGTTATCCCACTACAGCATTACAATAATGAATGGCAGACGGCTTGCAGTTTCACCATGAAATGAGCTCATGCTTAACACCCTTACTTATAAGCTTCTTAATACTGCATACCAGACTCTTTAATAGGGATTTCAATTATACTCTTAGAAATACTGAGATCAGTCAGTTAGCCAGACCTCCCTTGCAAATTAGCCAGTACTCAAAAAGCAGTCTCTAACTCCTAGAATAAATAAAGCAAGTGAATGACTTTACAAGACAAGTGAATGAACTTACCAGTTTCAAACTACAAGTCATAAACCTATCGTATAAAACAGCATGTCTATAAGTGCTTCAGAGCTGTGGCCTAGAAAGCGTCAAAAGGCAAGGAACAATTATGAAGTCTGTCCACTGGCTTATTACTAATTCATTTGTTATCGTGTTAACTGAAATGCTTCTTTGGAATTGAACTGTAAACTAATTTCCTCAGTGAATTATGAACTGTACCCACCTGAAAATTCAAAATGATCTGCTCCTAAATGAAATTTCAGTACTGTGCTATATCCAAAAGTATGCTGCTGCCAATGCCTATGTAAATTTCTGTGTAAATTGTTTTACATTCTGTTAGACATTTAGTTGTATTGTCTAGTTTCTCTGGCCTGGGTCATGAATGAAAAAGGTCCTTGGGCCAGTTTAGTTACCTGGTTACTAAATGCTAAATAAATAAATGAAAATGGGGGAGTAGAGAGGGACATGGACATCTTTTTATCTTGACCTAAATGAGAGGCCCCAGAAGATAAGCTGTTTGAGGCAGAAGAACTTCCTATCCACATACAAAATATAGTGGTTAAAATAAAGCTTTTTGTCTAGGTATGAACTTTGATCTCTAAATACATGGTCTGTTTTAAGGGGAAATTAGTGATGTGATAACAGGAGGAAGCACAGTTTCACTGAAGGTGGCTGTACGTCTTTTGGCATTTAGGAGGAGCCCATGACTAATGCACCAAGCAGTGGGGTAACCCAAGACCTAATGCAGAATATGGGTATCATGATAAGAACTGAGAGTTGTACATAATTCATTGTCATCCAAACCTGGTTAGCTAGAGACCATGGATGCCTACTTTCACTTCTAAGAAATCAATGCCAAGTAAGAGGTAAACTAAAAATGAGCACTGTGGAACACTGATAATAGCATCTCTGTGGACAACAGATATATTCCCTACCCTAACAATTAAGACTACTGTCAGCAAGCCAATTTGCTATCCAGTAGAGAGTATAAGAGTTAACAGTGAGACTAGAGAATTTGTTTGTGACACCAGTGAGGAGAAGAGTGTCAAACACCTTGCCAACTTCTAGTTAGGTAGCATGAAGTATCTGACCCTCATCTAAGGCTTTTGTGACCTTATCAAAGAAACCAGCTAAGATTAATATGCATGACCTACCTAACAAATCCAAACTAATGAGGATCAGGGGTTTGTGGGTCACCTTTGCCACTTTTAATTAGTTAAGTAAAATTCAGCACATTTCACTCCATGGCTTAAACGATACTGCTAAGAAGACTAATAGGCCTGCATGTACTGAGATCAATCATGTGGCTATCCATGTGGAGAGGTTCCTTTGTGACAGTTTTATATGTTATAGGTATATAGTCCATGGAAAGACTAAGATTAAAGAGATTTAAAGGGGACTGGACTATTTTTTTAGTTTTGGAGTGTGCTTATGTGAAGTATTCTAGCGTGGGATTGTAAGGGGTAACGTTTAGGGGTAGAGGATTGTGAGGGAAGCATAAAGTTAGAGTTAAAATTGTTACCCAGGATCTTAGCTATGCTTTCTTGGTTTCATTTCTGCAAGTCTTTTGTTGTTTCTAATGCTGTGATGAGAATGGTCTCCATTCCTAAGTCAAGGTATGACTAAGTATGACTATAAAGTTTGTGAAATTAGTATTGTTTCAGTCTTAAATGTTAGCCAAAAGTGCTCTTCACAGCACCCACAATTTACCCAGAACTGACTCCCAATGGTTTTCGCTAATAAACAAAAAAGGCATAAACATGCAACTTGTTTGTTTTTGTGTTTGTGTGGTTTTCGTTAATAAGCATTTGGATCCGACTGGTCTCTGTTGCCTATATTTGGAATTCATACAGAATTACATGTATTGGTAGCATATCTCAATACAACTGTAGATTCTTCTGTTATAAGACCCATTGCTCCTACTACTACTGGAACTGTCTGGGTATCTTTCTTCAACATCACCTTCACTTCTGCCTACAAATGCTATTTTATGACTAAATGGTATTTTATGACTTTGTGCCTCTCTGTACATAAGACTCTGTAATCACTGGGTGTAGCAGTTTCAGAGATAATACCACTCTTGTTTTCTTTTCATGGACTATCATATCTGGTTTTCTCACATCTAATTTTTGAACAGCTGGTAAAGGGTAATCCCATGTTACATAAACTTCATTCTCCACAATGCTTTCTGGCTCTTGTTTCCAATGCTTCTCAGCTACTTCAGTATTGTAATGCTTGCACAATCCCCAATGGAACAGTCTTGCCACATTATTCTGCCTTTCAGTATACAGCCCCTCTGCTAATAGTGTATCACACCCAGCAACAAGATGTGCGAGTGTTTCCAGTTCTGTTTTACAGAACCTTATTTATCTATTTCTCCCACATGTTCAATGGGCTTTGTAAATCAATGTGAACATAGTCCACTATCCTGGGTCACCAATATTTCCCTTCCATCTTTTGCTTTAAATTCATCTCCACTTAACTATTCCTGTGTCAGATCCTGAGTGACTTGGGGTTGTTCCAGGTATTTTCTGTACTTGCAACTATATTTCTGCCTTTTCCACATTTTTGCTTTCTCATTTGACCCTTCACCTTATATTATTTCTTTTGTTTTTTGGCACATTCAGTTGCTGCCTGATTTTTATCTACTTGTGGTTTGATTTCCATTCTTGCTTGACGCCAATATGCTTCTGCTAGCCTAAGCAGGGAAGTCATCTTAGATTTACTCTCCTCATGTTTCAAAACTTTCACTACATTTGGGTCTTGTGAGGTCAGCAGATATGTGCAGACACCCATGACTGCAGATCTATACATGTAATCAATTTCAAGGAGGTCCATCCCTCCTTAAGAATGGGGAATATATAATCTTGGTATGCACTGATTTTTATAAATCATTTGGTGGGCATGAAGCATCCTAATTTGTTTTCCTATCTAATCTATCCAGCACATTTTGAGGCCAGTCAATCACTCCAAAACATAAGTTAGAACACAAAGAGCAAATTGGTTTATAGCTTGGATTTTACTCCTAGATGTCAAAGCTGTTTTCAGGATTAATTTAAGTCTTCTGATGTACTCCTTACTAAGTTTTATTCACATTTGTTCATGTTTTATTGTTGATCCTTCATCAATTCCCAAATATTTATATACTCCCTCTTGCTCAAGTTTTTTTATATCACATTCTTGTCCCAAACTGATGTTTTCTTAGTGCTGCAGTTTTCCTGCTTTAAAGGTTGCTTTTTCACATTTATCAATACCAAATGGCATTATTATATCATCTGAAAAAGTTTTGACAACTTGCAGTTGTGCTTTCAGTTCCTTATCTGATGAGCTGTACAGTTTTGAATCGTCAACAAAGAGAAGATGAGAAGTCTTTACAATTTGTTGTTTTCTAGGAGCCAAATTATACCCATGACCTAAGCTGTTAAGTAGACAGCTTAACAGAATAAAGGCAGGACAGAATATCCGTGGTGACAGAGAGTCACCCTGGAATATCCCCCCTTTGGATTTTTATCACTGAAATAATAAGTTGTCCTTTATCATGGCATAATTGCAAAGTGGTCTGCCACTGTTTCATGGTCACTGTAATGTAACCGATCAGTGTAGGGAGTACGTTATACATTTTTAAGCACTTTTTATTCCATGAATTAATCCAGGCCATATTTAAATTCTTCCCCTTTTTACAGTTCTCCACTATGACTTTATTTAACAACAAATGCTCCTTTGTTCTGTATGACTTTCTTTTATTGCCCTTTTGTTGTGTTGCCATAATTGAGTTTTCTTCTAAATGACTATAAACTCTGTCTACATCAATTGCAGCGTATAGTTTATACGTCGTTGGAAGTTAAGTTAAGTTATCGAGCTATAATTTTTAGGGTAGCTTGCAGGTTCACTCTTAAGTAGGAGCATTGCTTTTCCTGTTGTTAGCCAGGTTGGTATCTAGTCGGGTGCGCATATAAATAATTCTTACTCATGGCTAAATCTTTGTGCAAAGATGTTAATACTTTTAACCAGAAGTTAGGTACTGCATCTGGGCCTGGGGTTTTCCAGTTAGAGGCTTTTCTTAACTTTGTTTCAATCACTTTCATTGTTACTTCATCTCATTTCATATCCTGTACCTTTAAACCTCTTATTCTTTCTTTTACTTTATAATTTAGCATCTTTGTTATGTTTCACAGGATCTTCATAGATTCTTCTTCTTCTTCTTTTGGCGTTTCCAATTTAGGGGTCACCACAGTGGAACTCTGGTCCGCTAATGATTGGCAGTAGATTTTTACAGTGCCAAGGTGCCAGCCCGATGCCCAACCTTCAACGAAGGCACGCCCATTCACGCATGTCTTTCGAACACCACTAGACTGTGGGGAGGACATGCAGACTCAACACAGAAGGCACTCCAGCTGAGAATCGAACAGGCGAACCTCTTGCTGTGAGGTGACAATGCTACCGCTGTACCACCGCGGCTAAGACACTTCTCCAAAATGTATCTGTTTCTTCTTTTTTTTGGTTGTCTTTCACTTTCTTTTATCTTATTTCCCAATTCTCTATAAAAGTTTTTTTTGAGTCATCAATAAATTGCTTATTTTGTACTTTTCCTTTATATCTGTCTATGTATCTTCTAAGTTTTTCTGCCTGTGCTGAGATTTTTAGTTTATTTGTGATAGTGCATGATAGATCTTGATCTGTTCTAATACTGCACATTGCTTTTATCACGTCTATTTTTCTGAGTATTTTGTTGCTCTGTTCCCTCTTCTATACGCTTCCAATAGTGACACTTTTTGTCTTAGTTGCTTTATAATTTTCTCTATTCAGTACTTACATGATGGTATTCGATTACTCCCCTTTCTCTCCTTCACTACCCTGAGTCCTTGTGGTAGAAATTTTTCAGCTATTAATTTAGCTGCGCAGTAATATATCCTGTTTACTTCTGTTATATCACATGAATCTCTATGGACAGTCCTAATTACTGTGTTCATTTGTTTTATCAAACTTCTGACTTTTTGGGTTTTATTGACCTTCTGTGGTCTATTTCTTTCACTGATCTTAATATGTCTATCTATCTCTATTAAGGCAAGCAACTCTTCTCTTAGGTTCATAGGTAAGTACTAGGCTTTCTGCCCAAGGGCATTTATAAGCCTAGCCAGAATGTGTTGAGTTTCGCCACCCCCTTAGATTAGTTCCCTGTGCCTCTGTCCAGCAGAGCCATTAGTTCCCTGCGCCACTGTCCAGCAGAGCCACTGCAGTGATCCCCGGGGTAAATTTTCTGTTTCCCATCCACCCGTCAAGGTTTCTCTTGAAGAGTATTAGTGAGGGGCTCTGCCTGATGTATATTGGAATCCTGTTCCAAAGCATGGGAAGTCTCTGGGATAGGAATCTATCCCTCCAGCATGTCCTATTTGTTGTTGTGGTGAGGTTTATATCTCTAGAGCATGTGGCTCTCTGGGATTTGCTTTTTTTTTAGGTGGAGCATATCCATCAATTCTGGGTTGGACATGGCCTTGTATGTCAGACAGAGATCACCTCTGAGTAAGTGGTATGCAACCGAGTACAGCTGGAGTTTCTTCAGTCGGGCTGCATAGGGCATCTGTTTGAGGCCAGTAATCATCTTGGTGAGGTACTTTTGTGGTCTTTCCAGCTGTTGCAGGTGTCTTCCAAGGTACATCCGAAATGGGCCGTTGTATTCTATGATGGGTCTAATGAGTGATGAGTAGAGAGGCACAATAACTTATTTTGTTCTAGATGCAAACCCTTTTGTAATTAGGTGGACCACATAGAAGGATTTTTGAACCACCTTGGCAATACGATTATCAAAGGAGAGATTGCTATCTACTTGAGTCCCCAGATCCCTTATTACATTTTCTGTATTTAGGAGACTACCACCTATGTGGTAGTTCATGGGTACTTTGTTTTTTCCAAAGGGGATGACTATGTACTTTTCGGCATTTAGCTTGAGGCCATGATTTTGATACCAGGTATCCATCTCAGTGAGACCCATCTGGAGGGTGTCTATATCAGCCGGAGAATCAATTATGGCCCCTAGTTTGCAGTCATCTGCGAACGTGGTCAGCCATAGTCCTCCTATGCTTGCCTGTATCTCTGAGAAGTATATACAGAACAGGAGGTGTCCTAGGACTGAGCCCTGGGGGAAATAAACAGCCTTTGCAGGTCTTGAACCCAGGACCCTGTACACTATAGTCTCAGTAATTAACCACTAAACCATCACAGCAAATTAGCTTGGTTTCTTCTAGACTGAGGGCACATTTTTTGTTTTCCATTTCCTGTGGGCATTCTATAGAAAGTTCTATTACATCTTCCTGTGGCAAGTTCTCTTCAATTTCATCCTGTGCCATCCATTGCTCTGTCATATGAGAACTCACTGGCCTATCACTCCTCAACATTAACTGCATCAGAGTTTCCACAGTTTCCTGTTCCTTCCCTTGCTGTCCATCTTCAAGTGGATGTTTATACTAGTTTTCTGTGGAAGGCTCCAAAATATCTTTATATGGCACCAGATCAATTGCTTCTCATTCTACTGGTTTCCCCTTAATTTGGAGTTTCATTGCTCTGTTCTGTTGTGACAAATTGTTGAAATTCATATGGTCAAGACCATATGATTGACAATGCAGTCCATCTGCTGAATTTACTGTATCACTCTACTAAGAGAACTCCATGATGTAAATACTGCAGATATTGTAGTTTCTTGCTACCCCTTTTCTATGAATGTTTACTTTTGATACACAATGTTGTTATTGTATGACATAGTTTCACATTTGTTACCGATTTTTTATTGTATTATGTATTTTTTCATCTGGAGCTGAGGTCATGTCTAGAAAGGGTGAAGTAACTGGTTCACTTACCTGGTTTACAAATTTCAATAAATAAATAAATAAAGTATAAAATACATATCTCTCCTATGATGTTATGGATTAGAAGCTTAGACATGCTGTTGTTTACACTCTTATTGTTGAACAGAACAGCACAAATATTGTATGCACTGTAATTTGCTAGGTAGGTATACTCATCACCTAAAAAGGCACTATGGGGAAGCTAAAGATTTAGCCAGTATGCAAAAGTCACATGATGAGAGGTGCAAGCCATCCCTAGCAAGCCAGGAGGGTCTGTTGACTGTCTAGTACCAGACAATGGTGCTAGTTAACAACCTAGTAATATTAATCTATTATTTTTTCCTTTGAACTTAAGCATAATTCTTGGTGGAGAAAGGATGCTGATGAACCCTGTTGATGTACTTGATTCTATGACAGGTAGTGAGCTTACTTGTGTCTCGCCATATCTCCCTTAGTGTTGAGCACCTATGGCCATTCCACACAGAGGAGACAACAAGATTACACCTGATGATTCTCGAAATGTCCCTGATCCTAGCAAAGAGAGACAACTAACTGCAACCCACTCTATCTAGTCTGCTGAATTTACTGTCAATGGATTGCACAATGGAAATCACCTCTAACAAAGACTTTATGATTTTATGCAGGCTTAGGTGACCTCAGGGGTTCAGACATGCAGTACTGGTGATTTTCTGCAAATATATATGTAAGTGCAGGTATAGGAGTTAGGACTAGCATATCACCAAATGGCCGAGGTCTCCTTAGGCAGAGATGCTGTGACAACCTTAACACAAATACATAGTGGTATGCTTCTGTTCACTCATAGTATTTGAAACAGAGACATGCACTGCCAGCATGAGTAGGTAACTGCATTTCTCACAGATTGAGTTACAAAAATCTAGGAATAAGGGATTGTTAGTAAATGTGAGGCAGTTTCTGCACTACCGCAATATACCTAATGCTGCAGACTGGTCCATCGAGTAGCAGGAGTAAATCAGAACTCCATAATGACAGGTATTAAGTTACTAGCATTAGGGTTCTGGCAGGGTTAAATTATAGGGCTGTAGACCTATATATAAATATTGTGAATACAGTATTCATGTCTTCAGAATGACACATACCTATGTTACTACTTAAAAAGACTTTTTTGTGTAATACCACCAAGGGTGAACTTCATCTATGGACTTTGTAAGGTTTATCAAAACTTATAGTAGTATGCCCTGCATACATAACCAAGCTAATTAACACTGAATCTTCTGTAATCACATGATTTTTCAATAGTGTTACAGGTAAGCTTGCTGCGGCATGATTAGTGATAGTAAGTAGGCAATTCATGGAATCTCTAGCTTTAATTTCTCCAAGTCTTTTTAGTTTCGAATACCATGCTGGGAATTGAGCCCTTTCCTAAGTCCGGGTATGAGCAGAGTTCATTAAACTAGTATGGTTTCAGTCTTTGATGTTAGCCAAAAGTACTCTTCTCAGCACCTGCAATGTGCCCAGAATTACCACCTTCTGTAATCCATACGGGATTACATGCATTGGTAACATATCTAAGTACAACTGTAAACTCTTTGTTATTAGAGCAATTGTTCCTACTACTATTGGAACTGTCTGGGTGTTTTTGTTCCACATTGCTCTCACTCCTGCCTTTGAATTCTGATATTTTGTGACTTTGTGTCTCTCTGTATGTAAGGTACTGTATTCACTGAGTGTAGAAATTTCAATGATCAATGCAACTTTTGTATTTTTCAATGGACTACTATATCTGGTTTTCTTTCATCTATATATTGAATTATCAATGGGTGATCCCATGTGGTGTACACTTAATAATTCTCTATAATGCAATGTGGTCATGTTTCTAATACTTCTCAGCTACAGTCTTGCCACATTATTGTGCCTTTCAGTATATAGGCCCTCTGCCACAAGTGTAACACGCCCAGTAAGATATTCTTTTATTTATCACATTCAGTTACTCTCTGATTTTGTCTACTTCTGGTTTGATTTCCATTCCCGCTTGACACCAAAACACTTCTGCTAAACTAAGCAAATATGCCATCTTTGACTTTGTCTCCTCATGTTTTGAAACGTTCACTATGTTTGGATCTGATGAGGTCAGCAGATATTTACACAGTCCCATGACTGCAGATGTATGTATGCATGTAATTAATTTTGAGGAGGCCCGTACCACCTACAGAACAAGGAATGTATACACTGATTTTATATATCGCTTCAAAAGCATGAAGTATTTTTATTGTTTTTGTGTCCCGCCAATCCAATCATTTTTTAAGGCCAGCCACTCACCCCAAACCTATGTTAGAACAGGAAGAGCAAATTGATTTATAGCTTTGACTTTATTTCAAGATGTTAAGGCAGTTTTCAATATCAGTTTTAGTCTTCTGAACTATTCCTTACTGAGTTTTATTTGCATTTGCTCATGGTTTATTGTTGATCCTTCATCTATTCCCAAATATTTATATGCTCCATCCTGCTCAAGTTCTTTTATATCACATTCCTGTCCCAGATTGACATTTTCTTTGTGTTGCAGCTTTTCTGCTTTAAATGTTGCTTTTGCACATTTACGAAGACTACACATGATTCTTATATCATCTGAGAAAGTTTTAACCATGTGTAGTTGTGTTTTCAAATGCTTTTCTGATGAACTATACAGTCTTAAGTCACCCACAAAAAGTAGATAAGAAATCTTTAAACAAATTTGTTTTCTGGGAGCTAAATTGTAACCATGAGCTAATCTGTTAAGTAAACAGTTTAATTGATTAAGGGCAAGACAAAACAAGAACTGTGACAAAGAATCACCCTTGGATATCCCCCTTTGAATTTTTATCCCTGGAATAATAATTTGTCCTTTGTCATGGCTCAACTACAAAGTGTTTTCCACTGTTTATTTTTACTGTAATTTAATGGATCAGTGTTGGGCGTATCTTATACATTAGTAAGCATCTCTTTATCCATGAATGTGGAATGCTGTCAAATGCTTTTTTTGGAATCTATCTATGTCATACTTAACTTCTTCCCCTTTTTGAAATTTTCTATTATGGCTCTATTTAGCAACAAATGATCCTGTGTTCACGTGACTTTCTTTTTTTACAGTTTTGTCCTATTGCCATAATTATTTTTTTTTCTAAATGACTATGAACTCTGTCTGCATCAGTTCTGGGATCTAGTTTGTATATTGCCCGATGGCAAGCAATTGGGGGGGGGTGTTGTTTTTCCCTGTTGATAACCAGGTTGGTGTCTGTTTGGGATGAGCATATAAATAATGCTTACTCAGGCCTCAGTCTTTGTGAAAAGACATTAATGCTTTTAGCCAGAAGTTAGGTACTGCATTTGGGCCTGGGGTTTTCCCATTTAGGAGCTTTTCTTAATTTTGTTTCAATTTCTCCGGCCTTTATTTAATCCCACTTTATATCCCCTACATTATAACTCTTTTTACTGTTCCTTTTACTTCTTCTATCCATTCAGCATCTTTGTTATGTTCAGGAGGGTCTTCATAAATTCTTCTCCAAAATGTGCCTATTTCTTCTTTTTTGGTTGTGTTTCTATTCCTTTTCCTTTGTTTCCGAATTATTTAGAAAATCTTTTTGGGTTATCCATAAATTGTAAGTTATCTATAAAGTGTAACACAAGAAAAATGCACTTTAGGGGCTGCACAAGAAACTCCTCCACAGACTCATCAGCAATAATTTAACACAAGGGTACTCGTTTTATTAATTCCAATGTCCACAGTAACAACCTCTGTCACATACAACTTATGAAACGTCCAGATAAAAATGATCCAGGCAAGTTAATGCTATACAAAACCAGCATTTTCTTCCTACTATTAGGACTTCTTTATAGCCATAAATTGCTTATTTTGTACTTTGCTATCTCCTATATATGCTAAAAGATGCAAAAATAGGTATGATGTTTGTTGAAAAAATACTACCTTGGGTATTGTTTCTGTTCACCTGTGTAATGGCAATACTTTTGGCATATGCCATTCAGGAATAGCACAGCTCTTTGACGCTCTGTATTTTGCACATACATTTTGTTACATCAATCCATGTTTATGAAGCATATTCTGATGTTGTCATCTGCACTTCATTACTAAGTACCTGTGTACAGAATTACGTTCTCACATTACTGTTTAATTAGACACTTTGTTAGATTCCTCCGCATTTCATTGTGCTTGAATCAGCTACAAATCCCCCTTGATGAAACAAGCTGGTCAGAGCTTTAGCTGATGAAAAACTCTTAAAAACATGTTTTTTTTTTTTTTTTTTTTGCAGTGGTCAAGCCCCCCTGTGCCTCCTGGGAAGGTATACCCCCAATACCCCCATACTCCCCTGTACTTAAACATACTAACTCCGTGGTCACTCAACCATAGAGAAAAGAAAAACAGCCCATAGACATAGAAATACTTCAAAGAGAAATCAAACCAGAAGTGATCTCTTATGAGAAACAGCAACTGATGAGTTGAAAACCAGCAAGTAGGAACTGATAAGGTCAAACTAGTTCCAGTCTGTATTCAACAAGGTCTAGGGCAGTGATTGTAGTATTTAGCCTGCATTTGCCTTATAGCAATTTCCACCTAGTGATGTTCATAGCCCTGTATTATGACACTTGGGGTAAAATCTTGACACTGATCAGATGATTGATTTTATACTAGTGTTTTTTTTGGGTTCATTTATTTATTTTCATTCAGTAGGTTGATTGGTATTCTTCACATTAGGAACTGCAATTCCTTTCAGTGTTAGAAAGCTGCAGTTCTGCATCAATATAGTGGAATTTGACATAAAACGTATGTAGCAGCCATAACTTGATGTAGCCTATACATTTTTATTTAGACACTGCTCATCAACAGAATATTCATTGTCTTTTCTATCAGTATTTGCTTTGGTCTTTGACTTTTTAACACAGTCATACATTTTCTGTATTATATCAAATTTTATCCTCCTGCTGAGGATTTGCCATTGCGCTGAACTTTTGGTCCATATTAATGCTTTCATATCTACAGTGGAATAACTCAAGGTTCAGAATACAAAAAGCAAATTGTAAATATCTTATTATTTAATTACCAACACAGTCTGTAGAGTGAATGTCCCAGATGAGTGATTACTTCTTTCTTGTTAACATTCAACTGAATGGACTAAACGTAAGTGTTATCATAACAAATAACTGTCTAATTAATTTCTATAACTGCTCCAGTCATCTTACCACTCCTTAAAGTATATAATAATGGCATTTTAGTCATTACATTGTTCCAAGGTTAAACAAATACTTCCTGTATGACCTACTGCTGTTAACCACTGCTTCGGTGAAATAGACATAGATAAGCTCCAACTCTTCTGTCTAGTTTGCATGTCTCATTTACGCATGTCTTTCGAACACCCTCCCCGCGGTTGGATGGGCATTTGAAAGACATGCGTAAATGGGCGTGCCTTCGTTGAAGGTTGGACATCGAGCTGGCATCTCGGCGTTCGTGAAAATCTACTGCCAATCATTAGCGGACCGGAGTTCCGCTGTGGCGACCCTTAACTGGGAAAAGCCGAAAGACAAACAACAACAACATATTCCTTTAGCTTGATTTTTTGTTCTTTCTAGCCATAGTCTATCACTGCAGCTCTAGCCATTCATAGTCAGTTATACAAAGCTGCACACATTATATAATTCATTGGTAGCAGAGTGTGATCTAACCTATTCCTGGATCTCCTCAGTGACTTGTGTACAACGGGCTTCTTCTTCTACCGCTATTTATGTTTCCACTAGCAAATTTGGTTTTAACATTCCAACCTCAAATGCTGGATTGCTGTATCCAGTAAATAATATAGATTTTTATCCATGTTTTCAGAGTATTAACTGCTGCTGCACATGCTAGGATACAGTCAATCAGTCAATCAATCTATCAATCAGTTAGTCAATTTATCATTTATTAAGAAACATTATAACTGTGTGCCAAGCTAACAAAAACATTCCAAACAGTGTATCTTGATCAAAATAAAGCAGATGACAGTCCTGTTTAAAAGCAGCTTGCTAAAGTAAACAGTGTGTTAACACAGAGGTGAATGGCTCTGTGGGTTGCTTCTGTCACCATTCCAGATGTAAAGACTGAAATAACCTCAAGTGTATCAACTAGAGTTCTCCTGAGTAATTATTACACATTGATATGTTTGCTGAAGGTGACTATTTTACATATTTTGGCATTTAGTTTTAACTCATGGTTATGACTCCAGCTATTCATTTGAGAAAGGATCTTGGTATCCTCATGAAAGTTTTTGATGGGAATGTATGTGAAGTGTATATGGAATCATTTCTTGACCAATACAATTGTTTTTTATTTTATTATAAGTTCATTGGAAAATACTAGGTTATCATCCCTGGTGGTACATTTTGAGCCTGGCCATGTCAGCTGTTTTGTTGCCTACCTATGTTATTCCATATGTGTTTAACTATCCTTGCCATAATTTTAATTAAATAATTTTTATTTGTACAGGATTAATTCTTATGGTCATACCTTAAGTATATTAGGGGACCCTATTGTAAGGTAGGGCATTTAAACACTGCCTCTGTCCATTAGAAGGATGGGGGTCAATCCCGGGGTAAATTTTCTATTTCCCATCCATTGGACTAAATTAGATTTGAATAGGGGCATGGGTGTACTTTGTTTTATGTGGATGGGAAATATGTTCCTGAGTAGTGGTATCCCCTGAGATATGTACCTGTCCCTCCAAACCATTCTGTCAATGATGCGGAAGAAGTTTAGATCCCTGGACTGGGTATTCCTTGTATCATTAGGCTTGTGGATGTGAAATAGGTCCATAGGTACTGGGTCTTATACGACAGGAATAAGTCACCTCTTAGTAATCTGTATGAGACTGAGCATAGTGACAGGGTTTTGAGGTAGTCCATGTAGAACGCTTGGTTTAGACCCAGTGTTCTTTTTGCAAGAACCCTCTCTGTTTGCTGTAGCTGTTGCAAATGCCTGGATAGGTACATACCAAAGGGTGACATTGTACTCAATAATGGACCTAATGAGGGCTGAATAAAGTGGGACAATGACATCTTGGGACCTAGAAGCTATCCCTCTATTTATATGCTGAGCAATATAGAAGGACTTCCTTACAACTGTGGAGACTTGTTGGTTGAATGCTAGTTCACTACATACATAAATTCCCAAATCCCTAACTACTGGTTCTACACTTAGGAGGCTATTGTCAATATGATAGTTCCCTGGGGCAGTCAGTTTTCCAAAGGAAGCAGTAATGCACTTTTTGGCATTTAGCTTTAGTCTATGACTCTGGCATCAGTAATTTGTAGGTGGCAAATGTTAGTGCAGGATTGTTGAGTCTTTGGGGGATTCAGTGCCTGCTCCCAACTTACAATCATCTGCAAATATTGTTAACCATAGACCCTTTATGTTGCTTTGACTTCAGAGAAATAGACCTCAAATAGGAATGGCTCCTGCACAGAATCCTGTGGGACCACACATGGAGATGACTTCCCTGATCCTAACCTCCTGTGTCTTATCAGTGAGCCATTTTGCAATCCAATGAATGACACAGGTGTTTATTTCTTATTTAGCAAGCTTTACAATGCCTGAGTTGAGTATTGTATCAGAGGCTTTGGCCAGGTCAAGGTATTCAGTATGTACTGTTTTCCATTAATCCATTGCTTTTGTGAGCTTTTTTGAAAATGCTGAGTAGGCATAACTTGCCTTTGATGAAACCACACTGGAATGGGTCCAGTATTTTGAATTTTCTATGTTTTTATTGATTAGTTCCATGATAAGTCTTTCCATGGCTTTACATATGAGGCTGATCGGGCTTATGGGTCAGTAATTGCCTGGGTCTATGGATGGCCCTTCCTTGTTCAGGTGTATGACTGTTGCTGTCCTCCATTCACTTTGTACAAAGCCAGTTTAGGTTGAACAGTTTTGTTAGGGCCATAGAAATATCATGCTTTATGCTATTGTGGATGCTTCCTGGGATGCTGTCAGGGCCCATAGATGGTGTAGTTTTGGCCTTTGAGAGCACCACCAGGACCTGGTCCTGCATGACAGATGGAAAAGCATGTATTTCTGATATTTCTAGTGAGACTACTGGAGGTGAGAGAAGGGCGGAGTTCAGGCTGTACGATATCCACAACGTCAGTATAGTTTGAACCACTACAATCAGTTAAGCACCATGGTGTGCATTGCCCTTAAGACTGTGGATATAGCTGTAGGTGGCCTTGTGGTTGTTCTTGGCCTGGGTGGTTATTTAATTTCCTCAAATCTGGCCTTGGTAGTTTTAATTAGGTTCCTAACATGCTTGTTTAATGTAATGATTACATTTCTGTTCTGCTGGGTGTTGTACTCCTTATTCTTGGCCTCAGTTTTCTTCCTCTTATTATAAAGCTTATTTAGTTTGTGATTCCACCAGGGGAGTGTGTTGTAAGGGTTTTCTCTCTGCTTGCTTCTTCTGGGTATAACTGCTTCTATTGTGCAGTTGTGTAAATGCTGATATAAGTTAGTGCTCTATGTTTGCACATAAACAGTAGAGCTTTCTGGATTTGGGGGGGACTTAAAATTAGCCAGGCTATCATTTACAAATAGAAAGTTGCCTTGGAGAAGTTTCTAAAAGTACCAGGGTCTGGGAGATGTCAGGTTTTAAATTTATTTCAAAGGTGATGGCTTTGTGGTTGGACCTTACAAGTGAGGATGGTACAATGGGCATGCAGCGTAATATATCAGTGAGGACAAGGTCGAGGATGTTATTTTCCCTTGTTACTTTGACTAGTTATTCTAGGGCATTTGTATTGACAAAGTCCAGGAATTCTGCCTTTGCACACTAGTGGTGGTATAGGTTTCACAGCCTATAGCTGGATAACTGAAATCACATAGGAATATGGCTCACCTAAGAATATGGTATTCAACTTCATGCAAAGCAACTCTAGTTCATTTAAGCATGCAGTTTGACATTTCTGGGGCATAGAGGGAGTTCTGTAGCTCACCAGGATATGGCAAGGAACTTTGTTGATGGTGAGATGAACATGATGAATTTCAAGGGTATCATGTTGCTTAACCAGCCTTGATGGGAGTCTTTTCTGGATGATGATTGAGACACCTCCACCTCTCTTCCTTTTCTGTGCAATGGCTGGCCTAAATGTATAGAAGGCATTCTAGTCCTGCACTGCCGGAGTAATCTCCAATGATTTTTAGCAAACCTGAATCACTGCACAGATGTCTATATCCTGCAAAGTATGGAGGTCTTGCAGTAAGTAGAACAGAGTTTTTTATTTGGGCTCCTAGAATTAATCAGTAGTACCTTTATATTCCCTATAGTTTGTTTTGCTATGCTCGTAGGCAGATCCAATTGCATTGCCAAAAAAGAAGCCACTATGGAGGTGGATAATGTTTTTGCTAATATACAAAAGCCTAGGTGGGACAGGTACACATCATCCCTTGTGAAGTAAAGTGATATCCTCCCAGGTTGACAGATATCATACCCCCTATGAATGACACCAAAAGCTAAGCTAATTATTGAAGTTATTATTTTATTTTTTTGCTGATGTTGAGGTGTTATCCTCAGAGAAGGTAGAATGCTGCTCAGTGTTAGGCTCATAACTGTCTGGGCCACAAAGTCCAATGCTCTATCATGTCTCTCTTCATATAGTCCAGGGAAGATATGCCTCAAGCTGTTTATACCCACATAGACTATGACATAGTCCTAATGGTACTTTCTTTTTAAGAACGAGAGTGCCTGTGTGAGCTGGTGAATCCTGGCACCAGACAAGCAGCTGACAGTCACCCTTTCTTTACTCCAACTGGTTTGTGGTGCATCAGTATGTCTAACTATGGAGTCATCTATGAATACAATACTTGGTTGGGTAGAAGCCTTCATTATAGCTTTGACATCTAAGACAATGGGACCCCAGTTACTATGTGAAGTGGTAGTCATTGCCCATGACGCAGGCCTGGCACATTGTCCTCTTTCAGAGGTCTTTGTGGTTTAAGCAAGTTAAGTTTTAGAACCTTGGCATAAGACAGATGATACATTTTCTGTAAATTGTGGGAAGGTGTGATGTGAGGTGAGCTGATGATGTTCTTTGCATCGGTGCTGCAGGTTTATAGCCTCCAGTGACCTTAAATACATGCATCTCTCACATACTGGGTTATGTTGTTTGATTGGTAGCCAATCATCAGACAGCATGAGACAATTCTTACATCATCTCAAGATAGCCATCTCAGTCAGGCTAGCTACAGAAATTGCAGGACCGTACTTGCCCATGGTCCATAGTTACTGGAGGTGCTATTTTTCTTGCAGTAGACATATTGCTGGTCTCAACACAGATGCACACAACTAAGAATCAATGATCCTTTGATCCTTCTTTTACCTGAAGCAAAAGAGTAGCAGTCATCCAAAGCTGCTTTATGTTAATTAGTATTACCCCAGATGTTTTTAGGTACACTTACAGATGGACACAACAGAAAGCCAAGCTGCACAAAGGTCCTGAAGAGTTTCTCACTAAAACTGCAACCAGACCATTCAGCGACGTCCCATATATCTGTCAGAGACCAGTGGGAACCAATGTCTGTTTGCTCCTTCTGTCACAAGGAGCAAAGCAGTAGCATTAATCTCAGGCTGCGTCTCCTAAGAAGCAATTTTCAGGCTTTCCATTCATTGGTAATCTCTTTGAAGGCTATGAAATACTAGCCATCTGCTTCTTCTCTCAACAAGAGCAAAAGAGAAGCAAAAGTCTCAAGTTGATTTCTAGGAAGTCATTCCTATGCTCCCCAGTGATTGGTAGTCTAGTCCTTGAGATTATAGATTTTTAAAGTAAGGTGGAAAAGGGTATTAATTCTCTGAACAGAAGATAACTCAAGCTTTAAAAGTCTAAGGGGATGACCTTATCTCTAAACTTTCTTTTTAAGTATATATTAGTTCATCTTCAGTGCAGATATGCTATAAGCCTATTAAAAAAAAAACTTAGATTCATAGTTTTATTAGGTATGTCTGATTAGGATAATCCATGTCAGTTATTTAGCTGTTAAAAAGCACTTGCTTTTGAAACTGAATTGACATTGTGTATGTTCTGTTATAAAAAATGTTACAATGGAAAATATCATTGGCAATGTGAATGAGATTGTATACAAGAGAAAATGACTGTATCGGAATGAACCTTACCAAACCACAGAATGAGTAACAGATAATAATTTTCTTTAAATGATTTACTGCTCTTGTACAATCTGTTACAATGAATAGGGGTCTAGGGATACTTGGGGACAAATATTTTTTTTCCTTTTAGCACACCTATTTACCATTTGGTGCCACTGATGTATGCTGTGTGTGGACCATCAGGCATCTCATGTGGCATTGTAAGGGCCATAGGGAAACCCTACTATCCTAAAGTGAGTGGATTTAAACACTGAAGTAGGTATTTGAAATCTTCTAGAAGATATGGTTCTCTATGGTTAGGACTTTTCAAGACAAATGGGTCTCAGGTTGTAGTGTAGCAATCTGGAAGGCAAAATATTTTATTTAGCAAACTCTAGTATTTCAGCAGGTGTTGGTTGTGTATGGATAAACTATTGCAGATAAAGAAACAGAGGTAGAAAATGAGGGAGGAGGAGGACAACCATTAATAATCCAGCACTTGTCAGATAAATATGATGAATATAGGGAGCAATAAAAAAATCCAGGTAGGAATTTAGTTGGATTTCAGATAAACACTAACAACTTGGGTCTATCAGTAACATTACAGACCATTTTTCTCAGTGATAATATTCCTGCAGACAATTTAACGTTATGCAATAATCATATAATCAGCAAACTGTAATCAGTTTTAAGGGACTGTGCCCCCATAATCCCTCAGTATGGGATTACTGACCTCACAACCTTGATCTCCAAATATACTGCATGTGAGGTAGTACCAGCTCAGACAAAAAAGCAGCCCTGTGGTAGCCATTAGGAGAAGACAAGTTGGGTACTTTTGGATGTGGGATAATTGATGAATGTTTAAAGTTTGGGAAGAGGATATTTTTAAGATCAGAGTAAGGTTAAAGATAAAATTGAGGGGAATCACTTAATAATCCACTGCTTATTTGAATAAACATGAGATTTAAAATTTGGATGTCTGGATTATATTTGAATTCAGATTCTTCTATTAAATACTGTACGCTTGATGTATTAATTCCCTTAAAGTAAAATTGAGGGAAAGCTAGAAACTATAAAGTGCATGCTTCTTTGGGGAAGACAATGTTATCTTTTAGATCATTTAGATTGGAAATAATTTTTGCTGCACCACCTATGAGTGCATTTGGAAAAATGTATTCATTTATTTATTTTATTTTACATTTGTTGACCGGGCTAGTCCAGCTGGATATATGTCCATTTTCAGGAGAGGCCCAGGGAGAAAAGCTCCACAAAACACAGTATTATTTATATTATGTGACGTTTTACAGATGAGGTACATTACAGATTTTAACAATTCTTTACATTTTATTACATTTCTGCTTACAGAATCATAGTACATATCATATATGGATAGTCATACAAAGATATTTCGAATAACATTAGATTAATATATAAAAGCACACTCTCTTTATAGTTAACAGAAAAGTAACTAGTTTATACAGGTATAGTGATTAGTACCCAGAGATAAGTGAGGTAGTTAGGGTTAGCACAAGGGCATAACCAATGTGATTTAAGGTATAGTTTCAGTTTGCTTTTAAATAGTGTTATTGAGGAAAGGGAGTTCAGGTCACTGAGGAGTGAGTTCCAGGTTTTGCCCACGGTGTTAGAGAACAAACAGTCATCAGCCATACTGTTGGTTTTACCTATTTGTACAAGTAGTTTATTTCATGAGCGTAGGGTCTTAAGGTTACTGTAGGGGGTGATAAGGTTGGTAAGTATTAGCATATTAGTAGGTTGATACAGGATCTTGAGGGCAACTGTTAATTGGTTAAATAGTAGGAAAACTGTTTTAACAGATTACCAACACTTCCTGGTTTCTCCTAATAGCTTTGTTTGTAAGTTTTCTAAATATGAAACTTTAACCTTGCATTTATTCTTGTTTTTGTTAAACGAGTTTTAGGACTTTTTCCAATTGTTATGGTATAATTGGGGTTTGCTTTCCAGTCAGCCATGCCTTGTTTTTATACAGTATTTAATGCCAGTCCTAAGGTTAGGTGTGATCCATGGTTGTTTTTTCCTGGAGATATTTTTAGACCTTCGTGGGAAGAGCTGATCATAATTGGGTGTGAGTAGATTATAAAACTCGATTACTGCAGTAGTAAAATGACTGCAAGTATACAACAGGGTCTGATCTATGGGTCACACTTCAGTTAACAGTAAATCTTTTGATGAATCAGAAATGAAATGATTTCCAAAACTGGAATGTAGTCTTTTAATCATTTTCAGGTACCATTGAGTTATCACAGAATAGTGATCATTCAGTGAAAGAAGAAGGATTGTAATATTAGTTATCTTATCAGGAATACTGGGATTTATGACATCAAGCAACATACCTCTAATTTTAGTTTAGCTTGGTCTTATTCCTTCATTAACATTATTATATTAACTTTATTAATTTCAAAGTTTTCAAACACAACTACTTGTTTAGCTTACCTTTTAGAGAACCAGCCCAGTCTAAGTTGAGACACTACACATTATAAGCCTTGACCTTCGGTTACATCCATTATGGTATTGATGGTGTTTTGTACTAAAATTTGACTGGTGGTGTGGGGGCTGGAATATAAACACTAGCCAGTAGATGTTTGCTTTACAATAACCAAGTGGATAAGTCACTTATAGTATCATTCCTCTTAGCAATAAGCAAAGAAGTGAAATTGTCTGCTTTGTAGACCAAGGTCAGTTAAGGTCAGTATACTACCAACTGGCCTACAACCAAGCCTGCGGGCACTAAATCAGACATATTCATTATAAATGTCTGGGGAAATCCAGCTGTCATCTTTTAACCTTGTCTCAGAAATGGCTTATGTTTGGACACCCGGGATTCCAATTCTGACGATTTCTTAATACTACATAGCTCGATGTATGCTACAGAAGATGTCTTCATGCTTGCGGATGAAGGAGAAGTGTGCTGATTTTGGATATGAGGTGGTCTTGTGTGTCCCATGCTGGCTGAAGTACAAGTCTTATCGCCATTTTTAGAATTTTAGCAGAATGTGTAAGGGTGCCACCAGGGTAGATGTGGTGCAGACTTCTGATGCTGTAGAGAAATGTGAGTCTAGTTAGTCATGGTGCAGAGAAGAAATGCTATGAATTTGCATAAAGAATGAACAGTGACGCAGGGATTTAAATGTAACAATTTGATATTATGGAGACAGCACTGTTGAGTGCAGTCAGTCTGCTGTAGCGATAGCATGAATAAAGCAAAGACAGATTAATATAACAATCCAGGTTCTTAATGTAGTTGAAT
Source organism: Protopterus annectens (assembly GCF_019279795.1). NCBI lineage: Eukaryota > Metazoa > Chordata > Ceratodontiformes > Protopteridae > Protopterus > Protopterus annectens. The sequence goes on along the minus strand of NC_056750.1, from coordinate 323,517,991 downwards.
GTGGATATGTTTTGTCAATTGGGGTGGACATGGAAGAATAAAGACTTTGGTATGTGTATGGGAGAGAGAGATTTTGAAATTGAGATAACAGGAAGGAAGTGAGGTGAGTTGCAGGAAGATGTTTAATAAGAAAATGGGAGGCTTTTGGAGTTGGAGGGAGGAGTTACCGAGTATAAAGAAACTGATATGGGGTAGAGGGTAATGGGGCAAATTAGAGAAGCACAGATGAGTGCAGTGAGGTTGAATGAATTGGGATTGACTCTGACCATTCAAGCAAAAAAAAAAAAAAATATATATATATATATATATATATATATATATATATATATATATATATATATATATATTTATAACTGTGGAGTGTAGCAGTTACTTTTTAGGTGAGCTTAATTTTAAACATGGGCGACAGGTGCTCCATACCGGAGGTCAACCCATCACTGGTTAGATCAGACCATAAACTAATCACCCTGGATGTCCACACCCCACCACCACCCCCAACCAAGGAAAGCACAGTGAAAAACTTTTCTAAAGCAAACTTCACCTTACTTAAGTCAGAGGTGGTAAGTTTCACAGCCCCCACGCTAAAGGATAACACTGCCCAAGATGCAGAATCCTTTACAATTGCACTCTATGAGCACCTACAAGGATGCATGGATCGTGCCATCCCTAGCAAAACCAAGACTCATTCCCCTAAGAGAAGGAAACCAGTCTGGTGGACCCCTTCAGAAAAAAAGCAAATCCCAGGAAGGAAAGATATCCCTGATCAGTATCAGTAAGAAACTAAGGTCCATCATAAAATCATCCAAGGCTAACTTTGAAAGAAAAATATCCAAGGACTCAAAAGATAACCACAAAGCCTTCTTTAGCTATGTCAAAAATCTAAGTGGCAACTCGCAGATATGCTCTGAGATAGTGTAAAATAGCACAAAATATACTGAACCTACTGATATTGCCAACATACTGGCAGATAGATTCAGTGCAAACTTCACCTCCCTCTCACCTTCAAAAAGGCCCACAACAATACCGGAAAAGTGTAGTGTCCCAGAAATTACAGAACCACAGGTGAAAACAGCCCTTCAAATGCCAAAAACACAGCATCAATGGGGCCAGATGGTATCCCAGGCTGCGTCTTGCATGAACTACAGAACGAACTAACCCCCCACCTAAATACGCTGTTCAACCTCAGCCTCTCCACAGGCTACCTTCCCATAGAATGGTGCACAGCAATGGTTATTCCACTCCACAAAGGAGGAGCCATAACTGACCCTGGTAACTATTGCCCCATAAGCCTGAGTAGCCTGGTCTGCAAGGCTATAGAGCTCATCATCATGGAACTCATTAACAAAGACATTGGGAACCTCCAAACACTTGACCCAACCCAGTTCGGCTTTGTTAAGGGCAGATCATGCCTACTAAACCTGGTTGACTTCTTCGAGACAGTTACCAAGGCCATAGACGAGGGAAACATGGTTCACACAACCTACCTTGATCTCGCCAAGGCGTTCAACACCATTCTTCACTCTGGTATTATAGGAAAACTCACCAGCCTGAACATAAACCCCTACATCACAAGATAGGTTGCCAACTGGCTTACAGACAGAACTCACACGGTAAGACTAGCGGGCTCCAGGTCGGACTCTAAACCAGTCACAAGTGGTGTCCCGCAAGGCTCAGTTCTGGGACCCCTACTGTTCGGCATATATTTCTCAGAAGTACAGGCAAAGACAGGAAGACTATGGCTAACCATGTTTGCCGATGACTGCAAACTGGGAGCCATAATTGACTCTCCGGCTGACACGGACATCCTCCAAAAAGGCCTTACTGAGACAGACACCTGGTGTCAATGTCATGGCCTCAAGCTAAATGCCAAAAAATGCATAGTCATCCCGTTTGGGAAAAACAAAATACCCACGAATTACCACATAGGCGGCAGCCCCCTTAATACAGAAGAGGTAATAAGAGATCTGGGGACCCAGGTAGATAGTAATCTCTCCTTTGACAATCATATTGCCAAAGTAGTTAGGAAATCCTTCTATGTGGCCCATCTAATTACTAAGGGGTTCGCATCTAGAAATAAAGAGGTCACTCATCAGACCCATCATAGAGTACAATGCCCCATTTGGGATGTACCTCACAAGACACTTCCAACAGCTTGAAAGACCACAAAAGCACCTCACCAAGAGGGTTACTGGCCTCAAACATATGTCCTGTGCAGCCCGACTGAAAAAACTCCGGCTGTACTCAGTGGCATATCGCTTACTCAGAGGTGATCTCTGCCTGACTTACAAAGCCATGTCCAACTCAGAATTGATGGACATGCTCCACCTAAAGAAATCCAAGTCACTGAGAGCCACGTGCTCTAGTGAGCTAAACCTCATCACAACAATAAATAGAACATGCTGGAGAGATAGATTCCTGTCACAGAGACTCCCCATGCTTTGGAACAAAATTCCTAACTACATTAAGCATAGCCCCTCACTAACACTCTTCAAGAGAAGCCTTGACGAGTGGATGGGTAACAGAAAGTACATCCCTGGGATCACTTCATTGGCTCTGCTTGACAGAGGCTCAGTTAATTAATCAATGGGGTGGCGAAAGCCGGTACACTCTGGCTAGGCTTATAAATGCCCTCGGGCAGATAGCCTAGCACCTACCTATGAACCTATGGTTGCAACCACAGATTGCAGATTGCACTGTTGCTTTCTAGTAGATGCCCTTTGGCTATTGTGCAACATTTTAGAGACCAATACCAGACAATCATGCTACTCTAAGCAAAACTACTGGTATAATGCAGCTGTATAGTGATAAATTCACAACAAAGGAGAAGTAAATAATAACACAAAATAAACAAGGGGAAGGAGGACAAATGTGTTTGGTGATACCAAATAAGTCTGCTTCATTTCTTTGGATGCATGCTCACAAAATGGATATGCCACTGTGACAAGCCTGACTAAAATGGATAAGCCACTGTGACAAGCCTGACTAAATCAACATAATGTATGCAATTACTTATCTAATTTGATATTGTTTATCTACTACTAACCTCAAAATGGAAATTTGTAACACTGACTGTCTGAATGTACTTCTACCTGTATTCTCTTCTTAACTACAACTATAACTAAAATTATAATACTATATATAATCAATGTTTTTCTTTTTTCCCGAACTGCTTTTTGTTCCTGCATTGTGTCTGGAGCTTATCTCCCCGGGCCTCCACTGAAAATGGACTTTGATTCCAGTCGGACTAACCCGGTCAACAAATGTAAAATAAAATAAATAAATAAATAAGACTATTTACAGAGTAAACAGAACATACGACTTAAGTAGCAATCACTTTACACTGCCCGTTATAGTTCATGGATGAACATCTGTAATGGTATCACTAGGTGTAGAGAATTCAATAAACAGCTGATGTGTGGATCATTATAACCGTGAGTTGAAATACCAAGGCAGAAATGCATTACCTATAAACATGTTCCAACTGAACTAACAGGTAATTAATTGAAAATCTAATACAACCACAAACAGCATGATACATGACATGAAGCCACTGACTAAAACAGCAATTTAATAAAAATAAAATAAAATGCAGACAGAGCGTGCTGTCTACCGCTTGAAAAGTGGGCAAAAAATGAATGAGCACCTCAGTTACTACATAAAATTCTTGCTCTTCGGTGTAGCTTCCCACCTGGCCAGCAATATAACTCAAACACAAAATCAAGTCTAAAATAAAACAGATAAAAAGTATAGAGCGTAATCTCAAAGTAACAAAATATTAAAGATTGAGAGACTTATTTAATATGTGAATAGATGGTATTCAAAAAAAGGCCTCCTCTAAAAAGGGGCTAGTGCAGCCCAGTCATACTACTGCCATCAAGAAAAGCAATAAATAAATACAAAACCTCAGGATAGCATACAAAAATGGAAATGTTGCAGCTGTGCTTTGATAGAGTAGTGTTGTGTTCAACATCACAGCACAAGGCAGTGCCAGAGCAATAGATCACAGCTTAAATTTCTTAGAGAAACCTATTTGGATTGGGAGTTGAAGTGATGGCTAAAGTATTTACCTCACAGTCAGGAGGTGCAGGGTTTGATTCTCACTAAGGGAAATTGGCTAGGCTGAAAATGGATCACAAAGGCAGCTAACTTTGCACTTACCTGTGAAAAATAAATACTTTTAAACACAGTGAATGGTCACAAAAGTGGAAAAGGATAATTCTTAACACCCAGGGTATCTTTCCAGTTAGCCAGGCAAAGAGCACAAACTCCAGAATCTATTCAAATATAAAACAATATATAAAAAAGAATATAAAGTATAGCAGCAGAAGGTAATCTTAGGCAAACAGGATATTAAATATTGAAAAACCCACTCTGTGCATTATTACCTAGGAATCAACATATAATACAAATCAGTTTAACAGTTATATAGTGCAGTGTAACCTAACTAGTAAAACACAGGCAGCATACATTACTTACTGCCACTCACCTAGCTACAATTTTGTAGTACACAGATAATTCCACACTCATCTCTTCTGCCCCCTCATACTCTAAACTCCTAGAAATAACCCAACTTTCCTTCACAGTAATAGAATCTTGGCTGTCTGAGTCTCAGTTAATTTTGATTCCAAACAAAACTACACTTGTGATTTTTTTAAGTAACAAAACTTCAGATCTACATTCACCTTTTCAGATATATACTTCTAACAAGTCCAAGACTGAACCTGTATCATACACTAAGTGACTTGGGATTACAATCAATAATAACATGAGATTTGACAAACACTTGTCTGTTACCATAAAAAAGTCCATATTAAACTAGGTTCACTTTACAGAATTAAACATTACCTCACCGACTCCACAACACAATCTATTGTCAGGACTCATCTTCTCTCTACTCTTCTTTATGCCTCTCCTATCATCACCAATCTAAAGAAAACAGATTTAATAAAACTAGACACTTGTCTTGTGTAAGACTGACAGATTTGCTACCCACTCACCATATAGATCCCACCACTGCACTGCCTTATACCAAATAAATTGGCTTGAGTTACCTAATTACCTAACTTTCATCCAATTTATAATGGCCCATGGCATAATATGCCAGCCTGACAAGTGTCCAGCACTCCATAACCTACTTCAGCCTCAATCTAACAGACACCTGCAATCTTCTTGCAAACTTCTGTTACAAATCACAAACGCTAACAATCGCTTTGGAGATGCTCTCTACTCTAATCAAATCTCCATGACTTGGAACTTAAACCCCCCCCAGCACATCCTAACCTCTGCCAATCACTCACAGTTCAAAATATTTCTAAAGTCCAATCTATCTAATCTTGGCTCTGCTCTTATGTAACTCCTGGTTGACTATCATTCCCTTTTGTCTAACTCTTGGCTGACATCCATCTGTATTGTTTTTTTCTCTTACTTATCTATCTTCCTGTGTAGATGTTTTCTGTCTACTTGATATATGTCACCTATGAACTCATCACAAATATCACCTTACTTTATCTCTCAAGATGCTCTGTCCAATTTTTTCATTGTCACCCTAATTACTTCATTGTACCCAAACTCCTCACCTATACCATGTACAGTTTTTTGCATACTAGAAATAGTGACATAGTCAAATGTATATTAACACATGAAACAAACTTTTTCTATTTTTTTGTACTATTTATGCTCCTTTATATATGCCGTTTTAGTATAACTTTGCATATGTATTATGTACAAATTATGTTCTTTTGTTTATGTTACTACTGAATGAGAGTACAACCAATGTCTCTTGTTACTTGTATCTATTGGGGCTCCCCACCCCGGACCTCCACTGAAAATGAGTCTGTGCCCAGTTGGACTATCCCGGTAAACAAACATCAAATACATAAATAAATAAAACCGAAATTTGCTAGCAAATCTTAACAGTGGTAACAGCAACAGCAGTACAATTGTAAACAGAAAAGTTAAAATTGTTAAAGCTATCCATTTGCCTGTGATGTATATCTAACAGGAAGGCAGACACTCTAACAGAGGTAGCTGAAGAGCTACTTGGAAGGCATTAATGGTTCTCCCTACTTCATCCATAAAGACAAAAGCCATTTGTAATCCAGCAATAATAATAGCTGCAAGCAGGTATTGTCAAGCATGTAAGTTAACAGAGTTTTCCCTCACCATTCAACCAAACAACATTCTATGGAGTGTCTCATATACTTGCATGGTAAGGTTATTTTAATGTTTACAACCACAGATTCCATTAGTTGCTGCTGCTTTCTAGTAGGTGCCATTGTGCTATTGTGCTGAGATTTAGAGACCATCACCTTCCGATGCATGCCATGCCTAAGTAAAACTAGCAGTATAATGCAGCACTATACTGCCAATTATCCAAAAGCTGCTTGATGGATATTGGTTTAATCAATGGTACTTTAGTTATTAAATATGTACCTTTCTGTCATTCAGTAAATTGTCGGAGCTAGTTTAGCTTTGGCTGGAATAAAACCTGACATTTGCTACACACAAACTAAAGATGATGTTAATTTTTCACTAGTAGCAATATAATGCTAAGTTTTGTCTCTTTCATAGCCATCTATTTGGTATGTTTTTACAGCAGTGAGCTGCACAGCTCCTCAGATGACTAACAATGAGAATGAATCCAGACATTTTCTTACTCTTAATTTGTGTGAAATATGTTTATAGATTCTTTTTAGTGGAAAGAATGCAATATCCAACATTTCACTACAAATGCAATAGAATATGTCTCCTGTTAAGATATAGGGGTCATTAACTCAATCATTCAGGCCCTTTTCAAATATTTCAATAAATCAGAATTCATTTATAATAAAGATGTATTGATTTAAATAGAACTTTAGCCCACTTATCCCATTAATCATGAAAGGTATATCAATAACATCAATATGGATATCACTACACTGCCACTTCAGTCCCTGAAATTGTGCACCAGCAGCTACTAGGTTACCACCCCCAGTGCGCGCACACACACACACACACACACACACACACACACACACACACACACACACACACACACACATCATGAAATGTATATCAATAACATCAATATGGATATCACTGCACTGCCATTTCAATCCCTGCTGATCGTGCACCATCAGCTACTAGGTTACCACCCCCAGTGCGCTGCGTGCGTATACACACACACACACACACACACACACACACACACACACACACACACACACACACACACACACACACATTACAGTTAACATTTATTTGTCACAAGAAAGATTATGGCAAAACATGTTACTGCTTCTTCTCTCTTTTGGCTGTTCTCTTTAGGGGTCGCCACAGCGGATCATCTGTTTCCACTTCTTCCTGTCCTCTGTATATTGCACTGTCACACTAAAAACCTGCATGTCCTCTCTCACCACATCCATAAACCTTATCTTAGACCTTCCTCTTTTCCTCTTACCTGGCAGCTCCATCCTTAGCATTCTTTTCTCAATATACCCAGCATCCCTCCTCAGCACACATCCAAACCAGCGCAATCTCGTCTCCCTGATTTTGTCTCCAAACCGTCCAACCTGAGCTGACCCTCTAATATACTGATTCCTAATCCTGTCCATCCTTGTCACACCCAGTGCAAATCTTAACATCTTTAATCTGCCACTTCCAGCTCTGACTCCTGCCTTTTTATCAGTGCCACCGTCTCCAACCCATACAACATAGCTGGTCTCACTACCATCTTGTAGACCTTCCCTTTCACTCTTACTGGTACCCGTCCACTGGGACCCAGCCACTGGGGATGCACATACCAGTATATTTCTTTGTGCCGGTCCCAAGCCCGGATAAATGGGGAGGGTTATGTCAGGAAGGGCATCTAGTGTAAAACCTCTGTCAAATAACATATGCGGACAAAAAAAAAACATGTTACTGCTGAAATTGCAAATAATATATTATGCAACCTGGGAATGCACTTGTTTGTGATATTTATTATTTTTAAAAACTGCATACAGATATTTTAAAAATAATAGTAAAGATGAGGTAGTGGTTTCAGCGAATGTTTTATTGCTATGTAACTTAATGTTAAATGTTCACCTGAACACAAAATGTTAAACAACAAGTGGCATATGCTTTCATTTGCATGTGATTTTTACTGGATGTCTGACTTTGACCTTTGCAAATGGATAACGTAACCGTGGTCAACATTGCAACAACTCTAGAACCCCAAGTTGATCCTTTGTCAACAGTGAAAAAGGGTTTGTTCATCGGTAAAGGAGACAGATGTAAACACATGTTGTTCTCTGTATGACAGATCAATATTAAGGTTTAGAGTTCCATGGATGTTACAATAGCAATATTTCTATTCCATGGGGAACAATTAAAGACAGCTCAGATCAATTAATAGGCTAACAGGGCACACTCAGCCAGAGACACGTACAGCTGCATTATTTTCATACTGATAACAGCAAGCAGGTTGATTATTTTGGTGAAGTCTGCTGCAGTCACAAAACACTAAAATAAGCAGCTATAATACTGAAACATATACACGCTTGTTTATCGTGATGTAAACTGGAAACAGCAAATAATAGTAGAAGTCAATTTCAAGCAGAAAGAAAGGGCTAGATTAAAATGAAATGAATGTAAGGTGGGTACATCAGAATGTCAGAGGTAATTCTTATTAGTGTACTACAAAAAGACATAGCAACTTTTTAGCAAAGAAGATACCATATTTAAGGTATATTTGAACAGACTGGAAATAGAATTTAAAGGCTGTTAATAGAAGAATACTGCAAATAAATTGCTAGGAATACAAAGTTTTATACTTAAACACTCCTGACCAAAGTATAGTTGTTTGAGTTACATACTATAACAGTAATTGCATTAGTCTGTTGATGGTGTCGGCTCACTCATTTAACAATGACCTACTCTTGGGTTTAGTCTAAAAAAACATCCAGGTAGGCTGGTGCTCTACCACAGACAACAAATAAATCAAGAAATGCTGAGTAATTTTATCCATTTATGTCTTCGCTACATTCCTCATAATTTGGACATAATTCAAATCTATTTAACCAAAGACCACATGGAGGTGCAGCTCTTATGCCTTAAATAATAGCTGTGAAAAGAAACATTCCCAGGCCTTGGACACAAATGTGTAGTAAATATATGGAAAGAAGAGGAAGTTGCTGTTTCTCATATGTTTGGAGCTAAAACACCTAAGGATCTCTATAAAGAGCTCTGAAGGCTGAAGGACTCCTGGTAGTATGAGCTTTAATGAGACCTGATGGAAATCTGCCCACTGTGTCATGACAATGGTTATAATCAGTTATCCAGTTAGAAATATGCTGTTTGTCCACATGGTTACAAGTTTATTATGTGCTAATAATCTGAACTATTGATCAGACTTGTTAAATTCCTTGATCTTGGCGATATAAGCAAAAAAAGTGTTCTTCCATCTAAAAAAGATTTGAGGATGAGGTAAAATAAGGAAGCTGGTGTTTGTAGTTCAGAAAAAAACCTGAAACTACCTCTCAACTTACAAGAATTCTGGACAAAGCTGAAAATAATCATGTGGGGGGGGGGGGGTCAGGGACAATTTATAAGTATTAATCTAATTAATTAAAAAATAATGGAGCAAAAAGCTTTGCACCATAATTTATTTTTTGAACAATCACATATGAAACGCTAATGACTGGCAATGCTGACTACAGTCCTCGATGATTCACAAGAAAATCCACACTTTTATGAAGGAAATGGCAAAAATAGGAGACGAATTCGGGGATATTCTGTGATATCAGTGATCGGTGAGGGGTAAAAGAAAGACGAAAAGAAAAGCTTGTCCTATCCTTATAGAACATAGTGTAAGGCCTGGAGTGTATAAGTGCCTGTAGCTCAGAAATGCTCTTGCCCCAAGTAATGGGTAAAAGCAGCTGTAGAAGAGTATGGAATTTCAGGGGAACAGAAACAGCATTCTCAAAGTGGGACTTAGTCTTTTTACGAACATAGAAATCAAAATCAAATCTCTTGAAGTCAGAACCCCCTTATTGTGGAGATCAAAATTATGTTTTCTGTTAAGTCACATCTTTGCTGGCAGATAAGTAGCCATGGGAGGCTTAGAAGAAAGATATGACAACAAAGCAGAACAATGTACCTTGACAGAAGATTGAAAAAGACCCAAAGATAGTAAATAATGCAAGTTCTCCAGCACACTGGAAATTTACAAATGACTGCAAACTAGAGTATTGTCATTAAACCAAAATTAAAATATTTTCCATTTAAGAAGGTAAGCATTCCTACCAAAAGGTTTCTTCCTTCTGCTATGATCTTGCAGATGTGAAAAGTGCTCCAGCTGTGGAATCAGTTGCCGATGTCCAGGCCATTAACTGGAAAGAGTGAATGGAAGGATGCAACTACAAACTCTGCTGATAAGTCAGATTTTTTCCCAAAAATTGAGCATTAGAAAGTGCAGCTATAGAAGAAAAGGGAATGTAAGCTGTCTTGGCCAGTGAGATGCAATCAGTATAATTTTTAACAGAAATGTGTGAACCAAGGGTATTTAAGAAAATGCCTTATCAATACACTTTGACATGTGCTACAAAAATTTAGAGCCCTTGAATATTTCTTGGATCCCTGCTGATCGTGCACCTTCAGCTACTAGGTTACCATCCCCACAAATTCCACAGATTAGTCTGTTCTAAAATCAAGACAACTATTTGAGTTAAAACATATATCAAAGTGCTGTTTAGATCTTCAGGGACTCATTGGTAAGAAGACTGATATAAATTCTAGTTACAGACATACTTAAAAGGGCACACCACTTTTATTGGTGGGTCTTAATGCAGAGAAAGCATTTGACAGAGTAGACTGGGACTTCATGAGCAGGTTAATGGTAGCATTTGCTTTCCCTGATACAGTTATAAGGTTGACTAGAAGAATATATGAGGGATCGGAGGGGGCAAATTAAGTTGGGTGGGGTCCTTTCTGAAAATTTCTGCTTGATTAGAGGAACCAGGCAGGGTTGTTCACCTTTGTTGTTTGCATTATATTTAGAACCACTGGAAAAGAAAATAAGGGACTGAGAAATTCAAGGATATAATTGATATGATAGTCAAGAAAAGTTGGCTCTGTTTGAAGATGATATTATTTTATACATGACAAAACCAAAAACGGACATTACAGTGTTATGGAACATTTTAAGTTTCAGATCTTCTTGGGATACAAGATTAATGAAGATAAAACAAAGGCAATAGCGGCACATTATGTACCCACACATGAATTTGTCCAACAATATCCATATTTATGGGGACATGATAAAATGAAGTATTTAGGAGTAAGGATTAGAAATGACTCTGTGTTGGCAGCTAAGGATATGTGGGAAGAGACTAAACAGCAGATAATACAAAAACTGAGAAACTGGAAGTTTTGTTACATGGATATGGATATTAAGATGCATGTCATTAAATGTTTTTAGTCCCTTTAGTCTTATACATAAGTCAGGCATAATTTTATCAACTGGAGGAGAAGTTGTGGATAGTAATTTAAAAAAAAAAAAAAAAGAGTTGAAGGATTTTATCTGGGAAGGGAAGGCAGCAAGGGTAAAGTGGGATAAGCTGATTCTGCCAATAGAACAAGATGGACTAGGAATACCTAATTTGAGGAGTATTTTAGAGCAAACTGTTAGCAAACTGTTGAAAGTACTCAAGCTACAAGCAGAAAATGTGTATCTCTTGGAGTGTATAAAATGTAATCAAGTCCCTAAGGGGATACGCATGTGGAGATTCCCTATGGGCTTAATAAAAGATTCTCCACTTTATCATGAACTTGTGGCACCTTTCGATCACCATGGTTGTGAGTACATGGAGGTTCTGGTTAAGAACAACAGCAAATTAGTGGAGGTTTTGATCCATGAAATCAAGGAGTTGGACACTATTATTACCAGTGACCTGCTTTTCCAACAATATCAAGTGGAATACAACCATATTTTTAAAAGTATTGACCAACATTTAGTCAATATAAAACTAAGGAAATCCAAAAAACCTCCAACGAGATGCAGATGAATATTCATCACACAGAGCCTATCCACAACCTCCTGACTCTCAAGGGTGGGGCCAGACATCGCCCAACCCCACCTACCCTAGAACAGATCCAGTGGCCGATATGAATATGCATGAGGAGGCGGAACAGGATGCTTCTATCTCTTTAGAGCAACCAGCGGTATGTCGCTCAGAGAGAATAAGGGAACGAGAACAGAATTATGGTTATGGGACAAACCCAAACTACAACAGAAATCAGCAGAATTGAGCAAACTACCAACAACCCAAATTTCAGGATCGGAGAGCCAATTGGAACTACAACCATTAGTGGAAACCTTTGTTTGTGATGGAATTGTCTGAAACACGTTTCCTTTGGAGTCTAATTTGGATTTGTTGTCTTTGGTGGGAAGTTCTACATCAGGTACTGATTGTATTGAAACAAATGATTGTGACATTTCTTCGTTTGATTTCCCTAACATTCTTTCTAATGATGCGGGAGACTTTAAAGTATTTAATTATAGCAGTCATGTATTTTCTATAGACATTGCCAACTTGTCTTCAACGGGTTTTTCTTTTGTCCCTCAAGCAAGGGCGGATTTAGTAACTGTATTATTGGACCTTAAACTTTTTATTCGAAAACTAAATTTGCATTTGTTGTTTGATGACTGCATTTTGTCAGTAGAGGTCCATCTTGGGTCTCTAGCATGTGTAACCCCTCCCCCTTCACCCATCCCTGGCTGTCTTTGAAAAAATATGTGAATTTGATTTAAGACATCTACGTCTAACTAGAAATAGGCCAGGTTTTACTTCCAATTTCAACTTTCATGATTTTGAGTTGGTGAATTTTTTGAGACAACTTGATGTCAGGGTGATTCAACCTGATAAGGGTTGGGGGGGGGGGTTATCATTATGGACTGTCATGATTATGTGTATAGGATGTTCGCAATCCTTTTTAGTGAAAGATATAGGCAAGTCTCTAGGAATTAATTGAATGTGGCCTACTCAAAAATTGCTCTACAACTAAGTGACATGTTGTTGCAACAACGTATCACATTAGATGAGTTTAAGTTCCTAAAGATTCAGTACCCAGTAACTCCTATGATATTTGGACTGCCCAAACTACATAAAGATTTTAACCCCCCCACGTGGCCAATTGTGGATGCACGTAACTCAATCACTTGTGCATTTGCCATCTTTCTGGATAAAAAATTGAAAAATTATTTGAAACAAGAAGCACACCTGTATATTGATTCCTGGGACTTTCTTGCAAAATGCAATGAAATATTGTTGGACCCTACTTGGTATTTTTTAACAATAGATGTTAAATATCTTTTTTCTTGCATCCCACATGATGTAGGGTTAGATTGGTTCCAGGAATATCTAGTAAGGAAGGGACTTGCTCAGGACAGTGTCAACTTATATGTGAAAATGATGGAACTTGTACTCAAGAACAATTATATCATTTTTGAAGAGCAATTATTTTTACAGGTTAATGGGGTGGTTATGGGGGCAGCCCGCGGGCCTCTGTACGCAAATATCATCATGTGTGAATGGAATGTAGATTTGTTTTCAATCATCCTTTATTTCAATGTTGTGTTCTTTATTTAAGATACCTTGATGATTTGTTTATTATTTGGAGAGGTGACATGGATGGGATTAGTGAATTTTTGACGTTTATGATCTCATCTACTACTTTTTTGGAATTTACATATGTTGCTAATTCTGAATCTATCAACTATTTAGATGTACATTTGATTAAAGATATGGTCAATAATAGGTTGGTTTCCACTATATATAGGAAACCAACCTATTCTAACTCTTTTCTTCACTTTTCCAGTTGTCACCCCTTGACCCATAAGAAAGCAGTAGTCAAAGGACAGTTCATGAGAGCTGCCCAAATGGTCTCTACCTTTGAGGACTTCCTGAACGGATGTGCATTACTCAAGGAAATGTTCATAAGGAGAGACTATACTGTTGATTTTGTGGGTGACATTAAACTGGAAGTGGTGAATAAACGTTCCCATGGGTTTTACACTTCTATTTTGGGTGTTCAAATGGTGAGTAACAACACTGTACAATCATTCCGAAATATGGGGGATTCTATGTCTGGGTATTACAGCTATAGATTATCTTTTATTACTACATTCTCGGTGGATTCCCATGCCATTAGATATTTTTTACAAAAATTGGGCAATCCTAAATGAAGACAATCTTATTAGACCAAAAATCAGTGAACAACCATCAATTGTTTATAGGAAGGGTAAAAAGTCTGATAAAAAAAAAAAAAAAGTCTGATGGCGAGATCATTGAAATCCAAACCCCAGGGACATAGAACATGGTCTATGTCTAGGTGTGGGTTTTGTGATTATTGTTCTCTCATCAATACTGGGGAGGTGTTCTGCTTGAATGGCTACGTATTATGTATTCAGGGGAAGTATAACTGTAATAGCTCTGGTGTTGTGTATGGAGCCTTGTGCCAGGACTGCCCAACTTTGTATGTCGGGAAGACCGAGCGGAAATTAAGATCCCGCATTTACGAACATTGTTATGACATCAAAAAGAAAAAGTTGACAAATGCTCTATACCGTCATTTTCAGGAATTCCCTACACATAGTTTTCAATTTATAATACTTGAACAGGTTATGAAAAATAGTAGGGGTGGTCCTTGGCAACTTTGGTTGGAAGAAAAAGAACTGTATTGGATTCTCCACCTTAAAGCGGTTGGTTGGCCAGGATTAAATGAGCTTGCATCCATTGGGTGTATTTTAAAATTAAAGGCCTTATTAAGATAATAGGTGAGGGCATAACCTGGTTGCTTTATTAATTTAAATGTTATCAGTTTATATGTCTTTAACATGTTTTTTAATATGCTTTATTATGGTTATATATGCACACATGTTTCTTTCGGCTTTTCCTGGTTAGGGGTCGCCACAGCGGAACTCCGGTCCAGTAATGATTGGTAGTTGATTTTTACGTGCCTGGTTACCAGCCCTGATGCACAACCTTCAACAAAGGTACGTCCATTCATGCATGTCTCCACGCAGAAGACGCTCTAGCTGAGAATCAAACCGGACACCGTGAGGACAGCATCTTACTGTGAGGCGACAACGCTACTGCAGCACCACCACCGCGGGTATAACATATTGTCATATATTTCTTTTGTCTTATGTGTTCGACTTACTGATATGTCTTTAAATGTTAATTGAATTTATGATGTCAGATCCTCTGGTTTCTTTTTAAAAATGGCTTTTTATCTGTTGTACTTTATCTGAGGAAGTTTTGATATTTGTCAAGATGAAAGTGATAACTATTTATTAAATTTGAAGGTACCTTGCTCTTTGCCTTGGTGTTATTTTTGTTTTTAATGTATTTTAGAGCAGCACAATTAAGGCTCTTATACATAGCACAACCAGAAAACTATAATTCAAAGTGGAAAGGAATGATGCTGTCACATGGAGGAAGCTCAAAAATATGAAGAGATTGAGATTTTGGATGCAGACTCTTACGGAGAACAACCAAAATCATACTGAGTATTATATTCATAAAATAGGGAGCATTTTAAGAACCAAACCAGCACGAGAATGGAGAAAAGAGATTTTGCTGATAGGTTTGACTGTGGTCAGAGATACAGATAATAGGCAAGAGGGGGCTGGAATTTATTGGAGAAAACTGGCAAAGGAACCAAGGTATTGGGAGCAAATAACTAGAAAGGGAAAGATAATAGAATGGAAAGAGGCCAAGAATTTATTTGGACTTCAGGTTAGAGACTGCCTTCCCTATCAAGGATTGGTATCAGAGTATAGGCAAAGAGAAAGATATAGGGGGCTCCTAAATGAAAGACCACTGGTAGAGTTTTCTAGAACAGAAGCTGTCATTAAAAAAGGAATAATTAGTAAAGCATATAAAATATAAAATATTGCATGATAATTATAAGAATCAATCAGATGTGCTTAGAAAGTATTGGGAAGAGAGATTGGATAAGCAATTCACAAAGAGACAATGGGGGTGGGGATATATGTATGTCTCCCAAATATGCAGCAAAGTCTAGAACATTTAGGATCTTTGCCTGGAAGTGTATTTTTATACCCCATGTAAACTCCAAAAAATGTTTCCTCAGGTGGATAGCAAATGCTGGAGGTGTGACAGGCAAGAAAGAGATAGCTGGGAACATATTTTTTGGGAGTGTAATGAGCTGGCGGACTTTTGGGATTCCCTGCAGACCGCTCTGTCAGAGATGCTGGGTGAGCAGGTTGGACTGACTGGGGAGATGATTTTTTTTGAGTTATGCTACAGAATTAGAATTGCCTAGATATAGAAAATCCTTGCTGAGTCTAATCATGGTGGTTGCAAAAAAAGCAATTAGTAGAAAATGGAAATCAAAGTCTAGACCAACTTTACTAGAAGTAGTAAATATAGTAACAGAGATAAAACAACTCGAATTGGGATTTTTAGAAAAGGGAAGGAGCAAACTACATAGGAAAAAATGGGAATTGTGGGAACAATATATGCAGAGCAGGAATGAGGTTTTAGTGGCAGGATTTGAATGAGCCATATAATGCCTAACTAACATTGACTGGATAGTTTATAAGTGATTTATAATGTTTACAACTACAGCCAAGTATTGTGAAGTACTGCAGAGACTGTAGACAAGAAACACCTGTTCAGGCAACTTGAGTTGTGGCAGGGAATAGTGAGGCCATGGCATGTGCCCAAGCCACTACAAGGCTCTAGAAATGGACTTTTGTTAGTCTGGCATGGCAAAACTGATGAAATGCCCAATAAAAGGTAGGTGGGCAGAAGTTATAGGGGCTCTAAGATTATAGCATCATGATCATATTAGTTAAGGCCTATTATTTCTGTACAAAGAAAGCACACTTACTTAGTTTTATATAAATTATATGTATATATGGGGAAAGAAATTGCCCAATCACTCAAAGGGATGTACAATTCTGGTTTGGGAAACCTCTTTACCTGGTGGCCATAGTATCTTATTTTAACCACAATGTCATTATATGGAAAAATATTCTGTTCTTTTATGATCACTGGATAGAGTGGGAAGGGAAAAAGTACAGGGAGACTGAGATGGACATTACTGCTTGAACAAAAGTAGAGAGCCCTGTAGACTAGACAGTAGTTTCCACCATCCTAAAAAGAGACTGCAACAGGGTGGAGACAAAACTGATAATCATGCTAGATGATCCCAACAAAACAACACCATGGATAAACTTATGTAAACAGACTGTGAACCTTAGCAGGCATAGGTTAAAAAGAGGTAACCTCTTAGAAATATGGTACACAGAAAGAGGTCATACAAGACTCAAGAAACAATGGAAACCCTCATAACTTGTGGAGGGGGTAAAGTTAAGAAAAGTTCAATAACAATTCCTCTCAGTCTAACACAATTATCTTTCTAGTAAGAAGTAAGGAAAAGTCAAGGGAAATTAGATACAGATGTCTCATGGTCTGCCTTACTGGAAGACTACAGAGAGTCATCTACCCTCAGCACATCCAGGAGGGAGGATATGATTTGTTTGAGCTTCTGATTAGATAGATAAACTTTAAGAATGCTTAGTGAGAAGATGAGATCCTAAGTCAGGCCCACCCAAACATCTCCAATGTGGTGCGGTAAGACTCCCTAGTAGGTCCCCTTTCAGCATGCACAAATTTAAAAAGATAGAATGACCTCTTCAACAGGTAGTACAATTAAAAAGAGGAAATCAAAACTCAGTTGCTGGTATCCAGATGCTTAAGGATAGCAGTAATGAAGATGGCTCACAGCCACACCTTAGGTGGCCACTTAGGGACTGGCATGACCAAAGCCCAAATGTTTGGCTCTATTGGCCCAGGACAATGAAGGAAGTAGAAACCTTTTGTTCCAGCTGTCTTGACTGTCAGAAGACAGTGTCCATTCAACAATGCCCATAATAGAATTTCTCTTTGACAAGAGCAGCCATTTACATTTAAGGGCTTCTAATCAAGGCCACTAATTGATATGTGTGCATTCTGACTATAGTGGATTATGCCATTTGCTTTTCTGAAGCTACTCCTCCATGGGAGACCCAGTTCCAAGGTAATATCCAAGGAGCTAGTTTTACCATTTTTGAGGGTAAGAATACCCAAAGAAATTTTAACTGGCCAGGTTCCCTATTTATATCAAAGAATATGAAACACCTTTGTTAAAGTTTTCAGGTAAAACCACTTATGACTTCTGTGAACTATTGACAGAGTGATGAGCTAGTGGAAAGGCTCAACAAAGCATTGTAGTCCATGATGAAGAAGTTAATGGGGGTCAGTGAGAAATATTGGGACCATCTACTATCCTACTTAATGTTTTCTGTAAGATACATCCCTCAAGTCTCCACTGGCTTTGGTCCCTTTGAGATGCTATATGAATTTTGTCCATTGTTAGGGAGCATTTGGTCTGTACTAGTCATATGTAGATACTTACATACATACACGCAGTGAAATAAGGCAAGAGAGAGATAGAGAGGGAGTGAGGGAGAGAGAGAGAGAGAGAGAGGGAGAGGGAGAGAGAGAGAGAGAGAGAGAGAGAGAGAGAGAGAGAGAGAGAGAGAGTGAGAGAGCATTTCTAACCACAGGAACTTTTGAAATGTTTATCCAATTTTCTAAGCAGGTTGAAATCCTTCTACCCGGATACAGGGTTTTTGGAACAGGAAGAAGAAATGAGAAAACAGAGAATGGATGAAAGAAAAAAATTCTCTGCTGAATGAAATCCTAAAGTGTCACTTAAAAGCACACGCTTTGTTAAAGGAGAGAAGTCTCATCACAGCATAAAGTGGAGAAAATTAACTGCAGCACAACATTATGAGAAAATGTCATCTCCATACCCACATCAAAGTCCTAAGGATATATATATATATATATATATATATATATATATATATATATATATATATATATATAAATCAAAAAATAATTGACATCATTCATAACAGACAAAACGTAGAGTAGGGTCATCCCCAAAGTAACCACTGGATACATGTACACCCACCTGTAATTGTCTGTAGCCTCAAAAAGCATCGCTTGAGAAAGTATTATCTTTACAAGTCAACAAACATTTCTGTTACACTTCTTGACATCTCATTAACAGCATGGATTCTACATGAGTGCATCTGCAACCCTATCAGTAAAGTTGTTGATAATGGGATGATCCCCAGACCCCTACACATTGATTTCTCTAAGGCTTCTGACATAGTCACCATATACTTTTGTTACTGGAACTTGGTAAATTGTAACCATAGCCCTTCAACTGCTTGAAATTCTATCCACCATCCTGTTTGTTCAAGGTTTAGAAGGGTAAGTTTTTCTATTTCCAGTACTAGAAACTTCTGTAAAACAGATGTGTATCATGCACTCAGCTAAACACATGAACAATGTATCATCAAGCCTTCGTAGAAAATGTGTATTACAGGAAGAGAAAAAAGTAAGATTAAGTTTTTTTGTTTAATGAGATTACTGATAAAATATAAAACATTTTACACAGTCATTGTATCATAGCAGTAAAATCACATGTGGGTGTGGGTATTGGGGGGGTAACCATGTGTGGCTTCATGTTTATAACAAAGACACTCCAGACATGGATAAACCCTGCATTACCCACCCTTGAATATTCTTGATTACTTCTCTATATTCTTATAACAGTAAACAGCAAAATGTATGCCCCCCCCCCATTCAAATCTCAAGACTTGCATTGCTGAGTCCTGAGACTGCATAAAAAGGCACACAAATAAAGGAGAAAAGAGTAAATATCAAACATTGCCCTTTTAATTTTTTTTTGCACCATCTGAGAGAAAAGGAAATATTGTGAGAAATTGCAGTCTCAGACTTGGTGTATGTAAGTCCAGATTTTCTCCCACATCTCAGGACTTGGAAATGCAGGTCCTGAGATTTTACATGGTTACCAAATATTCTCCACTCTTAAGGTCAATCTGATGAAGTCCTTAGAACAAACAGGATGGCAGCAATAACAATTCAATTATTAACAAGAGTTAAGCTATTTGAACTCTGTAAATAATTTTTTTTTATCATTTTTCCAATCTACTTGGTCATTTCTGTCTGATTTTGTTATTTTTAATTCTAAAGCCTGGAATGAGCTAAAGTCTGATCAGTTTATACAATTCTGTTTTGGTTCTTGTTGCAGATTGTAAGCTGTTTATCTAAATTATGATATCCAGATTTTCACAAGTTCTAAATTAAGGCAATTAATTTCATGCTGACAGACAGAGGACAATATTAACAAGACTTTCTTGAGGATCCAATGGGGAACTCAGTGAGGAAGTCATCCTCTGGACATCCTGATCACTTATACTGAAAGAGACTTTCATACAGATTGGTGCTTTTTCCTGTCCTTAATTCTACCCAAATTCCAGTTTCCTCCTCATTTTACAGGCCAGCTGTACCGTCTGTTAGGATATTAGGGATAGACTCAAGTGGTGGAGTGTATGTAGCATATATGTCTTGTCGCTATTCACTGATTCTGTACCTCACACAATTTGAGGTACAGGTTCCCAGACTAATCTTGCTTTTAAAAGCTTTTGGGAACTGATCAAGGTATTCAGGAAATGTCACAAAAGAGAGCTCACTACAAATGTAAGGCACTCTCTTTCTTAGCTCGTCACTTCTCTAGTAATTGGAGTTATATTTTTCTTAAAATTTTAGGGCTCTAACCTGACTGAGGTAGCTCAGAAAATCATATGATGCTTTTGTAGTAAAGCTTCATAATTTACATAGATCCAAGGCATTTCTGATCTTACTGGTTACCCGTGGGTTGCATCTGTCTAATGATTCTTCCTCTATTTCTCTTTTGAAGTTCAGATGGCTTTAACCTTCTTTTAGCATTCATTCCTTGTCCAGAAGTCTGGTGAGTTAATTTTGTTGTGTGGAAAATTCCCATGCCACTATTGCAAAAGTTGGGAACTTATATGGTAGTGGGGTTCTAATGGCAGATTTTTCAGCTCTATATTTTGGATGCCCAGATGCAGGTGACATTGTTGTGTGGTAATGTATTCTGCTATTTGGAAGGCAGCAGAATTAGCTGACCAGTCTGGATTTTCAGAACATTTTGTCTTGTTGATTCACCCTGAAGGCAATGGCTTCTCCCGTTTTAACTCTGCACATCTGCATTGTGCCTATCAGCTCTTTTCAATGTGATCAAATGTGTAACTATTTGAAATGTCGGGACCTGCTACAGTGTGCCCTGGAATGCAGAGACTGAACAGCCAAAAGATCGGACTTACATATACTAAGTCCAAGATGCCATTTCTCAGACTATTCCCTTTTCTCCAAGGTATGGCAATCTCAGGGTAGGTAAATATAAGTTCATGTGGTATGGGGGTGCAAGGAAGTTTTAAGGTAAAGAGAGATTTTCGAGATTCAAACTTCTCTTGTCTTTTCACTTTTTTTTTTTTTTTTTTTTTTTTTTAAACAGTTTTTGGCACTGTGCATTTCAAGTGCAATTTGGTAAATTGCTTATGGATATACCCAAAATGACAGATTTTGCCTCACAAGCCATGATATCCTGCTTGTAGCAGGAGATGCTTCTGCATTTGTGAACAGTTGGAAGCAAAGGTCCAAGTCCTCTCATTGGAGAACTTTGAGCGAAATGGAAGTTTCATAGCAGTCTTTCTTTTAAATATGTCCAGCTGTGTATTTTCTTTCTTTCAAGTTTTACTGGGTGAGCTCATGGCTACCAGACGAATACTTGCTACATTTTGTAGAGCTTGGATGACTTCTCAACCCACAGTTAATCCTGCCAAACACTTTGAGATCTTATGTTAATGTAGCATGCATGTTGAAGAAGACAATACTTCAGGATTTGTGGTGCTCTGCTTCTTTGTTGACTCATTATTTGTTTCGACTACTACTCTTATTTACTAGATAGTTTACTGAGGACTTCTTTCCTGGTTGTCTCTTGAGTGAGCTTCCACTATGAGGCCATGAAATGCAATCACTCAGAAATTACTTGAATATTATGACAGATCAAATCAATGGCACTGATTGAAATGTTTTCCTAAAGGGGGAAACACTGCTACACCCCCATGCCATCAAAACCTAGATACACCAACTCAATTCACTGGGTATCGATTAATCCTTGCTTTCGCTAAGACCAAGGAAGTGATTTTTGGGAAGAATTTGGCAGTCATCCATCTGCATCAATATATTTTGGACATGTAATACCACTGAGAATATGTCCCAGATTAGAATGTTACAAAAGTCATCTGTACAGGACTTGCTACAGTGTCTGTGACCAGGAAGAAAGGTATTCATTCTGTCTCTCACTTTCTTTGTTATTTAGTATCAAAGGGCACTGGAATAAAAACGAAAGTCCGTTCCTGTTACTGTTTGACTGACCAAGGAAATCAAGCATGGAAAAGTGCACAAGATTTTTTGCTTCCAACAATTGCTAAAAAGCAACATCTTAAAGAAAATATTAGCCACAGTAGTTTTTCAAGGTCCATTATGTGTTCAAACACAGTCACCAGGAAACAGATGCCATAGCTTTGTTCTGGAATTAAGAAAATCCATTTGATCCTTCTGATCACTGGAGTGTGGGTCTTTTTTGGTTCTTCCTTAAGATCTGCCAGAGTAAGTGTAGAGGTTGAACAGGTCTCATAAACCTCTCAACATTTACCTCTGCAGTTATGAAAAAAAATAATAATAATTAGGGAAAGGGCCCACAAATTTGTAACACTTTCACAATACTGGTAAAGTTAACTTAGAATACCTCAAAATACATTCCAGTTTTAGGAGAGATGAGACAAAAATTTGAGAACAAGTTAGGAGTTCCCTTTCAAACTCTGGCCACTTGAGAGGTATCTGTCACAGTGTGATTGTGGATTCTTCATTTCATGGGTCAGGCCGATTATACAACTTTATAATGTTATTGTTTGTCTATGCCACACATGGCCTGGAACTTAGTTCCTTAATTTTTAATGATTTCTGAGAGTTTTATTGATTCATGATAGCAATATACATGGAGTTATATCTGTGCTCAGTTTGTTAACTAGCAATTAACACTAAAGTGTATTTGATATATATGGTTCGTGCTCATTTTAATAGCCCACAATAACTTCTTGTAAATAAAACATAAATGCTGTGCTGTAGTCGAGTTTTTATGTTGAACCCACTTGCTAAGAGACTCAGATGCCATTTTAATTTGACTGTTGACTCTGCCTGAATCTCTGCATATTTATCACTGATGGCATGGTGTTGGTACTATTTATCACTGATGGCATGGTGTTGGTACTATTTATCACTGATGGCATGGTGTTGGCACTATGTTGATTCGATGATTCACTGTGAAGACCTTCATTAAGCTTGTCTCCTGTTACATCCTAGTGCCTAAAGCCCTTATTAGATGTTGAATGTAAAAAAAATCTTATTTTGCTATATATTTATGATACACACAATTGTCGTGTGGAAAAGTCCCTTTAGTCACTTCTGGAAATAAAGGAATAGCATCGGCTTACCTACACTGCAGAGAGGGACACAGCTCAACCCACTGTATAAAGAACCAAATAAAATCAATCTAGCAATATAAGAAACAATAAAATAATCCAAACCAGGGGCAAAGTCAAAGACATAAAATTTAATGAATAAATATTTTAGAAAATAACACCAAATACTTTGGAATAAATATTTGATGTTATTTTTTTTTTTATTTTATATTGGAGGTTGCAACTTTTAAAAACTATTCTTCATAATTAATGAATTTATTGTTGGTGGCCATCGATTGGCTTATTCAATGATATGTGATAAGATGAGTTTAATATATGTAGTTCTAGTTGTTGTGGTGGTGTTATCTGAAGAAGACCCATGATTTTGATGAGATGAAAGTAGTAATTCATTAAATTTGCTGTGGTTGACTTCAACCCTGGCTTGGATTATTTTATTAACTCACATTATGACTAGCTCCTACTAGAGGCAGAAAGTCCATATAGCTTCTATTTGACTAAGATGACTGAATTCCCCAGATTGTGATTTGCACAGTGATCATGTTTGTACAAAGGAACACATGGGTGTGCCTCAGGATAATATCATAGGTATGCATGGATGTCAGACTGCTACAGGGGAGAGCCACAGGTAAAGGTAAAAAGAGTTCAACAGCTCTGTGTGCCTGATCAGTGATGACTGTCACCCCTAAATACAACTATTTAAGAATGTAGCACCAATATTTAAATCTCCAGTGGAGACTGAACATGATGCGAGGTGCAAATAATTCTGAGATGATGGGGAGCAAACGAGCAACACAGCAGCAGAAGATCTGTTGGCTAGGAGGGCAAGTGGCAAAAAGCATCTAGGAAATATCAGGGAAATGTTCCCTTCGTCTATTAGAAACTCCATCCACATCATTATTCTTCAGCAGAATGCCTTTAATAATCCTAACATTTCCTAGGTAAACCTCGGTGCCCAAATGGGACTGTGAGCCCTATGAGTTTTTTAAGTGCATGTTTTAAGAGGCAGAAGAGTAATTTGTTGTATAGGTATTTAAGAGATGGAGGGGTAGAAATAAAGTCTCAGGGGGCAGACCTAACTGCTGAAACTGAGTGGGGAAAGACAGTCAGTGAGCAGAATCAGCTCAGATGATGGAAAGAAAGAAGAGATTGAGCAGGTTTGGATATCTGACTGTGGCAGTGGAAGAAGGAGGCGATACAAATATAGAAATAAAAATGAATATGCTGGGTACATCAGGAGACGGTGGAGAAACAAGGAGCAAATATGAATAGAATATTGCACATTGGGTAT
Source organism: Protopterus annectens (assembly GCF_019279795.1). Classification (NCBI taxonomy): domain Eukaryota; kingdom Metazoa; phylum Chordata; order Ceratodontiformes; family Protopteridae; genus Protopterus; species Protopterus annectens. The sequence goes on along the minus strand of NC_056750.1, from coordinate 323,493,227 downwards.
TGCTTTCACGTACTGATGATAGTTATTCAACATTTAATATTTAATATGCAGTAGCTAACTGTGGCTAGTACAACACTAATTCTATTACTCTATCTTCTCGAGAATGTATGTTCACCTTTAATGCACGTGTACCATGTTCTGCACTTCATTTTTATGTTGCTACTGTGATTCTGCTGTACTTTTTTAATTTGGCCTTGACTGCATTTAGAAACAGCTCATTATGGATCAGCAGTTTGTTTGTCTTTTCGGATTTTCCCGGTTAGGGGTCGCCACAGTGGAACTCCGGTCTGCTAATGATTAGCAGTCGATTTTTATGGTGCTGAGTTGCCAGCCCGACGCCCAACCTTCAGTGAAGGCACGCCCATTCACATGTCTTTCAGAGGCCACTTGACCACGGGGAGGACATGCAGACTCCACACAGAAGGCACTCTAGCCCAGAATCGAACAGGAGAACCTCTTGCCATGAGGTAACAACGCTACCACTGTACCACCGCAGATATACATTATGGATCAGCAGTAAACAAACAAAATTAATTAATACACAGCTGCCAGCCAAAACTAATGTGTTCAGCTTGTTTTGAGTGAGCTGCCATTACAACAGCTCTCAGCGTTCTATACTACAGTTACAACTTAATGTATTTAATGATATATTTCATGGCATTTATATTTAAAGATTTAGTAACTGAAATGTATGAGTCAAACATTTTTTGCTATGCCTTGATAAAGGATGCACTGTGATCCTGACCATTAGAAAGAGGTCGATAGAAGTCTTACGGTGTGACATGTAACTTCTCTGAGATGATTCATGTCAATTTCAATCAGTAGGCATGACACATCCATTTTTTTTCCCTTGAAATTCCTTTCATCGTGTTATACAGAATGAAAGTCATACAAATAGAACTGTGTTTGCCAGTTGGGTTTGACCCTGTCCTGAAAGAATAAAGTAAGATCTGCAGTTTTGTTTCAGAGAAAAGTCACACATTACTACTGTATTACAAGTGGATGTCTAATACTAGCAACAGTATTTGCCGGACTAGTAACATAATTAAACCAGGGCTTTGGGAACAGATTTGATTTAATTTAGCAATGAAAAAGGCCAGTTTTCTGTTTAAATTGGTACATAGAGTATGGTTTGCAGAAGCTGTATAGAACGTGTACATTTTTTTCAGGTAGTGATTAGTACATTTTCACTATTTCTAATTCTAGAGAAGGAGTTTATGCTAATTACAAAGCCATGATGCCTTCCTTTGTCTTCTAAGATTGGTCCATGAATAAGATGTGAAAATATCCACTCCAATAATGCTGATGAATGTCCCACATGATTAAGGTACATGGCAGTAGATGAAATCCATGGTCAGTCACACTCAAAAAGTAAATGTTGCATGTGTAGAGTAGGAAGCCAACTACAGAGAGTATGTGGCATCAGTGGGGATCAAGGACCCGGTGACATAAGGCAGGACATCCAAGGTGAAAGCATCAGGCACAGTCATGTAATGGAAATGGTGGAGTGTCATATGCTAATTACCCCTGTCCAGATTAAAGGGCTATACCAAAAGATTTCATTGGGCTGCACATGTGCAGGTTGTCATACACATTGAGAAGTACCTCAGAGTATGACAACAAATACTGGTGTGTTTTTACAGTAGCATAATGTTACTTTTTGGGTGCGTGCATCTATTGTCATTTTTATTTTTGTTTAATTGCTTCTCTTTACTCTTTTATAATTACTGTGTTCTGATTGGATAATTTGTAGCACATCAATATGGAAGAACTTTTAAAATACTTTCTTGTTTAATGAATTGTATTCTGAAGAAGTATCATATTAGTGAGATGAAAGCGCTTAATACATTTGGATTAACCTGTGTGTTACCTGTACTGTGGTGTCCTGTTGGTGGTTGCCATATGTTTTTGTGTATTTTGCTGAGTTTTGAACCTCACAGTATAGATGGGCTATGTAGGCAGCTGTGTGCAAGAAAGACTCAGATGGTACAAGATGTAAACAAAATTCTGTTGAGCAAAGACTGATGACAATACTATCTGTTATTATGAATGTTATGCTACAATAGACAAACTTAGCAAGTACTTGTCAGTACTATTCACCTTGATCTGTATGGTATTCTCACCATTGGTTTCAGTTCTGTGTAGCACAAACTTCCGCCATGTCACCATAGGTATTGTTTAATGTATTCAGAGTCCATTTTGCATAGAATGGGCATTAGCTGATCAGATCAATGCAACAGAAATCACCTCCCATTCTTGGCCACTACTGTTGATATTAATATATCTATAATATTTTTTTTCTTCAAACACCTTTATTGAATTAATTTATATTCATATGAATGTAATCAAAATATATTAACATAGCAAACATTATACTTGACATATATCATATAACCTAAGCAACATTACATAAATTATTAAATTCCTTACTTTTTTTAAACAAGAACCATCTTTATTAAACCATCACTTACTACACAGGCAATCATACATTTATATAAATAAAAACAAACCACACCAACACAATCCTAGTTGCAAGCATTTTACATCACAATCCATACTGACACATTCAGTGAGAATTGATCCAGATATGATACCAAAACATCTATTATGTAGGTCGTATCATGATCTGATGACAAATTAATGTACCAAATTTTTAAGGCCATGAGTACATTGGTATTCCTTTGTTTTCTTTTTATATTTGGTATTAGTAGCTGCTGTTCAAAACTACTTCTTTCTGGTATCTGCTTTATTTTAAGATTGTTTTCACCTTGAAAGAAGCATTTTGTTTTCAGTAATAGAACAATTTTAAAATGAGATAATCAGATAAAAGGGAGAGGGTGCAAAACTTTTTTGGAAAAGGTGAATAAGACTGCAAAAGGGAGAAGGTTCTAGAATAAAAAGAGGAAATTTTAAGTTGATGACAGACTATTATGGGAAAAAGAAGTAGGAGAAGAAAAAATAGCAGAAGAGCAATAAGGAAGGAATACAGGAATACAGCTACGGAATCTGCAAAGACAAAACGAGGGAATGGAGAAGAGTAGCAACTGAAGGGAAATTAGTAACATTTGGTGTAGAAGAAGCCAGGGAAATGAGAGAGACAAACAATAGAAGGGAGAGAGATAGAAGAAGGGGAATATATGAAAGAGATGCAGATGGAATGAATCAAGGGTTCATAGGTTCATAGGTGTATACTAGGCTAATGACCACTTGGGCCTAAGACTAGCCAAGCATCCCAAATGTGTCCAACAAGTTTATGTGCCTTAGAAGGTATATCTAAGATAGGGCAAGATTTACAGGCTGTCTCTGTCCATGAGAGACAGAGGTGCCAGAGCCGATATGTATTTCTAATTTCCCATCCACTGGTCCAGGGTTCTCTTGAATAGGGTTAGGGAAGCACTCTGCTTCAGATGGATGAGAAGCCTATTCCAGAGAAGGGGGATTTTCTGGGACACATACCTGCCCCTCTAACATGTCCTGTTTTTGCCACAAAAAAGGTTAAATCCCTAGATCAAGTAATGGTGATGCTATTCATTTTCAAGCTATGCAAAAGGTCCTTCAGAGTGGGATCCAAAGATGCCTTGTATGTCAGACATAGATTGCTTCTTAACATTCTGTAGGAAAAGAGATAGGGTTTTGAGGACATGCTGTCTAGACCTGTATTCTTTTTGTGATGAACCTTTGTGGATATTCCAGTTGTTGCATGTGCTTGGTCAAGTACATACCGAAAGGGGGCATCGTACTCAATGATGGGCCTGATGAGGGACAAATACGGTGGAACAATCACTTTCTTGAACCTAGATGCCATGGCCTTGTTTATAAGCTGAGCAATACATAATGATTTCCTTACTGCCTTAGGCACATGCTGGTTGAAAACCAGGAACTATCTAGATATCTACCCAAATCCCCTGACTACTGGTTCTACTATTTGGGGTGTGTTATCGTTGAGGTAATTTCCTAAGGTGGCTGACTTCCCAAAGGGTACTATTATGCATTTTTTGGCAGTGAGTTATAAGCTGTGCTATTGGTGTGAGTCTTTTGTCTGTGTTATTGTTTCCTGTAGGATGATAGTGTCTTGGGAGGATTCTGTGATTGCTCCTAGTTTGCATTCATCTGCATCATCTGCAAACTTGGTCAGCCAGAAACACTTGACATTAGCCTTGACTTCCAAGAAGTAGATGTCAAAAAGGAGCAGACCCAGCACAGAGTCCTGAGGGACTATGCTAGTGACGGGCCTCTTTGGGTTGATGGTCTTCCCTTTCCTAATTTCCTGGGTCCTACAAGAGAGTCATCTAGTTATCCAGCATGTAATATAAGGGATTATATCTATATCCACGTGTTTGTTTATAATACCCTAGTGGGGTATTTAATCAAATGTCTTAGTCAGGTCAAGGTAGGTAGTGTGCACCATTTTGCCTTCATCCATTGCCTTGGTGACCTTCTCAAATAAATTCACCACGCTGACTAGGCATGATTTGCCCTTGACAAAACCAAACTGGGTTGGATCCCGTGTTTGAAGGTTTTCTATGTTCTTATTAATCATTTTCATGATAATTCTTTCCCTGGCTTTGCATATGAGACTAGTCAAATTTATGAGTCTGTAGTTCTCAGGGCCAGTTGATGACTGATGACCCAGTGCTGTGCACAGGGATGACCATTGCAGTTCTCCATTTTCATGCCACAAAGCCAGTCTGGAGGCTATGGTTAAACAGTGACTCCAGTGGTCCTGATAGGTTATTTAGGAGGCATACTGAGATATTACTGTGGACCATCAATGCAGTGTTTTTAGCCTTAGAGTGCACATCTAGTACATGCCCCCCAGTGATAATTAGAGAGGGTTTTGTTTGATGGTATTTCCTGGGGGAGGCAGCAGGAGGAGATGTAGGGTAAAGTTCATCTGAATTTGCTGGCCAGCAGTTTTGTATACCTTCTAACTCCATGTAGGTGGCTCCATCTACAATCAGTTCTGCACACTGCTGTGTGCTGCCGTTGAGGCTTTGACATAAAGAAAACCTTGTGGTTGTCCTTTGCCTGGGAAGTTATTTTTACTTCAGATTTGACTTTATCAGCGTTAATTTACTTGGTTGAGGAAATGAACAGGAAGAGCATTGAAAAGGGAATGGGGTGAGATGAGGAATGGAAAGGGAAGTGGGATTCAAGTGGGAACAGGGAAGAAGAACAGAGCTGAGGTTGTGCTCTGCAGTAACAAAAGTCTAAGAAGACAGATGGCTAAGATAGAAACACTAACAGCACAGAGTGAAGTTGACATGTTTGGAATAATGGAAATATGCGTTAATGGTAATAGCTGATGAGAGATGTAGTATTTGGCTCCATGTAGTTGTGAAAGAGTGGCAAGATGTGTAAGGTAGACAATGAAGGGGCGGTGACAGAATTACAAGAGTTTCAACAAGGAGTGAGCACAGAGGTAGAGTTTGGGTATGAAGCACAGGAGGAGATTAAAAGGAATCAGAGGCAAGCCTCCTAGCAATGCGACAGAAATGGGAAAAGTATGTAAAGTAAACAAAAGCAGCTTATTGAATGACATTGTCACCTCCTTGCTTACCCTAAGATGTTCTGCAAGGCTCTCTGTCTCCGCCAGAGGCTGTCTAGGCACTGAGTTTCCTAGTCCCTCCTCCACAAGGGGTGAGTTAACCATCAGCCCCTTCATCTTATTTTCTCACAGCCAATCATTCCCACAGCCCAAGTCTATTCATAAACAAGGGTCACCAGCTGCCCCTATGCTAGTGAATCATCTGGCTCTGAAAAAGGTTTTTTGAAGTGAAATAAATATAAAGCCATTTTCCTCATTCAGGAAGGAAAAGATGCTTCCAAACTCTTCCCAGATAAATGTATATCCACAGTAAGGAAGAAACAGCAATACTATACAAGAAAGTAGAAGAAAATAAGGATCCAAGATGACTAAAAGTATTGATAAATTATAATAAATCAATAAGAGTGAATGACATTTTGGTCTTGATAAATTTGTAAAAGCAATGTTTAAAGCAGGAAAGTTGCAGTGCCAAGAAATATCAATCAAGGACAGGAATAAGGAACTTCAGCAGAAAGGATAAATATTTGGGAACTGATGAAGGATCAGTAATAAAACATAAACAAATGTAAGTAAAACTCAGTAAGGAATACTTCAGGAAACTAAAAATAAAAGTTATGTACTCACCATAACTATGCATCTGTGCTGTCCATTTTCATTCTTCCTCAATGAATGGGTTCCGATCCGACCGTCCTATCAGACTCAACCACTTTCTTTAGATTCTAGGATCCGACTCTTGAGCTCCCTCCTTACGCATGATGCCCCTGACTAATGTGCTACCTCAGATCAAGTTTGCTACTATTATACACTACCCATATAAGGTATCATAATCTAAATATGACAGAAATGTGATAGTAGAAAGATCATGAGCTCAAACAGGAACTATGGTTCCTATAAACAATTCCATTAGGTCCTCCTAAAGACATGGATAGGGGGAAGGTGGGAAGGAAGTCAGAAGAATGAAAATGGACAACATAGATGCATAGTTATGGTGTGTGCATAACTTTTATTTTTAGTTTTCTGAGGTATTCCTTTTATATCTGATGTTGTCACTTTCATTCATTCCTCAATGAATGGGACAGCGTTCCCAGCTAGGTTAACCATGGTGGCCCTTGTGGAAGGATGTTCCAGAGAACTACAGAATCAAATGCAGCATTGTTTCTGGAAATGATATCCAATTTGTAATGACAAATAAAAGTATGAGTATTAGACCATGTGGCAGCTGTGAAAATAGGAGGCTCTAGCCAAAAAAGCAGCAGATGTAGCCATTGACTTAGTTGAATGAGCTTTTGGTTGTCTTGGCAAGGTTAAACCTCTCAAGGAATACACATAGGAAATACAATCTGTTATCCATTTGACTAGAGTATTTTTTAAGACTGGCCTTCCGATCTTAGTACTAGAAAAGGAGTCAAACAATTGATCAGTTTTCCTAAACTCCTTAGTCTTGTGAAGGTAAAAGTGAAGTTACCTATGCACATCTAAAAGATGAAAGGTATATCCTACTTTATTGTCAAATTTGGGAAAGAAAACTGGTAAACTGATCACTTGATTGATGTTTGTTTCAGAGGCAACTTTTGGTAGATAGGAAGGATTAGTGTGTCGAGTAACCCTATCTTTGTGAAAAATCAAATACGGTGGTTTCAGACAGAGTGCTTGGAGTTCATTTACTCATCTTGCTGAAGTTAAGGTCACCAGAAAGACTGTTTCCCAAGACAGAAACTTAAGGTCTATTTTAGCTGAGGGTTCAAAAGGTGAATACACCAAAGTCTGTAACACCAAAGTCAGATCCTAAGGTGGAGTGGGGTCTCTAATTGGGGGTCTAAGTAAAGACATACCTTTAGGAAAGGCCTTACATAACTTAGGTGAAACCAAAGGAGAAGCATTATCTCCCATGTAATAGTAGGAGATGGCAGCTAACTGAAGTTTGATGGTGGAGAAACTTGCTCCACTTTGAAAGATGGAGGCAAGCAAATCTAAACAGCAAGGAGTGGAGCAGTGAAAGAATCCATCTCTCTCTGTTCAGCCCAAAAGGAAAACCTCTTCCATTTACTCTTATAAATCTTCCTAGTTGAAGGTTTATGAGATAAAAAAGGAATTTCGCAAAGTAAGGACGAAAGCCTGGAATGTCTAGACATTATTGGAATTGGAGCAACCATGTGGTCAACTTGAGGCCTGCAAAGTCTGGATGAATCATCCCTGATGTGTTTGACAGGAGGTCTGGACCGGGATCCAGTGCCCATGGAGGACATACTAGGTGAGACCATAGGAAAGGGAACCACTCTTGTCGATGTCAGAAGGGAACAGTGAGGATTACTTTGCTCCTCAACTGGAGTGCTTTCTGAAGAATCTTGGGTATTAGAAGCATAAAACATAAAGGAGACTGGAGTGCTAAACATGGACTAGAGCATCTCTCAGTGAATGTCCCTGAGGGGGAATTAGAGCAAAGAACCTGCAGCATATGTTGCTGAGGAGAGAGGTGAATAGATCACAGCATGGTTGACCCCATTTGTGGAAGATCATATTTGCCAATGATTAGTTAAGAGACCACTCATAAGGCATCAGGACAGTCCTACTGAGCTTGTCCACTAAGATGTTAGATTTTCCGGGTATGTGCATCACTTCAAGAAAATGGCTGGAGGAGATCGCTCACTTCCAAACCCTCACTGCTTCTCAGCACAGGGGATCGGATCTGGTTCCCCCGTTTGTTGATGTACCAGACTACTGACAATTGACTGCATCCAGATGAGCCCCTATAAACTCCAACACTTGAATTGATTGAAGTTGTGACTTGGCCAGATTGATCATAATTCCTAGAGAGTGGGATAATTGGAGTAAGTAATCCTTAACTCTTTCCAGAAGATGCCTGGTTGGTGCAATAAGGAGACAGTCATCTAAGTAAGGAAACGCTCTGCACAAGGACAAGTGCCTACTGACTGCCTCTAGACAGGGAAGTCGGGTAACCTTTCAGGAGCACTGAAAGGATTTGCTCGAGAAGGAATCTCAAGACCCTTGATTCTTTGGACCCCCTCTGCCACATGGGAATTTTTTGCCCAGTGTATCTCTTCCGCCCTTTGTCTCTGGGGGAAAAGTCTTCACATGACTTTTGGAAAGGTCCTTGAGATTTCCAGAACCACAACTTTTTACCACCATGTTGATTTCTAGAAAAGGGTCTCTGTGGAGGTAGAGAAGCTAATTCCCACAGCAGACAGTCTTTACATCCTTTTCACTGCAGTAGAGTGTCCCTTACACTATTGGCCCAAACAAGGAAAATCCATCAAAAGAAGCATTGATGAATGATGCCCTGAAGGGCTCCGCAAAATCACACTACTGCAACCAGGCATGTCTCCTAGTCGCTATGCCTGATTTCTTGCTTCAATAAATATATTTTAGACAAATACCGATACATGATTACAGGAAAATAGCAAAGTATAAAGGGCAGTTAATATCAGGCATATGGACATCATTTCCATAGTTGATAGCACTGAATGAATGAATGATTGAATGAATGAATGAATAAATGAAGTTGGCAAGCTCATTCCAAATAAGGTGAAAAATACCACACACATTCTAACAGTAAATTAATCTGATGTGAGGTACTAAGTGTGACATCACAGCAAAATACTAAATCTAAGACTGTGAATAACTTCCATTTTACTTAGGTCCATTGATTCATAAAGTCATAGGTATTCCAAGTCCACTGAGACTCATGACCATTCTTTACTTGGCAGTAACTACCCTCAGACAGCGCTTACTTTTTCCAGGAGGGCCATTGTGGTCAATCCTGGAGTATATTTGTAGATACCCATCCAGTTATGTAGTTTATGTCTAAAGGAAGATAGTGAGTCATAGAGTTTAACATGCAGGGGACGTTTATTCCAAAGGTTTTGGAGGCACTGGATTAATACAACTATCTCCATCATGTTGTATGTATATATTGATGAAGATTTATGTTGCAAGTTCTAGTACTGGTAGAGATACTGGACTTGCTGAGAAACAGGAGATCCAGTACAATTAGGTCTCTAGAGAGACAGAGATCTCCCCTCAAAATCTATAAGACAATGAATAAAGTGATTGAGTTTCCAGCCTTTCTTGGTAGCTCAGGGACTTTAGTCCAGTAATCTGTTTAATTAGTAACTTTTCTAAAAGGTTTGATATGTTTAGTGAGATACATCCTGAAGGGGTCGTTGTACTTGATAACTGGACTGATCGATGCTGAGTATAAGGGAGTGATTATCTCTTTATACCATGATAATATTTCTTTGGCAATTAGCTGGGCTAAATAAAAAAAAAATCCTGACAACCATTATTATATGATAGTCAAAAGAGAAAAAGCTATCACCCCAAGTACATAGTTCCCTAACTACATTTTCATTTTGTAGAGATTTGTTGTCTAGACAGTACAAAGAAAAGAGAGTATGTCTACCAACCTTTTAGTCTGAGCCCATTTTAAGTACACTAACAGTTTACTAGGGCAAGTTCATTCTGTCGGGTTTGAGTGCCATAGAGTGACTTAACAACCACCCCTCAGTCATAACTGCTTGCAAGGTTTGTTTGACAAAGGTCTTGGCTGTCTGCTTGGAGACCTAAGAAGTATGTACCACAAAGGAGAGGCTCCAGCACTGAGTCCTGGGGGACACCACTGGTCACTTTCACACTTTCTGATGAAACAGTTGATTTATTTATTTATTTATTAACATTTGTTTACCAGGATTGTTCAACTGGACAACAGGTGTCCTTTTTCAGTGGAGTCCTGGGGAGAAAAACTCCACAAGGTTACATAGTAATTGGGTGAAATAGTTGACAAAGTTTAACAATGTTTATCAATAATTAAAAAAAGATTAACCATAGTTTAAAAAGTTTTAACATTGTTAATTAGAAGAAAACTGATTACAAGATATATAGGTGAGCCTAAGCACAGTATATATGCAATCAACTTCATAGAAGAAAAAAAAAGTATGATAGATAATTACATTGAGTTTAGTCTGCATAGGGTAGAGAATAGGACCGTGGAAACATGTTCTATAGGGGGTGGCTATGGATAATAGCGTAGTACAGATGGATTCAGGGATGCTCATTGCAGTTACATAGTTGGTTTTCATAAAGTTGTGATTTAAGGAGTTTTTTGAAAGTTGTAGTGTGGTTTTGTAGCCTGAGGTGTGAGGGTAGTGTGTTATTTCTGCAACTTCATAAGGGGATAGAGATTCCCCTGAGCTATTTTTACATGGAATGACTTCTACTAGATCAAAGTTCCCTATAGGTATTATGGAAGTTTAGTAGGCCTGTTAGGGCAGGGATTTTGTCAGGATGGTACAGTATTTGATGGGCTAAATTGCATTGGTGGCAGTGAAGTAGGTTAGGGAATTCTAGCCAGTGTAATTTCAGTAGGGATTGGCAGTGGTGAGAGCCTGATTTAGCATTGGTCGCAAACCTAACTATTTTGTTGGAACATGTTAAGAGTTTGTTAAGATCGGTTTTATTTAGATTTATTAACACTGGGGATGCATAGAGCAGGTTTGACAGGAGTTCTGGCTATTGCAGTTCTGGAATCAGGGGTTTGGAACTTGTTGCCACAACAGAGGCAGCGTAGCTTTTTGTGGACTTTGGAGATGGTTAGGGATATGTGTTTATTGAATTTAAGTTGGTGGTCAATTGTAAGTCCTAGCAGTTTGGCCTCAGAAACAGGAGTTATGAGTGTCTTACTGGCTAAAAGAATGGAGAAGGTGAGGTCAAAGGTCTTTGTTGGGTTGAATAGCATTAGTTGTGTTTTTTGGGGGTTCAGTATTAGCTTCAAATTGTTTAGCCAGTTTTCTATTTCTGAGAAGGATTCTTGTGCTTGGTTTTGTAGCAGCAGAAAATTGGGTGCAGAGCAGATCAGGGTAGTGTCATCTGCATATTGGATAATGCCGGACTTTGTGGTTGCTAAGTGGAGTTCATTTGTAAAGATACTGAATAGAAGGGGACCAAGTATGGAACCTTGAGGTATGCCACATTTGACTGCGAGTGGGCAGGATAGGGACTTGTGCCATCTGACAGATTGTGAGTGCTTGCCTAGGTAGCTATGGAATCATTGTAATGTAGCATTACCAAGGTTAAATCTGTAGAGGGAGGATAGTAGTTTATTATGTGAAACTGTATTGAATGCTTTGGATAGATCTAGGTAGGTGGCAGAGACAAGTTACCCTTGGCTTCTGTATGTCTTTACAGTATTGGTGAAGTTAATGAGGGCAGTGGTGGTGTTATGGCTAGGTCGAAATCATGTTGAGTTTGGGAGAGTAGGTTGTTAGAGAGTAGATGGGACAGGAGTTGGTGATGAATACATCTTTCTTGGATTTTTGATGGGGAGAAAGGATTGGAATGGGGCAGTAGCTGGATAGGTCAGTGGAGGCACCTCCTTTGTGAAGGGGGATAATGTATGAGGTTTTCCATAATGATGGAACATATTGCTCGTTGATGGCTCTATTTATTAGTATTGAGATTGGGTAGGATATGGCCCTAGATGCAAGCTGGAGGAATTTGGCAGGGAAGTTGTCGACAGGAAGGGTGGTTGGTTTGAATTTGGCAAGGAGTGTTTGGATGGTTGATGTACATACTGACTGAGTGAGAAGGGGGTGGAATTTAGTTTGGCTTTAATGGTTGGTAGGGGGATAGTGGGGTTGGTATCATTTAATAGTTTTAGTATAGTGGAGGTAAAATAGTTGTTAAAGCTGGACGCTATGTTAAGGTTGGTACCTTCTATGTTTGGTGGTGGTGTGGTAGGTTTTCCAGGTTGGAGGATGTCATTCTCTACAGCCCAGAATTTCTGTGGGTTGCTACTATATTTATTTTGTAGGGTAAAGTAGTGATTTTGTTTGTCTAGCCTAACCTGCTGACATTGCCTTTCATACTTCACATATGGGTCAATTTTTAAAGCAGTAAGCTTTTACATGATGCCCACATGGGGGATGTTGTTAATGGACTTAGGCAAGTCATGATACACTGCATGCACTGCTTGGCAACTGTCTACAGCCTCTGTAACCCTTTCAAATAAATTTACAAGATTAAATAGACAAGATCTGTCCTTCACAAACCAAAGTGTTGAGTGTCAAGTCTAAAAAGATTCCTGATATCACAGTTTATGAGGTCAGTTATAATACTTCCCATGACTTAACAGATGAGGCTTGTAGGGCTGATAGATTTTGTAATTACCCAGGCCAGTTGTACGGTCACCCTTATGGAGGGGTGTAACAACCATCCTCTGGGCCACTAATCAAGGAGCCTCAATCCTCACCACTGACATGGGGAATGTTCACCTAGAACAAAATTAGATATACACAGTAATTTCACCAAGCACAATTTCCCTTAAGAGCACACAGGAAGAAAACTCATTCCTGGGGTAGACTTCCACCCCAGGTCCCAAATAAGACTCCACCTTTCTCTCTACAGAAATCAGTGCTCTGTGTCCCTGTTCCAAGTAGCTGACACACACACACACACACACACACACACACACACACACACACACACACACACACACACACACACACACACACACACACACACATCTGGGAAAGGCTGGCACAGATTTACCTGCTATGCCACCTTCATCCAGACTATAAAGTAGATTCACTGCCACCAGACAGCTACTTTATGGCTCTTACTAGGTTACCCAATTACTCAGTAAAATTAATACTTATACAAAATGTAGTGATAACCAATCAGCAAGACTTTCAGGAGCATGATGCCACAGTGCCACCAAGTAAAGGCAAGTACTCTCAAGGGTTAAAATATTTCTAAACAACAAGCCACAATGAAAGGTTTAGATATAATTAGTAATAAATAATAAAAAAAAAACATGATAATACTGAGCATCTATTTACAACAAACACCAATGTTTAAATTCACAGGTAGTATAAAAATAATACAGATGGAAAGACAAAGACAGCTACAGAAAAACAATACTTTTAGCTAATCTCACTATTTTCCTAACTGACTGAAAAATTACTATTCCCTTAGTTAAGTTACATACTAAATCAAGGCAAGATGAAGTGGGTGAGTGGTCTCTTCAGTTCCAAAACAGAGTGCTGAGTGTCTTATCACATCTCTCACTAGTATCTAAATACAATTTCAGTGCTGGCTACAGAATGATGTTACATCTGGTCACCTGATTCTGTGATTCCTACACTAGCCCCTCACTAGAAACTTGAGCCAGGATCTGGCACAGATGTGTCACGATACACACTTAGAACTTTGTTAAGGCTTATTACAGCATCTAGAGACTCTAAAACAATTCCAACCCTTTCATCTTTCCAGCAGAGACTAAAAAGCCATTCTCTGGCACCCCAGAGTAGCAATTAGTTCACCACTAAGGACAATAAGAGCAGGGTCCCAGCCCATACATTGCATCTCTGGCTGCATTCAGACCTGTGAGATAAAATCTTTATGGCCTAAACCAAGTAATTTAACTTCAAGCTATTTTTCTTAAGGTTAGCTGAGCTCAGCATAACCCCTTCCCTTCCAGCATCCTCTGTTATCATATATATACATTTCAACAGTTACAATACAGTCTGACATACATGTATATTTCTTTTCTGTCCAGCAGGACCCACCGTTGATACATTTTTAACACAGGCAACTTTACAAATACATTTTTAACACAAGCATCTGTACAAATCAGTTTGATATTCAAGTGACATAATTTTTTTTTACAAAACTCCAGCTAGTTATGTTGGCATATGCTACACATGCACTGCCCTACTCTCTGTGGCATATCTGGTACTACCGCATATCATCACAAGGGGCATTGCTACTGCTGTGCACCACTTATCAGGAGCTAAACAGAAATGAAATAGTTTGAGGAGGGGGTCTATATTATATAAACAAAGCATTAAAGTGTTGACTCACCTTTGATTGACACCTATTTCTCAGAATTGCACAACATTGAACCCTCAAATCATTAATTTCTTTCCAAGGGACAGGAATTGTCCTTAACAATAATGTGTTTGTTTTCAAAGATAAGTATTTTCTGCAATTAGATGGCATAGCTATGGGCACTGCATGTGCCCATAGCTATGCCAACATTTTTATGGCCAGGTGGAAGCATCAACATATTTTAAGTAATTTGGAATATAATATCTACACTTGCAGGAAATGTGCATATTGCAAATATATAGATTTGAGTGGTTGCTTTACCCATCCTAACAGTCGTCAGAGACATACATTTCGGGTTAAAGCAGCTTGCAACAGCACATACATGATTTATCTGGCATATTGCACAGTTTGTAGCTGTTTTTATATAGGGAAAACTAACAGACGGTTGAGGGACTGTATTCAGGAACATCTTTATAACATCTGAAATAGAAATATTAACAATGCACTAGCAAAATGTGTCTATATTAGAACATTGAAGTTTCAAAAATTCAAATGTTCTAATATCGAACCCTATTCAGCGAAAGTTGAAAACATCGAACATACAGAACAGCGAATTATTTCCTAGGGAAATAATTTGCTGTTCCAAAACACATACACACAACACAAGCACACCAAACAAACAGCGATCCACACACATACACCTAAAAGCTTACACCTAACCCTACACTAAACTAAACACACACCACTAACTATCCACTTACCTTAACCCAAACCCTAACCCTAAGATCCGACACTATCGCACACTCACCTCACCTGCGCCCTAACCCTAATTCACCTACCCCACCCTAACCCTCACGTTCACACAATCGCACACTTACCTGACCCGCGCCCTAACCCTAACTCATCTAACCTGCCCTAACCCTCATGTCCACACAATCGCACACTTACCTGACCCGCGCCCTAACCGTAACTCACCTAATCCACCCTAACCCTCACATCCACACAATCACACACATACCTAACCTTCACCCTAACCCCAACTACCCTAACCCACACTCAATCGCACACTTACCTGAACCCGACCCGTAACTTTCCACCACAGCGCTGAAAATACCGAAACAACAGAAACGGACAACCGAATTCTTTCCCTAGGAAAAAATTTGGTTTTCTGTTGCTTTGATATTTTCAGCTTTTGCTGAATAGGGTTCGATATTAGAACATTCAAAGTTTTGAAACTTCAGTGTTCTAATATAGACCCTAGCAAAGCATATAGTGAATACCAATGGTAAACACACCTTTAAGTTTATGGGAATTGATAGGATCTTGCAGGGTCATCCTCTTGGTGATCTCAGAAATCATACAGAAGTTACAGAGACCAAATGGATTATTAGGCTTAGAGGAGATGCATGGCCAGACCTCAATGGAATTGTTCCATTGAGACCAGTGTTAAAAGCTAGACTGCTGCATAAGTAAATGGGAGAAGCTGTTTTAATATTCATATCAATATTTACGTGTACATTCAGTTTTAAGTGGTTGGTTTCTCTTATCTAACATTTGTATTTATGTTTAAATGTTTTTATTGTAGTTCCAATACAATTTATATATTGTTGTTCATTTAATTCCATCTTGTTATACATCTTAGAAGCAGTGGCTTAAAGGCATCTGACTGTTTATGCTATTTGCTATTTAATACTGTATCTTCAAGAAGTATTTCTCTTAACCAATTTGGATCAGCTTAGATGAATGCAATAAGGTATTTTTGAGTTAACTTGTATTACCTCAAGCCATGTGATAATTTCTTTTAGATTGCATTGGCAGTTAGGTGTTTTTGAAAAGTGGGACTGTGCATTAGCATTTGTATAAGGTCTGAGGAAGTGAGATTGTTACTCGTGAAAGCGTTTACCTACATAATTAATAAAATATTGGTTGCTTTTATCCTGGCTGTGTTTTGGACTGTACTTTTCTTTGGAATATTACTTTGTTATATTTTGTATGGTCCATTAATCGCAGGGGTTGGAGTTCTTGCTTTTTGCATTATATTTGAATGAGTTGCTGCACAGTGGAGGGAACTAGATCATCAATGCCACTGACTCACCTGGAAATGGTGAGGTAAGTAAGGTACAGGATGTCCGACTGTCCTGGCCTACTGAATCTCCTCAAGTCTAATACCTCTAGCAGTACTAGGACCAGGAACATAAATCTTCACCAACAGGTAAATAAAACATAATGGAAGGGCAGGTTTATAACTCAGTGCCTTCCACACCTCTGGAATAAACTTCCCCACATGATAAGCAGTGTGACTCACTCATCATCATCATCATCATCATGAACCCTCATTTTCCCATTTTCTACATATGGTGGGGGTGTCCTGTCAACTGTCACCATCTTTCTCAATTCAATATCATTCTCCTACCTTCTTCAACAGTCATGCCTGACTGTCACAGTTCTTCTCTTATGCAATCCATCCATCTCTGTGCTGGATGTCCTTGTTTCCTCTTGCTTTCTTCATGTCTCTGGCAAATCTTCATCTCTAAATCATCTTTTGCTTTCTTGCACATGTGCCTAAATCACTGTAATCTGTCCTCAATGATCTTATCTTTAATTGGGCTACTTTGAGTTCTGCTCTGATGTCATCATTTTTTCATCTGTCCCACAGCGTGCATCCTACTGTCCATCTCAGGCACTTCATTACCTCTAACTTCCTCAACTACTTTGCCTTTGCTGCCCAGATTTCTGTATCATACAGAAGTACTGGTTAAACTACTGCTTTATGCACTTTACTTTTCAGCTTCTTTGGTATTCTTCTGTCAGACATTACTCCTGACACTGTGACAGTTGGCTGCATCCCCACTGATTCTAGCTTTGACCTCCTTATTCAGGCACAGTTGGCATAATGGTTAATGTCTTCACTTCCCATGTGCAAGGTTTGATCCTGACCTCTGTTCAATGCCTGTGGGGGGTTTGCATGTTTCCCCATGTCTCTGTGGGGTTCATTCCACTTCTCAAAAACATGCTGGGTGTTTCTACTTCATACTCACCCAAAAACTGAATAGAATCGTAGCAGCGGCACAAACTCTATGTGGTATCTATTAGGTGAAGAGTTGTATAAACCAACTGCTTTAGGCACAAACTGTTGTGCACAGTATCCTCCAGATAGGAGAATATGGATCACAGACAGCAGACTGTATTAGAGATGGCCCCTCAAATGTGTAAGAATTGACTCTAGGTGATTTGGTCATGTTGTGACTCACAATCTTCCTTTAACCATAACCCGGATAACTGGTGGGTATCCACAGGCTTACTCTATAGTGACTGATATAGCCCCCTTGGAAAAAAGGAGGTGTGACCTGAAAGAGGGTACTGGCAAGGCATGAATGGGCAGAAAACTCAGTGGTCTTGGAATATCTATGAATCAAAGATGTGTAGTCCACATTACGTATAATGAAGCAACACATTTATGGAAGTTCTTTGGAGATGTTTATATAGCTTCGGAAGAGATATTACAAATCCTGGCTTCAGTTTGCAAAGGGTTACTTTGCATTCATTGTAAAACTGAGGCTTAGTGTTGGGTTGGTGGAGATGGTGGGCTTGTTTTTGTAGTGCACAAACAATGTGCTTATGCATCATGGGGGTTTGATGGTATGAGTGATCTTGCCTTAAGACTACCTGTCTTGCCTTGATTTTCCTGAGTGAGGCTAGTGGACTGAACACTTCAAGTAACTTGAGCAGGTTTTGGTACTTACTGTCAGGATAGGCTACTCCTTTAAGATGGTAACAAAGTAGCTCAGCAGTAAATGAATGGGTGTCCATCCATTTGGATGAAAATTTTGAAGGAAGGCTTAATGATGGGATTACTAGATGCACATTATCTGGGTAAATAGTCAAAGCACTTATAAACCAACATTTCAACCTAACCTAATATGGAAAGGGTGGTTTGTAATAATCCATTCAAGGGCCAAGTGAATGCCAGACCTGGGATAGGTGTTCCCTGGTGCTAGAAGTGATGACTCAATAGAAATGATATGATCTGGAGGCTGTATTATTTTTTTTTTTTTTGGTACAAAACTTTGGACTGTCAGTATTAACATAATTTACTCTGATTTATTTCATGATCCTCTGTCTTCCAAGGCTAAAGTGTAGATGGATTTAATCAAATAAAGGAATAATGATGTATAAATAGGTCAGTTTTAGTGGCACAGTGGTGCAGTGGATAGCATTGTCACCTCACAGCAAGAAGTTTCCTGGTTCGATTCTCAGTTGAGGTGCCTTCCGTGCATGTCCTCCCTGTGTTTGTGTGGGTTTCCTCCAGGTGCTCCAGTTTCCTCCCACATTCCAAAGACATGCAGTAGGCAGAATAGATACTCTAAATTGTCCATAAATATGAGTGTGCATGTGTGGTATGCAAGAACAACCCGGTGGTGTGACCCTTGATTTTAGATGATTGTCACTGTTGAAGTGATACCCTGAACCCATATTGAGTATGGTTGGATGGATGGATGTATAAACTGGTGACTGTGAGGACTGATGACATAGTAGATTTTAAGAAATATAACACCACTCATCTTCTTAGAATTTAGGTTGCTACACAAAATTCTTGTAGATTATATTTATGTAGGGAAAAAAGTACTAGACAGCAGGAACTCAGGTAAACAACATCTTAGATGGGTATGACATGAGGGTTGCAGTCTGTGATAAGGAAGATTATTCATGCTGTTAGGAAGAGCTGCGGTGGTGCAGCAGTAGTGTTGTTGCCTCACAGCAAGAGGTTCTCCCGTTCGATTCTCGGCTGGAGCGCCTTCTGTGTGGAGTCTGCATGTCCTCCCCACGTTCGAGTGATGTTAAAGACATGCAGGTAGGTGCGAGCATGAATGGGCATGCCTTCATTGAAGGCTGGCATTGAGCTGGCAAAGTCTTTATTCATGCTGTTAGGAATGATTGTGTTGGGGTTAGACTAACAGTCAATGCCAAGGCTGGGTGCAGGTAAAGACAGCAAAGGATGGAACATTATAGTTTATATCTCAGCACCTTATTTACTTATTTAGTTGTTATTTGAGTGGTTATCCTAGTAGTCATTTCTGTCTGGTTGGATGACTCTTTTTGTGCAAAGTTTTTTGTTGCTGTGAGTTTCACCACAATGTGTTGTACTGTGTGAACTGATGGTACTGAGAACTTGGGAGAAGGTAAAGACTGCAAAGGATGGAAGCATGATAGGTTAGATCTCAGTACGTTATTTACTTATTTAGTTGCTATCTGAGTGGTTATCCTATTAGTCATTACTGTCTGTCTGGATGACTGTTTTTTGTGCAAAGGTTTTACGTGGTGGTGAGTTTCATCACAGTGTTTTGTACTGTGTGAGTTGATAGTACTAGGGGTCCAGGAGAAGGTAAAGACAGCAAAGGATGGAAGAATGACAGGTTAGAGCTCAACATCTAATTTATTGATTTATTTGCTATTTGATAAATAAAAGTTTTATGTTGCTGTGAGTTTCGATGCTGTGGTTGTACTGAGCTAGTAGTACACGTTTCCGTTTTTTTTCTTCTTCCCCCCACAGTGGTGTGACTGTGGAGTTGGTATACAGCATTTTGAGAGGTGTGGAAGGACATGTTCCCCACATTGGGAGGTGCAGAAGAACTTGCCCTCTACAAAAAAAAAAAACAAAAAAAAAACTTTTTTCTGTTTTATAGGTTTTTTCAACTCACTGTTTAGTAAATTTAATTTTTAGCAAATGGTGAGCCAAAGAACAGATCACTGATGGCTTATAGGTAAATCTGTGTAAATATGTAGGTCAGTAAAGATTATATGGCTGGCTTAATCATGAAAGAAACTAGTAGGGTTCTTTCTCATTATCTCAAAAAGACTTGTAAGTGGCTTCTTTGTGGAGATGCTCTGACAGAGACTTTTTGAAGTAAAGAAGGGAGTTCTGAGATTTGATCTCAGGTGGTAGTTTGTTCCATATAGTGTATCCCAAGCTAGAGAAGGTTCGTTCACCAATTACAATTTATACTTGCTTTCAGAAATGGGAATTTTAGTTATCAGAAATAGGCAATATCCTTGTTTTTTTTTTGTTTTTTTTGGGGGGGGTTATAATGCTGCTTTCTTTTCTTTTTTTTTTTTTCAATAATATTTCTTTATTTATTTTTTACAGTATACAAATTAATATACAAAGGTGATATTTGATCATAACTACATCAAAACAGTTAAACATATTTACACTATTTACATGAATGCTTTCATAGTTTAACATTAAAAAACTGGTTAACTTCATATACTTCTTCTGAATGCTATCTCCTGGGTTAGTAACAACATCTCAGTTTATGGCTACATAATGTTGCGGTGAATCTTGTGTATGTTGCATTGTATCTTACATTTAGTGGTTTATGTAAGTATAATATTGAAAATCTGTTCCCAGAGTTTAAAAATATTGAGATTTTTGTTTTGTTTGTTTATTATGTATTTATGGGCTAGTATATGTTTTATTGCCAAAATCCTGAAATTCTCCCAAGAGTTCTTGTATGGGTTAAGCCAGTTGGTAGCTATGTAGAGTTTCATTAATAGGAAAATATTAATAAGAATGATTATTTGGTTTTTGGATAGATTATTTGGGGGAATATGTAATATCATAAATTCCCAAGTGAGCGTTGATGTTTGATAGCCCATCTTTTGCAGTTGTAATTTCAGGGAGTTCCAAAGATTGAATACACATTTACAGCTCCAGAACATATGAAAAAGGTCAGCAGTTTTATCTTTACAATGTGGCAAGTTGGGGAATTTTTAGAGTTAAATTTATGCAAGCTAAGGCGTGTGTAATATGCATTATTATATATCATGAGTTGAGTGAATGCTAACTTTTGAAGGGATATGGATTTTATTGTTAGGTTAATTGCTTGGGCTAATTTGCGATTCTCAATAGATGGTATTTTTTCTTTCCAGTAGTCAGATATGAGTATATGATCTTGAAATTTCATGTCTTTTATCAATTTGTATGAGCATGCTGTATATTTTTTGTAAAAGAGTTTTCCATAGTAGGTTACATTTCATTATGTCTTCTTTATTAATGTTGATGTCATGAAGATAGCTTATACACATTTCTTTAATCTGTCTCATGATCAACAGATATGATTTGGGAAGGTTCATTTGACTTCTTATTTCATGAATAGAACAGTTTAAGTATGGGTATATATCTTGTAAGGTTATGTTTATTATACGTGGGAAGCGTTTTAAGTCTAACATCTGGTTATTTATTTTGAAGTTGGGGGTTTTATGTATGGGTTGTAATATCATCATGGGTTGAAGCAAGTTTACTAATTTAAAAAGTTTTTGTGTTAGTGCTACCGCATATTTAAGGGGTTCCATTAGATTATATGATTTCATAATATTGTTGTTTAGAAATGGCAATGCTTTGGGATTTATATCCAGACTTTTGGTATGTTTAAAGTATATTCTTACCCAGTGTGGACACCAAGTTTTATCTGATGTATTGTAGTTTGCAATTCTTAATATTCTATTTATGTTTATAATTAAATAGTAGCTTTCAAAATTTGGTAAATCTAATCCACCTTTGTTTTTAGGGGTCATCAGCTTATCATATGAAATTCTACTCTTTTTAGGTTCCCATATAAATTTAACAAATTCAATGTGAATCTGTTTAAAGAATTTCTTGGGTATGATTAACTGGGAGGACATGAAGATGTATAATAGTCTGGGTAAGATATTCATTTTTATAATCGAGACTTTGGCTAATGGCGGTAGTTTCAGATTTTTCCATCTATTTAGGTCAAGTCGGATGTGGTTCCATTCTTGTTTAATATTATTTAAATAAAAATCTTTGTTATCCTTGGAGAATGTAATCCCTAAATATTTAATCATTTCTTCCCTTTTTACTTGTCCTAGCAATGGTAAAAGTGAGAAAGGTTTAGGGGTTTTTAAAGGGAAGATGTTAGTTTTCTTGACGTTTATTTTGTAGTTTGATATTGTGGCAAAGTCTTCAATAGCAGATATTATTTTCTTTATGTCCGTAGTTGGCATTGTGCAATAAATGTTGAGGTCATCTGCAAATGCTGACAGGGAAATTTTTGTGTTGTATATTACTGGGGCGTTGTGATATATATTTTGTTTTATATTTAGAAAAAGGGGTTCTAGATATAGGTTGAACAATAACGGAGATAACGGACATCCTTGAGTGTACCATTTCTGATCTGAATTCTATTAGACCATGTTTTATTTATATATGATTATGTGTAGGGGTTATTGTATAATATTTGTAGGGTTTGAATAAATTCTTGGGGTATATTAAAGTAAGGTAAGATTTGAAATAACAATTTTGTGCTTACTCTATCAAAGGCCTTATGGGCATCTATGACGAGTGCATACATGTTTAGGTTGTTTTGGTTAGCGTATGAGATTAGTGTGTGTAGTGTTAATGTATTATCACTCAATTGTCTGGATGTTAAAAAGCCAGATTGTTCACTAGAGATAATTATATCCATTATTTTCATTCTATTAGCCAGAATAGATGTTAGAATTTTGGTATCAATATTTAATAATGATATGGGTCTGTAACTATCTGGATTTTGAGGGTCTGCCTTTTCTTTGAGTATAAATATAGTTTTGGATGCATTAAAGTGTATATCATTAATTTTATTGTTTATTATATAGTTTAATATGTGGGATAGGATTTGTGCAATGATAAGGAAAAATGTTTTATAAAATTCCGCTGTGAGACCATCTGGTCCGGGTGATTTATGGGATTTCAGTTTTTTGATTGTTGATATTATTTCCTCAGTGGTTATTGGTTCTAGTAATTCTTTTTGTAGTTTCATATCAATTTTCAGGAAATTAAGTTTTTTTGGAAGTCTCTACTGTTTTCATTTATGAGTAAGGACTATTGGTCTCCATAGATTTGTGAGTATATATCTTCAAATATGTTAATAATATCACCATTTTTTTTGTATAATTCTTATTCTCATAGGCTATTTCAGAGATTTAAGAGGATACTCTTGACTGGTTAATAATCCTTGCTAGTGCTCGTGATAGTGTTTGGACATAACTAGCATATTTGGCAAGTATTTTAGTTTCGTGGAATGATAAGTTATTATTGTGTAACATGTAAAGGTCTTTTTGACATTTCAATAATTCTGTTTCAGTTTGAGTGTTGAAGTTTTTAATTAGATCCTGTTCTAATGATTTAATTTTAACCTCCAGTTGTTGATCCTCTCTGAGATGGATTCTTTTATAGTAGATTGCTTTTTGAAGAAAAATACCCCTGATTTGAGCTTTTGTTGTCGCCCATTCGATATCTGGAAGGTGTTGCTGTTTTGATAAGTTTGCCAGAGTTGTTTTAAGGATATCCTGTATTTCCTCAACTATCTCCTTTTTATTTAAAAGATTGGGGTTCAGGGACCAATTATATCCTTGGTTTAGTGTGTTATTTTTGTTGTTCTTAAAAAAGTTTAGGATAATTTTCGTATGGTCAGATAGGTATCAAGTATGTATGTTTACTGTAGGATCTAGATTAATTAGTGCTTCAGAAATTAGAAAAAAATCAATTCTCGACCACATTTTATGACAGCTGGAGTAAGACGTAAATTTATTTGAGTTATTTGGGTTATTGCCATATTTAAAGGGATCATATAAATTAAAGTCATATTTAAGTTTGTTAAATGCTATAGATGCCTGCTTATTGTATGACATATGTAAACTTGATTTCTCTTGTTTTGGGTTTTGATAGCCGTTCCAGTCACCTCCCAGAATCATATAGTGATTATGGTATTGACTTAAGATAGGATACAATGATGCAAAGAAGGAGTGTTGATTATTACAAGGTGCATATATATTGAACAGTAAAATGGGTTTAGAATAGGCAGGGGTTGAAAGGATTACACAACACCATCTTCCTTCTTTATCTATTTTGGTTTCTGTAATTTTATCTTGGTATTGCTTCTTAATGATTATAGCTACTCCTGCACTATTGGTTTTGCCTTCCAAAGCTATAATGTCTCGTATCCATTTTTTTCTTTGATTTCTGAAAATTGTTGTATAGTTAAATGTGTTTCTTAAATTAGTATAAAGTTTGCCTTAGCTTGCAAAATAAGGTGTAAAAACAATTTCCTTTTTTTTATTTTCTGGAGCCCCTTGACGTTCCATGAATCAAAAATTCCCACATTTACATAGCTTCTTGATTTATGTATGTAGTCCTGAGATTTGAGTATACATATCAGATTGTGTTTATTTCTTGTCAAAATCATGTTATGAAAGCATTCTCTTATTCCCGTCCCTTCCCTGTGCCTAACCACTAGCCTCCTGGAAAAGGAATTAAGCAGGGTCTGAAGAGGTTTAATCCTTGTATATTTTTGTAATATTAGTATAGTGTTCACTTGTGTGTTAGAGTTTGTGAAGTAAAAGAAGCTTAATGAACCTGCATGACTTATTACTATTTGTAAAAAGCCTACCTAACTCATTCCCTAAAAAAAAACACTGTTTTTATAACCTAAGCCTCTTCTTATGAGATTTACTATAGAATGTTATAATTTAGATAACATATTTTCAACCAATTTGGTCTTAGTTAAGTCAGGGAACATCAATTCAAGAGACTTGTCTCTAACAATATTTACATATTTTCTAACTCTAAATTGTTATCTCAAGCTTTATTTACTAACTATAGTAGTAATAAGTATCAATTCCCAGTCTAAACTTTCGCTATGATTGGTCATTACCCCCATTGAAGGAAGTTTCTTAGCTCTGTTTATTTCCCTCTTAGATTTGGGAGTATATGGGTTCTTAGTCTACATAATGTTATGTTGCTGTTTTCCCATTGCAGAGTTTGAGTATCTATTTGCGATTGCATATGAGTTTGTTTTATATCTTCTTTGTAAATATCCCTCTCTTTGTAATTCCTTTTAACTTTTTATTGTCTCCCTATATTCCTTGGTTTTGTGATATATCTGTTTCTTCTCTCGATTCATTTATTTGTCATTTTGTGTGGTGTAGAGTGATAATGTTCTCAAGTTGGGTCTTTGGATATCCCCAGTGTAATGGACAACATATGTTTCATTGCCCTTGCCTTGCGTTGTTAGATTCTTGAGCGCAGTTATATTATATAAGTCTTGGCGTGACATATCTCTACTACAGTATCGTTATTCATTGTATAGTTAATTTTACCCATTCTTATGCACCCAGGAGAAAGCATTGCAGCTATACATAAGTTTTGTATAGTTTGGTGAAAAAGCAGTAAATTAAATTCTACTCCATGAGGTAATAAAATATTCTCCTTAAAGAACAACTTACAGTGTATTGACATATGTACAGTGTTAGACATTGATTTACAAACTAGTTATAGCAGTATAGAAGTGATAACATTTTCGTTGGCAAGTTCTGTTAATTCTGGGATTTTTATAAAATTATCTGAAAATACGAATACAGAAGGAGTGGTATACAATTATATACTTAGTAATGGGTAGAACAGGATAGAATGGTGATGACATACACTGAGAGACAGTGATCAAAAGGTATGCTAGAAGAGTTAGGTGAAAATGTGTTAATGATATAGCAGATGTGTATAGATATGAGGAGAAAAATGGCTGTTGGGGTTCAAGTTATCTAGAGTGTAGGACCTGGACATTTCAATAAGTGGATAAGTCTAGAAGGGAACAAGTATTTATGCAGCCATTTGATATTCTATTCCAGCTGGTTTTATTATCAAGAGCTTGATAATCCATGGGTATCAAAAGTGTTTGCCTTTAGGTGAGAATTTGCTGGTTGTTGGTAAATGAGAGAGAACAGGAAGGGAGACAAAGAGTTCTCCAAACTTCAGTCCCATAATATTTTAAGCATACGCATATATGCTCTTGACCCCTGGAACAATAGCCCATCTATATTTGATTTTTCACAAATATTATAGCAGAGATTAAATAGTATTGCCCTATACTGAACCCATTATCTCCATAGAGAAGAAGAGAAAAACAAAAAACAAAGTCTCCAGTACCATTCCCGTTCTACCAGCAGCAATGTTACACCCAATATAGATAATGAAGAAGCATCTAGTTCCCTTTTAAACATTGTGATAAGATTCAGATTCTTTGTACAGGTAGTTTCCTTATTGCCTGAGTTAGGCTACCTTCCATTTTTTAGCCTCAAAGCCAAGTATATTTAAGAGACATGAAATTAGGTGCAATGTAGGATAACAGCTTTTTTATAGTGAGGTAGCTTGGGGAAGAATCAGTAAAGAGCCTTGACATATGCACACATTGACTTTTATCTATAGTTTTATGTTGGTACTGTTATCTAGTTCTTCATTATACCTACTCAGGGTGCATGGGTTTATTTTGTCTCTTCAGATATTACTTACATGTCTCTGTTAGTATCTGCATGTTGTAGCATCCTATTTATAGACTGTATTAAAGTAAGCAGTTTGCTATATTTGAAATACTGTTTGACCATTTAAATTAAGGTCAGCGCATAGTAGCACTCTTTGCAGATTAGAGTTCCCAGCAACTGGAAGTGTGTTTTTACTAAAAGAGAGATTTCCTACTCTCTCTTCAATTTTTCACTTCTTTTTTTTTTTTTTATTTTGATTTACATTCTATTTAGATGCCTCACAGATCTTCCGGTCAGCTAAGCCGGCTGCTTAGTTTCTCGTAGGGGGACTCTGAATGTAAACGGATTTCTGGAAGTGCTTCCTCTTCAAGTCGACCTCCTGGAGATGACAAATGACTTATAGTTCCTCCCGTGGGAAAACTAGTATGTCGGACTTGTAGTACATTTCCTGTTGAGATCCTCGTGGCCTGCAGAGAGAAAATCAGGGTCGCGCCACTCAAAAAACAAGGCCCAGGGCAAGACAAGAGCAAATTGATGAGGAAAGAAGTCCCCGGCTGTTCGCATAGCTCACAGCCGACCTCGAGAGCTCTATGAGCCGATCCGGTGAGTGTATCTAGTTATCCATGGCGGGAATTTTTCTGAAAACTGTCAGAAAAGTGTTTTTTGCTTCTCTGTGGTTAGCAACTGAGTGTTTAACTCCATCCACATAAAATATCAGTGTATTTGGATATTTCATTTGAAACTTTAGCTTTCTGTCAATTAAGAACTTACAGTAAGGAGAGAATAGTTGTCTAGTTTGGGTAATTTGTAGGGGCAGATCTTGAGCAAGTGATATTTTGTTATTGTTCCATATTACGAACCCACCATTTTTCTTTGCAGATAATAAGACTGTGTTAACATCCTGAAAGTTTAGGAGTTTGGCATATACAGGTCTTGGATTGTTTGATGCTTGAGATTCTCTCAGGGCTCTGTGTGCCCTCTCTATTATTATTTGGTGGGCTGTTTTTTGGTCTTTGAGTAGTGTGGCAAATATTTGTATGATAGAAGCGATCAGTTCATTGTGCTGTATATTTTCCGGCATGCCTCTGATGATTATGTTATTCCTTCTGGATCTTGCCTCAAGATCAATAATTTTTGCTTGCATGTTTTGGATGTCTACTTCATGTGCATCAGATTTTTTGGAAATTAAAACTATTTTTTCTTCATTCTCTGTGATTTTGGCTTCTGATTTGTCCATTCTTTCTATTATTTGGTTAAAAGAATTTCCGAATGATTGTAATTGGGTGGACAGTTCTTTTATTGCCTCTTGAATAGGTAGTAAAGCTGCTTTGATATCATCCAGATTTGCAGGTTGATCTGCTTTATTTTTGTTCCCTGATTTTGCAGTATCTTGTTGCTTTGTTATTTTCTGTCTTTTAGAATTTAAATCTTTCTCAGGTGATAGTAATTCAGAATTTAGTTTTTGTTGTTGTAATGTCCATGTTTTTGTCTTCTTTTGACATTTTGTGTAAGTGAAGCGTCTTGGTTTGCAGATAAAGTTCAGTATGGAAAGTTTCCTGAGCACATGCTTTCTTTCTTTATCTACCTCCTTTGCTTTAGATAATCTGTTAGAATCCTAGTAGTTTGGCTGTTTATTCAGGTTTATTTTTTCTTTCCGGAATTTTTGAGTGTTGATTAGATTTATTAGCTCAGATTATTATGTTAAAATAGATCCTGTTTTTTCTTCTGGGTTGATTTTATTCCATAGAGATTGAAGAGTTGTAGGTTAGCAGTGTCTACAGAACAGCGGCCATCTTTGAATTCCGCAATATCCTTGTTTTAATATGTTAAATATGCGTGTGTTCTTAAAAGGAGGGTTGCCTTTTCAGTCACTGTAAGCCAATTTAGAGCATTCAAAAGGTAACAATGGTTTGTGCAAAAGTCTACTAAGTGCAAATCTGCATATTTTTTGCAGTATTTTGTAATCATTTTGTAGATTTCCTGAGTGAAATGTCAGTAAGGGTAGGCCATATTCCAGTTTAGGCAGAGACTCATTTTTAGCTAAGGCAGTATGGGCATCTCAGAAGAGTATGTGAGAGATTTTGTAAAAAAAATTTAATTGTGAAAGGCCTTTGCTAGTGATGTTGTCATTATGGGTTTTGAAGAAAGAGATGGATCCAGAGTAAGACCAAACTTCTTGCATTCTGATGCACTTAGTTGAATATTATTTTGATTGCTCCTAACAATGACATCTGGTAAGGCTGGTCGTTTATAAGGGAGGAAAACAACATTACATTGTTTAATGATTGATCATTAGATTCATCCTACTGAGATCAGAACAACTTTGTTGGAGTTGAGATTGCAGATTTTTCAGGTCTTTACTTATTTCTAGAAGGATTATGCCATCTGAATACAAAATTACATTTAGAGGTGGGAAATCTTCTATGAGGTCATTAAAAAAAAGCAAGAACATTATAGGGACCTAAAACTGTGTCTTTAGGGACACCTGAAATATGTAAACCATGTGATGCTAGTTGGCTCTTGGTATTAGGGAGCTTGTTGTAATGACTTAATTTATAGCTGGTGCTCACAGAGGAGGTCAGCCAAGACAAATAGTTGGGTAGATAAAATCTAGTTTACTAAAGTAACTGCAGTTAAAATAATGGGACTATTTATGTTATCCTGTGTCAGAATAAGTTGCATGTTTGAAGCTGCAGAATAACATGATACCTTTTGCATGCACATAGTATTCAGGTTTGCACATACACACACACACACACACACACACACACACACACACACACACACACACACACACACACACACACACACGGCAATACGCTCTGCCTTTCTGTCTTTCTTTCACTCAATAATTTGTCAATGTTAAGTATCTGACCTGCAAGCTCAGATCTTTTTTGCTCTCTCACTGGCATATTTTAAAACGTCTCTTTTAGCCAGTGAGAAACAAATGGTATATCTTGCTCAGTATCTTCCAGCAGCTCCTGATAAAGTGCCCATGTACTACAAAAGCTTGAGTACCTCTATTATAGAATCTGTGTTGGCCCAGTATCTCATCACCTATGTGTTTCAGTGCAAATAATCTCTGATAGGTGGTGCAGGGATATCTTTATTGATATTTATTAATGGGTAGGACAAGGGACAGATATTATGTAACAGTGAGTATCTTCTGCAGTCAGAAGGCTTGTCAACACATCCTTCAGTACCATGTGATTAGCAGTTACAAAGCATAAACTTTTTTAACATTTATTAATGAAAAACAGGTTAGGCTTTCTTTAAAATTTACTTAGCTTTCACTTAGTGTCTGCTTCATTCTACAGTTAAATTGAATCTGCCACTTAGCTGTTGTGAATAAAAAGAGGTACCCATTAGCAAGATGGCAAAGCACAGATGTCACTTTGTGTTCTCTAGTGGAGTTGTGATGGTTACAGCAATGAAAACAATTTTTTTGGCGAGGAGGTGACTACTTTGAAACAAATAGCTGACCCTTGGCTTGCTCCAAAACCTTTCCTTCTTCATTGGGTGTACCAGACCCCCCCCCCATCCTGTCACAGACTAATCCTGGTTCATGTGAGGAGATTGAGGATCCTGTGGTGGTATCATTCTGCAACTGGACAGTGCTTTTTATTTGTGTTATAAATTCATGACCCTTACATGCACCTACTCCCTTATTATTTGCAAAAGTTATTGACTGGGTCATGCAGAAAGCATTAAATGTTAACTCAGTGGGACTGGAATGGGTCGATGACAACAAGCTATGTGACTTGGACTTTGCTGATGACATAGCTGTTATTGATACAACATGAAGTGGAATACAGACAATGACCGCATCAGTAGAGAAAAAGGCCTCAGAATGAATCCTAACAAATGCAAAGTGTTGGTCAGCGAAACACGGAATGACAATAAAGATATAACAGCTGCAGTATCACTATTAGATATGACACAGAACTTCTGCTACCTGGGCAGTTTCACCTCTCATACAGGTAACTGTGAGAAGGAAGTTCTGGTTAGACTTGGAAAAGCAAGTGCAGCATTCACTAGACTACCCAAAATCTGGGGATCAAAAAACATTGTACTGTCCACAAAGGTGAAGCTATACCAAGCACTGGTGCTGTCTACACTCTTATATGGCACTGAGCTATGGCCAATCACAGCATTAGCCATGAAAAAACTTGACGTTACTCATCATAAAGGATTAAGACGCATTGTGGGAATATCATGGAAGGACAAAGTAAAAAATGAGAGTGTTAGAGAAAGAACGCAACAATGGAAACTTGAAATATCATTATGGAAAGAAGGCTATGTTGGTTTGGTCATGTTAACTGCATGGATACTAGCAGGATTCCTATACAATCCATCAACTGGGAGCTAGCTGGATACAAGAGAAGACCAAGCAGACCTCAACAAAACTGGAAAGGAATTGTAACAAGAGACCTCCATTATCTGAATATCACTTGGGAAGAAGCTAAAGAAGCAGCAGCTGATAGGACACAGTGGAGACAACTTGTGGCCCAATGTATCATCGATCTGGGGTGGACCGAAGACTGAAGACATGCACCTATAATGTCGTTTGGTGGATCTGCAGTGGTAATACTAGTGCAGCATCCCATCTCCATAGTGATGCAGTTTACCTCTCCACCTCCTTAAAACAACACCCTCTGCACATCCCCAGCCTTCACTGGATGTCTACTTAAAGGTTTGTCTATTTATTTGTTTGTTTGTTTGTCTTTGTTTACCAGTTAAGTCCGTTTGGGTAATACCCATTTTCATTGGGGGCCCGGGGAGAAAAGCTCCATTTGTTTACATTGCATTATACATAGTTCTAGTTAAACACAGAGTAGTTACTTTTCTATTTGCATTTATACACCTGCAGTAGTTACGTTTATACATAATAAGATTTTACAGGGGTAGAAGTTAGTAAAAAGAAAGCCCACATGCAACTTAGTGGATTGTACAGGCAGCAGTTATGTATAAAAATGGTTTTGTCATTTCAGTGAGAGGGTGAGAGTATTCTGTTTAAGGAAAGTATTCACAGAGTATCGTATGGTGAACACAAAGTCTTAACCTGGCGATGAGCACATGTAGGACCAGGACTGGTTAAGATGCTGTTTAAGCAGTGATTTAAAACTACTGAGTTTGTCTGAGAGTTTTCTTTGCATGTGGATAATATTCCAGAGCTTAGCAACATATTGGGAGTAGAGCGAGTCTCCTGCAACATTATTTGACTTATTTGTTGGCCGTAAAGTTTGTTACTACAACATAGGTTCCTTGCTGAACAGTAGGGCAGTGAAAAGTTTTGTAGGGAAGGCTATTTTTCCGGGTGATGAATGAGTTTGTGTACTGTAGTTAGTTGTGAATATGTTAGGTAGTTAAGCAATTCAAACCAGTTTAATTGCTTTAAGCTATGACAATGGTGGGTCCTATGAGGGACATTGGTGACAAATTTAGCTATTATATTTTAGCAGGAGGCAACTTTCTTTTTTGATTAGTGTGTAAGTTTGTTAGGATACAAGTGGCATCTAAGAGACTTGTCAGTAAAAAGGTGGTGGCTAGCATTTTTCTTGTAGTATCTGTAAGGAATCCATTAATCCTATAATGAGAGCCTAGTTTCTGGTGTGTAGATTTAATGGTGTGCAGTATATGCTGGTTATTTCTGAGGTTGTCATCTATTATAATGTCTAGAATTTCAGTGTGAGTTATAGTTTCAATGACAGTATTATTTGTTGATTTATGGTAAAAGATTGTTTTGATATTAAATAGGAGAGGACCCAGGATAGAGCCCTGAGAGACACCTGTAGTAACTGGTTGGAAGGATGAGAAGGTTTGTTACCATTTACTGGCTTGCTGCCTTCCAGATAGGTAACTAAGAAACCATGATAAGGAGTATTGTTAAAGTCCTATTGAGGGGAGTCGAATGAGTAGTTGCCAGTGTGAGACAGTATCAAATGTCTTTGACAAGTCTAAGAACATGGCGGACACAAGCAGATCATTGTTTCTATTATATTGGTAAAATTTAGTAAAGCAGTATTGGTGCTGTGCTGGGGTCTAAAGCCATGTTGTGTTTCTGAGAGCGGGTTATTTGAGGTTACGTATTGCATCAGCTGCTTGCATCCCCTGTATTAACCTTAACAAGACAGACCTACACAAATTGTCCATGTGCTATAATAAAATAGAATTGCAACCAACTCTAACCCCACCACTGTCACTCACTAAAACAACTAGGTTGGCTAGAACTCCCCAACTTACTAAACTATAACCAACTCACCATGGCTCATTACTTGCTGTACCACCCAAACAAGATTCCTGATCTATCAGGCTTACTCAATTTTCAGACTTCTGCTCACCAACTAAGATCCACAAACAAAGCCCTTCTTGAAGTAGCTAATTGTAGACACAGTGCTGGTGAATCCCTCTACTCTTACACAGTTGCTAAAATCTGGAATTCTCTTCCACCAGATATCAGATTGCAAAGCAGCAGTCCCATCTTTAAAACCCAGTTAAAAGCCCACCTCAGTCTCATTTGGCAATGTACCTGTGCTGACCATGGCTAGCCCTACTACCACCAGACAGATAAATCTTCCTCTGGCACTACTCAAAGGTCAAATACATAGAAAAAAAACTACCATAATGAATTGTATTTTTAAATGTATGTATATAACTGTATATAGTATTACTGCACTTAATCAAATATACTATATTTTCTGCTTTACTACTATACACTATATATTGTACACTTCTGTAACTTCTCATCATACTATGCCATGATATACTATTGTCTGCTCTATTAATTTATACTCATCTCTGACTTTTGTATTTTTATCATGTATGTGGAGATTTTGTATTTTGTATTTTTTTTTTTATGATTGTCATGTATGTGGAGCTTTTTTTCCTGGGTCTCTGCTGAAAATGGGCACCTAATTGGCAGGTCAATAGATTGGTTAATGGAAAATCCAGAAATGACTTTGGGCAAGAAAGAAGGGTCAGTATGAAGGGACACCCTATCCATGTGGAAGATCAAGTAAGGTCTCTTGACACTCACGGCCAGCAGCTCAGATACTCTTCTCACTGAAATAAGTGCTACTAAAAGTGAAGTTTTCCATGACAAAAAATTTAAATCACACGAATCAAAGGGCTAGAAAAAGAGGACCTGTGAGAGACTGAAGCACCAAAGTCAAGTCCCAGGGTTCTAAGGGAGGCTTGACTGGAGGTTTAACGTGTAATACTCCTTTCAAAAATGTCTTGCATAGGCGGTGTGACATAATCCAAGAATTATCAAGTCTATTATGAAAATTGGAGATTGCTGCTAGATGTACAGTGATCATCCATGCAGAGGCTCCTGCATGTAAAAGAGTCGTTAGGTATTGAAGGATATTTTGAATAGACATAGAGAAGGGATCGATGTTCTGATCTGTGGCCCAAATAGAAAACCTAGTCCATTTACTAGAATAAACTTTCCTAGTGGAAGGTTTGTGTGAAGCCAGAAGAATTTCATGAACAGGCAGCCTGGCAATCATTGGAAGTGGAGGAACCAAGCTGTGAGCTGGAGACTGTGGAGGTTCGAATGAATCGGTCCCTGAGGATGAGATAACAGGTCTTGGGAATGTTCCAGGATCCACAGGCTGTGAATCAGATGAGGCTATAGAAATGGGAACCAGACTTGATGGGGAAAATAGGGGGCAATGAGGATCACTTTGCTTCTCAACCTCTCAGCTTTCTGGAGAAATTGTGGATTGAGTGGAAATGGGGGAAAGGCATACAGAAGACCTGGGGGCCAATCATGTGTTAGAGCATCCCTTGCGGGTTCCCCCTAAGAGGGATCAGGGCAAAGTAGCTTCTGCATTTGTAGCTTGGAGGGAAGCAAACAGATTGCAGCAAGGCTTGCCCCAGCATCAGAGGATCCGATCTGCTGTTACAGGGTTGAGGGACCACTCATGAGGCATCAGGATGTTCCTACTCAGATTGTCTGCAATAAGGTTTGAACTCCCGGGAATGTGCGTTGCTATAAGAAAGCAGTTGGAAGCTATCACCCAGTGCCAAATCCTCATGGCTTCCCGACACAGGGGGTAAGACCTGGTTCTGCCTTGCTTGTTGATATACCAGATGACTGGCATGTTGTCTGACTGAACTGCAATGGTCCCAGAGGGTAGGGATGCATGGAATGCTTGCAACACTAAGAGAACTGCCCTCAGGACATTTATGTGCAAATTGGCCTCCATGGGGGACCAGGTGCCTTGGACCATCTTTCCTTGGAAATGCCCCCTCCACCCTAACAGGGAAGCATCCGTGGTCACTGTGGCCGTGGGCCAGGGAAAACAGAACGGTCAACACCAAAGATTCATTTGTGGCTTCATCCACCATAGCATTTCTTCCTTGCAATGGTTTGTAAGACATATCATGTGGTTGAATGGGTGAGTTAGAAACAACCATTGTGTGGAAATGAGCCACTGCAGGATTCTCATATGCAACCTCACCAGTGGTACTAACTTAATGGCAGCTGCCATGAAGCCTAAGAGCTGCAGTACAAGACATGCTGGTACATAGGTCTGAGGAAGAAGATCTTGGATTTCGTGTCTTATTTTCGAAAGCCTGTGTGCGGGGAGAGAGGCTTGACAGGATGTTGTGTCGAAGACCGCTCCAATAAATTCCAGTGTCTGCATTGGGGACATTTGAGATTTGTCCTGGTTGATTGTAATCCCCAAGCGTAGAGCGGGACCTTGAGTGTAAGAGAGGCTGCGGACTAGGAGATTCCTGGTTGGAGCAGTAAGGAGCCAATCATCTAGATACGGAAACACCTGGAATCCTTGTAGTCGAAGATGAGCTACCACAACTGGCATAAATTTGGTGAACACTTGGGGGGCTGTCGAAAGACCGAATGGCAGTGCCCTGAACTGGTAGTGATTGGCTCTCAGCCGGAAGTGGTGATCCATCTTTATGTGGTAGTATGCGTCTTGGAGGTCTATAGAGCACATCAAGTTGTCCCTCCCTAGGAAGGGAAGAATAGACTGTACCATGACCATTTAGAATTTTTGAGGTTGGTAAATTTGTTCAATAGGCTGAGATCCAGGATTGGTCTCCAGTCCCCTGTCTTTTTTGGCACTAAAAAGAACCTTGAGTAAAACCCGGATCCTGTCTGGGTCTGGTGGGACTGGTTGGATGACTCTTTTTCTTTGCAGCTTTTCTATTTCTAAGGCTGCTAATTCCCTCTGACTGGGTGGTACATCAGGGATTTATTTGACGGGTCTGGGAGTTAAATCAAATGGTATTTGGTAGCCTCTGGATATTATTTTCTGCACCCAAACATCGGTAGTAATAAGATGCCAGGCTGGTAGGTGCAAAGAAAAACGACCCCCGACTGCTTCCAGAGGAAAGCAATTGGGCCACTGCTCAGGAGTGCTGGTAGGGTTGGCCGAGAGAAAGGACCTCTAGTGCCCTGGTTATGCGGACCCCCTCTCCCCAAAATGGGCATCTTCCAGATAAGTTGCTCTCTCTGCTCCAGGGGGATTGTTCACCACGAGTGTCACGAAAAGATCTTTGGGATTTCTTGAACCACATTTTTCCTCCCTTCTAGTTCCTGGAGTAGGACCTCTGGGGGTTGGAAAAGCATATTCCCACAGCAGACTAGGTCTTTCCGTCTTTCTCACTTTGTGCAAATGTGTCTCGTACTTTGGGTCCAAAAAGTGCAGATTCGACAGGTGCATTGATGAAGGAGGATTTAAAGGGGTCTGCAAAGTCACAGAACTGCATCCAAACATTACGTCTCATGACAATGCCTGATGAGGCTGCTTGAGCTGCCCTCTTGGTGGTGTAAGATATGAAACGCATTAAGGAGTTTGAGATGGATTCAAGGGTAGCTAGCTGCGAGGCAACAGTGTCATGTACCTCATCAGGCAGTACACCCACCAAAGAGGAAGACATTTCAGAAATTAGGTCTCTTTGGAGACAAGTAAAGTGTGCCAGATAGTTCAGCGACTGAATGGTGAAGGTCACTGAAGCATAGGTCCACTTCCCTAGTCTGTCCATGGTCTGGGACTCCCTGTTCGGAGGATGGACAGTGGAAATATCTTCTGCCAGTTCCCTCTTGGTGGCCACCGCCATGACCATAGAATCAACTGTCAACTACTTGAACCAGTGGGGCTCGCTTCAGGTGTAGATAAAATTTTGCCTGGCCTCTGGGCGACAGGTTCTATGTTGTCCGGGGCCTTCCAGGCACACTGCACAATGAGCTTAACAAGGTCATCTGCCGGTAGGGTCACCCAGAAAGTAGATGACCGGGCACGGAAGGCCTGCAAGAACACCGATTCCTTAGAAGAAGGGTTAGAGGACTTCCAGTCTCCCCTCTGCTTGAGGATTTCGAGAATGTCTCTGAATGAGATGTCATCTGGGGGAGACAGTTGGGACCCTTCCCCCTCATCACAATCGATGTCTTTGGTGATAGATTCCTCCAGGGAATCAAGGTGCTTCCTCTTGCACTGTTTCTTCTGGGGTGGCTCGCCAGTGGGATCTTCTGAGGAGGACTCTGGAGAAGGGGTTCCCTTCAAAGGGGGGTCTTGCGATTCCCATACCTGGGGTCCTGAAATAGGGGGTTGGGACAGCTGCATGCTGGGGGGGGTTCTGATATTAATGTCATTGGTGCTGACTGCGAGCCTGCGGAGGCAAGGACCCTCTCCATCACCTGGAAAGCAGGCCCGCCAGAGGAGGGATGGGAGCCCGGAACCAGAAAGGACAACCTTGGAACTGGGGGTCGCACCCCACACTGAGGAGCCCACCTCCAGGTGAGGAGCTCCAAGAGGACTGGAAGCTGTCGGTGCTGTGGACATAAATGGTGCCAGCGAGAAAATAGGCGTCGGGCTAGGTACCAAAGTACGGATGGTCCAAGCACTGCTCCGAGAGCGCATCAACTCCACCAGAGCTGATGCAGCAAGTGTGGTCGGTGCCAACAGGGAAAAAAACTGCTGTTGGAGCCGAGACAGTATGCACCAGGGTGGACATCGGTATTAAGATCTCCAGGACATGGGTAGGGGCTGGAGGAGGATAAACAGGGGAAAATGTAGTAAAAGATTCTGAGCCAAGAGGGATGGAAGGTCTAGCTGAAAAGGGCAATCCCCTAGCTGCCAGAAGCTGGTCCATAACCTGCACTAGGTCTAATTCAGAAAAACTCCTGGTGGATCTAAAGGCAGCTGCTGAAGGAGAATCAGGTCTTTCTAGAAAAGGGCTAAACCTCTGCCCCAAAAAAGGGTCATAAGTTGGAGAGTATCTTGTCCTTGGCAGATATTCTAGTTTAGGAGCCAATGGAGCTGAAGAAACTATTGGCACCATGGCTGGGGATGGTGCCGAAGCAGGTGCAGTCATACGAGCCAATGTCGGATCCAAGGATGGCACCAAAGTCAGTGGTTCCAAGGTTGGAACTGAAATAGGGGTGAATATCATGGACGGCACCAAGGGAAAAGATACAGAGCCTGGTGCCGAAGAGGTCTGCGCCGATAGTGCTGGCGAAGCACGGAGCTGACTCGGTTCCATAACTGATGGAGATGCAGGAACCGGGTGACTCTGTTTTTCCTTATGTTTTTTGGTCTTTGGAGGGGATGAGACCTCTGACCCAGATAGAGCCTCCCAAAAAAGGTGTCTTAATTAAACCTTTCAAAATAAGCTTATTTTTATGTTCTGCTAGTGTACGATTACTAAAACTAGCACAAATGTCACAATCAGCTTTAAAATGATCCACGCCCAAACAGTAGACACAACGAGCATGTCCATCTGATTTGGGCATCTTACGCCCACACTTGTCACAACTTAGCTTTGTCTGACATAGTAAGGCAACAAGGCTATCCTATAGAAAAAATAAAAGGGACAGAAAAATATGAGGGAATACCAACAATGGTATTTAAAAAATACCACAAGTGGTAAAGAAGGGCCTGTCAAAGGCAGATGAGAGGGACAGTATCAACAATGGTAGAAATTAAATTACCAAGGTAAAGGGTAGGAAATAGAAGTACGTTATAGGCGACAGTGAGAAAAGGCTATATTGTCTAAAAAATAAGAAATTTTGAGGAGAAACTATCTTAAAAATTACAATTTTTTTACTTAGCTTTGAGAGAGATGGCTAGTACGTTCGACGAGGAATGCGGCAAACGAGATCTGAAGTAACTAGGAGAGGGGCATTATGGGTAGGTCTTAGCTGAGAGTTTTTGGCTGGCGAGAGCTTGGAAACGGCCGTATCAGTTCCGAGGACAGAACTGAAGTCCTATTTGTAATGAATGGACAAAGATTTACAACATCAGATTGACTATTCTACCAGGGTTTTGGAACAGAGGAAAAAAGCTTGGCCATTAATGAAACTGTTAAAGCAGAATAACATCAAAACTCAGCTTGTCTTTCCTGCCAGAATAAAAATTCTATATCAGAACGAAAT
This sequence comes from Protopterus annectens, assembly GCF_019279795.1. NCBI lineage: Eukaryota > Metazoa > Chordata > Ceratodontiformes > Protopteridae > Protopterus > Protopterus annectens. The sequence goes on along the minus strand of NC_056750.1, from coordinate 323,454,117 downwards.
GAGATCATTTAATGCCCTAGAGGAAGTCACTGTCTTTATTAAAAACAATAACATTATTTCTTTACCTGAAAATATGGAATGGGCATCTGCATCTCTGAAGAGAGTCACTGATAAATCTTCTTGGACTGATGTTAAAAAGAAAAAACAAAAAACTGAGTCAAAGATTGCTGTTCCCACTAAATCTCTCAAAGTATCTACTGCAACTGGACTTTAATTTGTTTTATACTTGCTAAATCTTCAAGTAAGGTATGTCATGACAATTTTCTTACTGCTTTTCTTTCTCTTTTTGCTTTTTTATTTCCATACTTTTTTTTTGTTCATATACAGATTAAATAACTGTTTATACTTTTAGTATATTAGTATAATATTACTGGTTTATTGAGTGATATAATTGAACAGTAAGTTATCTTTGCTTTTAGGACCTTAAGATGACATGCTTTATTTCAAATAATATATAGCCCTTTGCCCTGCTAAATGTTCTTCTGAGTTATTACAAAGGCATAGTCACTGCTTAGATTATTTATTAAAACTGTTTTGGATACATGGGATAACATGGCATATCTATTATTTAGTATATATTAACTAGTTTTTTTTTAATATTTCTAACTTCTGATTGTTTCAGAATATATATTGGTAAATAAAAGGAGAAATGTTTTTTATACACCACTATTAAGAGATAGTATTAATATGAATGAGCAGCAAGTAGAACAGCAGGGTTCAGAGCAGCAGAAGCAATTATTCAATGCAAAAAATCAGTTCATCACTGGAAATAATACAAAGTATGTAAATAATGGAAATGCAGTTTTTATCACTACTTTTACACAGGACTCTCAGTATGTTAAAAAACTGGTGATGAAAAATTGGAACATTATTAAGAGGGATCCAGATTTAGTGACATTATTAGGGGTACAACCAATTACAGTATACAAAAGAGATAAAAATTTAAAGGATTGGTGCAACACAGTACCGAATGGGGTAAATAACACAATTGGGAAAATGAAAAAATGTAACATGTGTAGTTATTGTTCAGATATCTTGGAAGTGGAGCAAATAATTATTAATGGTATTCTGATCAAGATAAAAGGTAACTACAATTGTAATACCATGGGGGTAGTATATGCTGCAATTTGCTCATGTTGTTCGGCCTATTATATAGGGAAGACCGAGCGAAAATTAAAGCAACGTATATATGAGCATAAATATGACATTAATAGACAATTGCATAAAATGCCTTATATAGACATATATTACTATACCCTGAGCATAATTTCAAATTCATTATATTGGAACAAATAGCATTATCACCTAGAAAAGGTTCCTGGAAAATTATGTTAGAGTCCAAGGAATATTGGTGGCAGGTATATTTAAATGCCACACAAATCCCTGGTATAAATGATTCCATTTCAATCACCAGCATTTTAAAATTAAAAGCTAATAATAGATAACGGGTTATTGATTTTAACAATTTCCGTTTTTTAGCTATTTAGATTATTCAATTCATTAATAATTATTAATAATTGTATATTATATATTTTTTATATATATTAATAACAGTTCTACAAGAATTTTTAAATTATAGTTATAGTGTTACATATATTTATACAAAAAGTATATTGATATAAATTAATATGTGTAATTAAAATGAATTAATGTATGTATAGGCACAAATTGCAAATGGTAGGTAGTACTTCTTGCCGTTTTGGCGGTCTTATACCTTAATTGATTAATTGTCTCAGGCACACCTTATGTATAAAAATGTTGCATTGTGCAGTTGAATTTGTCTGATGAAGGCTGGATTTTACAGCCGAAAGCGCTCACCTAATAAATTTCTTTTATTTTTCATTGACTGTCCGCTTGATTGCTTAGTGCTTTTGGATTTATTTTTTCATATATTGGTACCTGTGTGAACAAAAAGCTGTTTGCCGGCTTTTGACATAAATTGGGTCTCTGACAGTTATATGCTTGTATGTTTTATGACAAAAGGTTTTTAAATGGTTACAAGTTATGTTTCCTGTAGAGTTTAATGTTAAAGTGCTGTTTTCTCTCTCATTGAATGTTATTTTACTGTTTGGAAGTATCTGACAGTTAAACTTAGCATTTGTTATTGTAAATAAGCAGACTTTGTGACACAGTTAAAGTGAGGTCAGGAAACTGTACTGTGTAGTGTGCTGGGCAGGAAAAAAGGAAGTTATATACTTACCATAATGTTCCATGTGAGTTGTTCATCTCGCCTTCGTTCTTTACTCATGTGTTTGGAGCCAATCCCTCAGCTCTGAGTCAGCCAGTTGCAAAGCTCGAGGTCTTCAAATAGCTCAAGGCCAAGTCCCTATCCCATGATGCACCTAGAGTTACCTCAGCTCTTATTTACTGCGTATAATAATACCATATATCATGCTTTCACTCCTAAAAAGGGTATAGAAGGATTGAGTAACCAGGACGGATCCAGCATCTCGGTCATCTAACAGCCCAGGAGGGGGTAGGAGGGAGGGACGTAAGAATGAAGGCAAGATGAACAACTCACATCAAACTTTATGGTAAGTACATAACTTCTTTATGTGAAGTTGTTCTATCTCGCCGTTCATTCTTTACTGATGGGTAGCGTCCCAAGCACCATCAACCTCGGGTGGCTCATGGTAGTATATTTCTCAGGACCGTGGATCCAAAGGAGGCCCTGTCCCTGGAGGTCTTGTCAACTTTGTAATGAGTGATAAAGGTCTGAGGTTTTGACCAAGTGGCTGCTGTGCAAATGGTATCAATGGGAAGTCTTGCAGAAAAAGCAGAGGATGTAGAAACAGCTCTGGTTGAGTGAGGCTTAATTTTATGCTGTAAAGGCATGTTAGCAGCTGAATATGCAAAGGTGATGCAATCAGATAACCATTTAGAAAGAGTTGTTTTAGCCACTGGTCTACCCTTCCTGGAGCCTGAAAATGAAACAAAGAGCTGGTCTGATTTCCTGAAATCTTTTGTTCTAGCCAAATAAAATCTGAGCTGTCTGTGAACATCAAGTTTCTGCAGCATGTACTCTAAATTGTTTGAATGGTTGGGGAAAAAGACTGGCAGATCAATAATTTGGTTTAGATTAGTTTCAGTGCAAACTTTGGGCAAGAAAGAGGGGTTTGTTCTAAGTGACACTCTGTCAGCATGGAATATCAAATAAGGAGGCTTGATGGATAAAGCCTGAAGCTCTGACACTCTGCGGGGAGAAGTAATAGCTACTAAAAAGATGGTTTTCCATGTCAAAAATTTAAGGTCACATGAGGAAGCTGGTTCAAATGGCAGGAGAATTATATTGGAAAGCATAACATTTAGATTCCATGGAGAACAGGGAGATTTCACAGGTGGTCTAATATGAAAGGTCCCTTTGAGAAAGGCTTTGGATAACTTGTGTGACATAATATTCAATCCTTTGAAACCAAGATGAAAATTAGAAATGGTAGCCAGTTGAACATGAACTGTTGCTGCTGCAGCTCCTTTGTTAAAAATCATAGTCAAGAACTCTAAAATGGAGGTCATGGGGGCTTGGTAAGGATCAATATTGTTTTTAGAGGCCCATATAGAACATTTTTTCCATTTGCTACGATATAGCTTCCTCATAGAAGATTTATGAGAGGATAAGAGAATTAGCTTCATCTCATTGGAAAGGTTATGGAACCTGGCTATGATGGGAATTGGAGCAGCCAAGCTGTCAGCTTCAGAGACTGCAAAGAGGGATGCAATTCCCCCGATGAGTGCATCAGAAGGTCTGGAAATGGGTCCAGAATCCAAGGGTCCTCCCAAAGATGAAGTCAAAGGAAGGGGAACCAAATTTGATGAGGCCGATGAGGGGCTGTTAGAATGATGGTCCTTCCCAGAGTTTTTGCTTTCTGTAGAACCTTGGATATCAACGGAATTGGTGGAAATGCATAGAGGAGACCCGGAAGCTAATCTTGTACAAGTGTGTCCCTTGGGGCTTCTCCCGGAGGGGGAATCAGGGCAAAGTAGCTTCTGCATTTCTTGTTGATGTGACTGGCAAAATGGTTGCAGCAAGGCTGGCCCCACCTGTGGAATATCTTGTCCGCTATTTCTTTTTTGAGGGACCACTCATGGGGCAATAAAATTGCTCTGCTCAGCTTGTCTGCTATCATGTTGCATTTCCCCAGGATGTGCATTGCCAACAGAAAGCACTGGGAGGAAATAGCCTACTGCCATACTCTGAGAGCCTTGTGACAAAGGGGGTAAGACCAGGTTCCTCCTTGTTTGTTCAAATACCAGACCACTGACATGTTGTCTGTCTGAATCGCAATCATACCCAGAGGAAGAAAGTCTTGAAAGCACTGCAACGCCAAAGTACTGCTCTCATCTCTAGGGCACTGATATGCAGATGTGTCTCTTGGTCCATGTGCCTTGTGCTGTCTTTCCTGAAAATGCCCCCCCCCACCCTATCAGGGAAGTGTCCGTGGTCACCATGGCCACTGGAGGGGGTAGCACAAGTGGACATCCTAGCGTGACATGAATTGAGGTCAACCACCACTGAAGATCCTTTTTGCAGGAATTTGTGATCATTATCATGTGAGACATGGGAAGCTCTTGGTAAGACCATTGAGTGAACAACAGCCATTGTAGTATCTGCATGTGCATATGACCTAGTGGTATGGTTAGAATTGCTGCCGCCATCAGGCCTAACAATTTCAGAACTTCTGATGCTGGAGCTTTGTCTTTGGATATCAGAATGCTGACATGCTGACGAAGAAGAAAGACTCTTTCTATTGGAAGCCTTAGTGTGGTGGTGGTGGTGTCCAGTTCTGCTCCGATAAAAACAATATGCTGCGATGGCGACAAGGCAGATTTTTCTGAGTTGATTGTAATGCCCAGTTGATTGCAGAGTGACAGAGTGGACTCCCTGGCCTGAATGAGTTGATGCCTGGTGGTGGTGGTAAGGAGACAATCGTCTAGATACAGAAACACCTGGAATCCTAAATGCCTCAGGTGAGCCATGACCATTGCCATACATTTCGTGAACACTCTGGGGGCTGTAGTGAGGCCAAAGGGCAGGGCTCGAAACTGGTAATGATTGGCTCTCAGCCGGAAGCGCAGATGATCTGTGGATGGCCTGGCCATTTTTATGTGGTAGTACGCATTCTTGAAATCTATTGAGCACATCCAATTGTCTTTCCCTAAGAAGGGAAGTATAGACTGAAGCATAACCATCTGGAACTTCCCTTTCTTTACAGATTTGTTCAGTCTTTTTTGGAACTAAAAAGAATCTTGAGTAAGTTCCAGATCCTGTCTGGTCTGCTGGGACTGGTTGGATGACTCTTTCTTAGCAACGTTTGGACCTCTGTTGTTGCTTGGTCCCTGTAACTGGGTGGAATGTCTGGGATTTTTCTTATGGGTGGCGGGGGGTGTGGCGAATGGGATGAAGTATCCTCTGGAAATGATACTTTGTACCCAGCTGTCTTTTGTTATTTTGAGCCAGGTGTCTGGGTACAAAGATAAGTGACCCCTGACTGCCTCCAGAGCAGGACAGTCGGGCCTCCTTTCAGGAGCGCTGGTAGCTCTTCCCAGACAAGTGATCTCTGTTGTCCTGATGTTGCAGACCCCCTCTGCCACAAGGGTGGTGTCTTCCATTATTGCCCCCTCCTCTGCCTCTGGAGGGAGGCTCACCATGTGTGTCCTGAAAGGCTCCTTGGGCTTTTCGGAACCACATTTTTCCTCCCCTTTGACCCTTAGGATAGGGTCTGGTAGGGGTGGAAAAATGGACCCCGACGGCAGACAGAGTCTTTCCATCCTGCTCACACCTGTTTAAGGTTTCCTTCACTTTAGGCCCGAAAAGGGACGAGCCATCAAAGGGGGTATTCCCAAAGGATGACTTGAAGGGCTTCATGAAGGAACACAAGCTCATCCAGGAGTGTCTCCTAAGAGCAACTCCTGTACCCACTGCCCTACTCATTCCATCAGCTGCATATGAAATGAGGTGCATGGATGAGTTTACTATAGAATTGAGGGTAGCAAGCTGGGCGGCAACTTTGCTGGTAGCTCCTACAGCTACTGTACCCTGAAGAGTATCTCCTAGCTCTTTAAGGAGATCTCTCTGTAACCTGGTAAAATGGGTTAAATAGTTGAGCGAACGAGGAGCAAAAGTCACTGAACTAAACATGCGCTTCCCATATCTATCCATGATCCTGGAGTCTTGGTTAGGAGGATGGATAGACAAGGAAGTTTCAGACATTTCCTTTTATGTGGCTGCCACCACCACCATGGCATCAACTGGCACACCTTTTGTCAAGAAAGATTTGTCAAGGGGGCAGAAATGGACTTATTAGACCTCCTAGGGACAGGCTCCATAGTATCCGGAGACTCCCACACCCTTCATGAGACCAGCTGCATTAGCTCATCGAAGGGCAGGGACACCCAAGAGGGGGACAGCTAAGATCCGAAAGCCTTCAGGAGAACTGACTCATCCTCAGTAGGGCTTTTGGACTGCCAGTCACCCCTCTGCCACAGGATTTTAAGTATCTCAGTGAATGAGATATCTTCAGAGGGGGACTGTGGGGACACTTCAGACTCATCCAAGTCAGTATCAGATGTTAAAGACTCCTGGGGGAAGTCTAGATGTTTCCACTTACACAATCTCTTCCTGGGAACCTCATCAGTGGGGGCTTCTCATGAGGTCTTGGAAGAGCAAGGGCCATCCAATGGGGCTTCCTGAAGCTCTGGGTCTCTACGCTTAGTCAGGATGTGTGAGACAGAAGCAGATACAGGTGCTTTAGGGGAGGAGGAAGCCAGACCTGAGGTCGAGGATGTCTTAGGAGACATGACTCTCCTCATGGCATCAAAAGCACATTTGCTCCGATGCAAAGGAACTGATGGATCCGAGGAAACTGTCGATACCCCCAGCACCAGGACAGTGGCCTCTGAACCAGAGGTAGGAGCCAATTGCATCCGCACCGAAGCCCTGAGAGGCAGAGTCAGAACTGACAAGTTGGTCCGACTGTCATCCCCAGACCCGACCAGAGAGTGTCAGCTCCTAGAGTCCTCAATCGGCACCAAGGATGTCAGAGTGAATGAAGCCAAAGACACTGGAGTAGGCATCGGCTGCGAGGGTTCCACGATCAACAGGTCCGACTCCTCTGGCTCCAAAGGACCAGCATGGCTCAGAGGAGGAACAGTCTGAGCTGGTGTAAGGATCTTTGGCTCCTAAGCCATTTGGGTCGAAGACGATAACATTTTTGCCAAAGCCGGTGCCAATAACAGCTTCTGCACCACACGATCCACATCCAGATCTGAAAGGCTGATAGAGGACCGAGATGAGTGCACCGAAGGTGGTACTGACTGTAATAATGGACTCTTAGGAGTTTTGGATACCTGTTCCAAGAATGGGGACCAGCTCCGAAAAGAAAAGACTGTCAGTTCCAATGGCAGTGGAGCAAAAGTCGAAGATTTTTTTTATTTCTTTGAGTCAGAAGTCTTAGAAGACTTTGAAGACTTGCTGGAGCCATCTTGGTCACTGAAAGCTTCTTGGAAGGATATTTTCAACAAACCTCTGTCTATTAATTTCCTTTTCCTTTCCTGTAGAACCCTGGAGGAGAAGGAATGGCATATAGAACAGTTATCCTGTAAATGCAGGGTTCCTAGACAGTACACACAATTTACATGGCTGTCTGTTACAGACATCTTTTGGCCACATTTTGGGCACATTTTGAAACCTGACTTGGGATGCTTCTCTTGGTCAGCCATTGTAATCCCAAAGAGAAAATTACTGTCACCACAAAAAATTCTAGACAGTAATTATCAATAACAGCCTTAAATAAAAACAGGCTGAGTCACACACACACACACACACACACACACACACACACACACACACACACACACACACACACACACACACACACACACACACACACACAGTAATGCTAATGTAAATATAAGAGTGACAGGAAAATGTAAATTACTGTCACCACAAACTGTCTAAAACACACAATATGAGCAGACTATGCAAGGAAAAAGAGGATAGCTGCTATAAGACACAGCACACTTGTCTAAATATTCTAAAGAATAGCTAAATCCCACAAAATTACTGTTAACTACTAAAAACTTCAACAGTAATTATTAAATTCAAGCATTTTCTAAAAAAAACGTTTTGCGCTAAACATACCACACAGCAAATAACTATAACTATCTATTTATTATAAAATGTGACAAAAGGTCACTGACTAAACACACTCTAGTAATTAGAAAAAGGTTTTTAAACTAGGGCTAAAACAAGATGCCAACTACAAATTTTAAAGCACACTAAGGGAAGGGAATAAATGTAGGTAAACACACCAAAAAATAAAGCTGTAAGACCTTTATAAAACTGTTTAAACTATCTATCTAAATATCAATATAAGAAAGTAAGTAGAAAAAAAAACAGTTTTATTGGCCTGAGCTAATGCAGAACCTCCGATCTGTTGCAGCGGCAAACTAGATCTGAGGTAACTCTAAGTGCATCATGGGATAGGGACTTGGCCTCAAGCTATTTGAAGACCTCGAGCTTTGTAATTGGCTGACTCGGAGCCAAGGGATCAGCTCCGAACCCATCAGTAAAGAATGAACGGCGAGATAGAACAACTTCACATTGTCAGTTGAAATCTAAGAAGTGAAGCTTTCTTACTTAGCTCATGACATCATGCATTTTATGCATGCAGATCAGATTACATTACATCTAATGTGTATATGCAAGCCTAATTGTGAATGTCAAGTCTCTGATTGGTTAATATAGCATAGTAGGCTTCTTTTACAAGAATTATGAGCTACACTGTCTGCAAACATATTCATGGTTTCCTTTTATAATAGTGAATATATTTTGTGATCAAATATATACAGAAATATTATTTTGTCTTGTAAACAGTTAATTATAGCCACTATTTCTAGTGAATATACTGCAGTTTTTTTATAAATAGATCTTTATAAATATCTTTCCTGTGCAGTTAGCAAGTGTTTAGTATAGGCTTATACATTTACAGGAAATGCTTATGACTAATGGTAATAACTGGAAGGATACTCAAACACCATACTAAATCCAGGCAAATATATGTATGAATAATTTTGAATGAACTATAATTACTTTGCATTTAATATGTTGATTTCCTTATTGTATCCTAGATATTATTTATATTTCAGATGTCATGTTTTCAGTTATTATAAAGTCATGGTTTGTAGTATATTAGCACTTTATGACAGGGAAGGAGCTCAGTATTATCTATGACTTGTGATACAACAAACAAGTTATGAGTTTCAGTATTACCCTATTACTATGGTAGATATTTACAGCTATCTCTATCTTAATTTTGTCTTTGAGTCATTCACTTTTAAGACCTGTTATCCATAGTAAGTTTTATATAAATAATGTTTTTTACTAGTTTTTGTCATTCTAACTGATGCCAGTTAATTATTATTGATTTTAGTCAGTTATTTAAACATCTGCTATTCCAAAATTTTACGAGTTAATTAAGGACAAATATGTCTTATGGACTATTTCTAAAAATCTATGTTAACATCTTTTGGGAATGATACACACTCACTATGTGCTAACACCCAATTCTTGTGAAGTTTTTATTTAGTGGGAGTTTGTCATGATAAGATTTATTCAGAAGGCAAGTAAATACAAATGCTAAAATATTTTTTGATTTGTTCTGTCATTTTGAAGTTTTTATTAGAACTAATACAGATGACATGATTAGGTATTTTGGGTAATCATTTAGATTGTTAATAAAGATAATGCTTCCTTAGTCTATTAAACACTAAATTCAGATTATATATATATCCTAATATGTCTCTTGCTTCCTTAGTGAATAATTACTGTATAAATGTTTAATGTTTCTAATAATAGTATATGTTACTCATTTCTAAAACCTAACTGGAATCAATATCTGGTGAAGAAAAACAGCAACACAAACTGGATAAACAAAAACGGCAAGTGAGCAGTGAACAGTACTACCAGGAAGTCTCCTGTAACCAAATGAATGCTGACAGACAAAGTAAATAAAACTGAACGCAGCTTTATTAGTCAAAATAAAAGCGTTTTCGCTGTCAATAAAAGTGGCAGCTTCCTCAGAATAGACACGAAAAAACATTTGGCGCCAAGACAAGTTGCTATTCAAATAGAATCAAACTAAGGGGTGTCATAATGACATCACTTCCTAGTCAAAAAATTAAAGGGCAACCCATCAAGCATAAATAGCAGCCAAGTAAAAGACATTTAAAAAGAATAAAAATATACAATACATCCTAAAAGTATGTAAACATGCCCATCATACCTAAATAGTACATTAAATTAAAAAAATATTAGTTTGTGACTATTGTATCTAATACAAACAGTATATCAGTAAGAGCAAAAGCCACTGGGCTTAATCTTGCCTAAAAGACATAGAGCAAAAGGGATAACTTAATGATCAAACATGTCAGACGAGCCTCTTAAAAGGAAGTAGTTAGTCATTTCTTAGTGACAAAGTCTATCCTATATAACAAATGACCAAAAGGTCAACAAAGGGAAAAATACTTAGAAATATGTCACTAATTTTACAGCTATCACAGGAGACCTTATTTTGTGTAACTTTTCAATTTTAATAACACTGAAATGTTGCAGTTGTCATTCAAGCCTGGACAGTGGAAGGCATTAAGTTTAACCTGCCATTCTAATTCACGAAGTTCAAGTAGTAAAGACAAAGGCCCCCCTCTGATGTTGCATGGGATATGATCAATACCCATAAAGTGGAATTTATGGTCAGGGAAATTTTCTAAATGCTTCGCTAAAGCATTCTCAAGTTTACCGGATCTAATGGCATAGACGTGTTCGTAAATACGTTGCCATAATTTACGATCCGTCTTGCCAATATAAAATGCAGGACAGAATTTGCAAAAGGCTCCATAGATGACAGACATCGTATTACAATTGATAGTGTGGTAAATGTGATATTTAATGTCGTTCACAACAAAGAAACTACCTATTTTAATAAATTGACACCAATTACAGGAGCCACAAGTAGTGGAACCTTTACATTTAATGTAGTTGACCTCCTGCCTTATTTGTAACAGTTCTTTAAGGTTCTTACCTTTTCTAAAAACAACGCTAGGGAAAGGACCCAATTTTTCGAAAAGGTGGATATCATTCTTGATGAAATCCCAATTTTTCTTCAAAATGTTACAAATTCTCCCTGCATCACTGCTAAAGGCTGTTATAAAGCTAGTCGTGAACTTACAGTTAGTCGGAATGACAAAACTGTCACTGCTAGTTGTATTAAATACATCAGTTGTAAGATCAAATTGAACAGCTGGCGTTGCCGCAGCAGTCAGGACAGTGTGGGCCTTTAAAAGAGGTTTAAAGAACCCATTAACTTTCTTAGTCTCAATTTCGATGATAATTTCATCGACCAATGTATCAGGGTAACCCCTATTCAAGAATTGGTTTTTAAGGAAAAGGCACTCTTCCTTAAATGCCAGGTCAACAGCTCTAACGAGCTGGCCCTTAACAATAGCCCTTTTCTGTTTGAAAGGGTGCTGGCTGGAAAAGTGCAAAAGTGAGTTACAATACGTAGGTTTTCTAAAAACTTTCGAATGGTACATCTTATTCACAGCATCCTTCGTAAGGTTCACATCCAGATAATCAATAGCAGTAGTAGAAAAAGTATATGTAAACCTCAAGAAGGAAGTGGTGTGATTCATATAATCAACTAAGGACAAAGCTTCTAATTCGTTACCTTTGAACAAGATGAAAATATCGTCCAGGTAGCGTGTATAGAAGCAAATCTGATCACTGAAGGAAGGGTTAGATAGAATGAAATTAGTTTCCCAAAAGGCCATGAATGTATTTATCCCTTGTTTTTGTAGGAATATGTTGCCATTAAAGATGAAAAAATTGGAGTCAAGGACTATATCAAGCAAGTCGGTGACTATACTAATTTCATTAGTTGTGGCACCCAAGTTATCTAGTTTTACCCCAACCCACTCAGTAGCTTCCTGATGTAGTATCGATGTGTATAAGTCAACCACATCTATTGTAAGGAAGTTCAGGTCATTGTTGTAGTCGATGCTGTCAATACTAGTAAGAAAAGACCAAGAATCTTATTTTTTAAATATTTTAAGATAATGTGGTCTATGAGTTTAGAACTATTATACGTCATTGAAAACCTTCCATCAATAAGTGCCCTCATGGGTGGGTTCTCAAGATTCTTATGAATCTTGGGGATGCCAAACATCATTGGCACTTTCGGAAATGGAATATCCAAAAAGTTGTACAAATCCATATCAATTCTCCCTTCCAGAAACATGTCTCTGAGGTAGCCCCTGATTCTCCTATTGTTACCATTCATTTCACTAACTGATGATGGGCAATAAGCTGGGGAATTTAATACAGAGGACATTTTATCAATATACATGCTGTTATTGAAGATTTTGTCAGGTTTAATAGGGAGTAATTTAAAATCTGACAAAGCGTTTCTCTGCTCAATGGTGATGTTTTGAGAAACATGTCCCTTGGGCTTGTAGTTGGTGTATTTAAGTTGTCTAATGTCCAGCTCACAAACATTTTCAAACACCTTTAACCCAGAATGGAGGGGGGGATTGAAGGTACTAGGGACTTTCAGCCCTGCCAAGGATGGAACCATCGAGTTGTAGAAAATTAAGTCCAAGTTGAGCTTCCTAGTGTAACACTTTAAGTCCAAAATGGTCTTGGTAAGATCAAAACCAGAAGAAGGAACAAAACATGATTTCAACGAGTTCAGGTGCCAATGTAGCATCAGAAAAGTTATAAATAGTGAAGTCACCCTTCAGATTCCGTTGAATGCGTAGAGGAAAAGACCCCAGGTTATCCACTACTGTATTACAGGACAAAGGGATTAGTTGTTCCTGGTCCGCCCTCTCTTGATGACGGTCGTTGTGGAGATTGTCCTAAAAAATTGTTGTTGTTAGAATTAAGTCCAGAGTCAGAGTAGTTGTTCTTAAATCTGTCAAAGTTATTGCTTGACTTAGTATACTGTCTGTTAGAACGTTTAGGTTTTGGGACAGGTGCATTATGTTCAGCTAAGTTGTTACCAGAACCTGTAGAACCTACTTCAGGTTCAACCCCATCAAGACTCCCAGACCCAGTATTGTGTCCTGGTTGTGACTGACTGTAAGCAGCTCTGTCTCTATTGAGCTTTTTAATTTTATTCTGTTTTAGTCTTGTCATTAGCCCCTCGATACTAATGAAAATTCTGTCATAGTCAAACTTAAATCGAAGAAATTGGATATCCGATTTTATATTATTGTCCAATAGTTTGACCTCCTCTGTTAAACAGGTGATGTTCAAAGAGTAGTGCTTAATAAGCAGTTCTAATAGTTCGGCCCCCTGTCTTTGAAACAGTGTAGACAAATCAGATAAAAATTCAGCCCCCTGAATAAGACCAGAAGGGGAGAAAGAAGAACGGAGGCCCTTAGGCACTACGTTCTCATTGAGGCATTGTTGGAAGTAGGATACCTCCAACTGCAGCTTTTTTAGTTTGACCAGTTTAATGTCAAGTGATTTCAAATTGCTAGTAATAGAGTCAACTGCAGAAGAATGCGACTCACCCATAGAAGCCGGTCGTCCAGTAGAATTCACCCCCGAAAAGGTGAAAGCATCCAAGTTGTTAATCCACTGTGAAATGGATGTGACGCCAATAAGCTCTCTATTCTGTGAGTCGGAATTATCTCCAATCCTATCCCTGCCTTCAGGATCCGTAGTTGGAACTAGGCAAGGCTCTACTGATTCAGTAGAAGCCGGCGGAAGAACTGTGTCCGCTGGTATAATGGAAGCCTAGAGGAGCTGATGTTTATCCAATTTCTGTGACAACGTACACAGAATGTTGTTCAAGTCTATGTCAGCATTCCGATCCTTGTCGACTTGTAAACCACCTTCCGATCTGAAGATGGCAGGGGTACTGGGGCTGCTCAATCTCCCCGAAGCCATAAAAACAAAAACTGGTGAAGAAAAACAGCAACACAAACTGGATAAACAAAAACGGCAAGTGAGCAGTGAACAGTACTACCAGGAAGTCTCCTGTAACCAAATGAATGCTGACAGACAAAGTAAATAAAACTGAACGCAGCTTAATTAGTCAAAATAAAAGCGTTTTCGCTGTCAATAAAAGTGGCAGCTTCCTCAGAATAGACACGAAAAAACATTTGGCGCCAAGACAAGTTGCTATTCAAATAGAATCAAACTAAGGGGTGTCATAATGACATCACTTCCTAGTCAAAAAATTAAAGGGCAACCCATCAAGCATAAATAGCAGCCAAGTAAAAGACATTTAAAAAGAATAAAAATATACAATACATCCTAAAAGTGTGTAAACATGCCCATCATACCTAAATAGTACATTAAATTAAAAAATTATTAATTTGTGACTATTGTATCTAATACAAACAGTATATCAGTAAGAGCAAAAGCCACTGGGCTTAATCTTGCCTAAAAGACATAGAGCAAAAGGGATAACTTAATGATCAAACATGTCAGACGAGCCTCTTAAAAGGAAGTAGTTAGTCATTTCTTAGTGACAAAGTCTATCCTATATAACAATCAAAATGGAATCAATATCTGATTAGTTATTTATCACTACTATTTTTCTCTTAATTTATAATATATTCTCCATGTTTTACTTTGTTTCATGGGCTCGAACCAACAAAGGTTGATGGTTGGGATAGGTAGTCTAGCAGATTTAGTTTTGTTTGCTAGACTAGTAATGTATCTCATTCCATGTATAGGGTGTATTAAAGTTTATATCAGAGTTAAATATGCACATTTTTTGTTGTTTAACTGTTTTTCTAGTTTTGAAATTTCTAGTTTTGAAATGCCTGACACAATTGTTTTACTTTTATCTTTCGTGGGGAAAGTTATTTGGATTGAGATAAATAGAAGTACAACAATTGATATTCTATTGTCTATTCAGGAAGAGTATTATGTATACAGGATTCTATTAATACAAGTTCCTTTATTATTTGTTATCTTTAAAGAATTCAGATATGGATTTAACTTTGATATCCTTAAATACTAATGGCTTAAACAACCCATATAAGAGAGCCCAGCCTACTAAGGTATCTTAAACTAAACAAGGCTCAAGTAGTTTTTCTCCAAGAGACACACTTTAAAATAAATGACACATTTATGTGGGACCCTAAGGACTACACAATACTTGCTCAATCTTCTTATAAAAATAAGACCAGAGGAGTAACAATTCTATGGAAAAAGACTTTCTTAAATCCCCAAATCATTTACAAACATGTAGATAATGATGGACTCATGGCCTTAGTTATACTTAAGTTTAATAATAGAATTTGGACCCTGGTTAATTTATACTGGTTCCTGTGTATGGGGGTTGGACTAGCTAAGAAACACTTAGACTTTATTACAACTACTTCTAAAGGTAATATTATACTAGGAGGTGATTTCAATTGTATCACAGATATTACATAAACTACCAATAGGAAATCTCCTAAACTATTGTCCTCAGTCAAACAGTTAAAAAATGGACAGAAATGTTTAAATTAAAATATACCTTTAATGCTTTGGGACCAAATTCTTTACTATTCTCACACCAGGACTATAGACATGATACCCAAACTAGAATAGATAAAATTTATATCTCACAAGATCTTTATTCTAAAATCTTGAATTTTTCAATACAATCGTGACCCTTTTCAGACCATAATTCCCTGTTGTTAACAATACACTTGGAATTCAATCAATTAGTTATTACTTCAAGGATTCCTTCATATATCACAAAAATTAAAGACTTTAAATCTTGGATAACTTCTGAACTTCAGATTTTCTTAGAGATTAATTATAAACCTGAAGCAAACACAATTATGGTTTGGGATTCTCTTAAGGCTGGTACAAAAATAAAATTAAAGAATGGGACTCAGAGTTACAGCAACTCCAAAATCAAATATTATCTCTTAAATCTAATAAACACTTAATTGCTACAGATAAGAGGAAAATAGAAGAAGCAAATAAGAAATACAATGAAATATTATCCCATAAAACTAATTTAGCTATGGAAAAACTGAAATTAAATTCTTATGCTACCTCTCCTAAGCATCTTCATAACTTATCTATGAAAGTTAAGATACAATCAAAAATGAATAACATTGATAGTATCTTTCATGAAAGAAAAAGGAAAGAAGTCTCAGACATAGGGGACATTCTGGAGACTTTTAATTATCATTATGTAAAGCATCATAAAGATAAAATAAGTTCAAATAAATGTGAGAAGTTAGAGAATATAGTTCCCAACGTAACAAGAATCCCTGAGGAACTTAAGTTAGATCTACAAAAACCCATTTCTCAAAAGGAAATTATAGATAAGATTAAAGGAAGTAAGTCTAATAAAGCACCTGGAATAGATGGCTTAATTATCAAAATGTATAGATTGTTCCCTTCTTCTATAATCTCTCTCCTACTTAAAACCTTTCTTGAAGTTCAAACATTAGCAAATATTCCTCCTTCTTGGAGATATTCTCTAATTTTCCATTTATTAAAAGAGAATAAAAACCCTAATCATTTCAATTCATATAGACCAATTTCTTTGTTGAATAACGATTATAAACTATTTATATCAATTATGGTCAATAGATTGAAAATATGCATATCTAAAATAAGTAATGAAGACCACACTGGTTTCATACATAACAGGCATACACAGGATAATATTAAAAGAGTATTAACTCTGATAGATTACCTCAATAGAGGAAACCATGAAGCATTGATAATAGGTCTAGATATTCAAAAGGCCTTTGACTCCTTAAATTGGGGTTATTTATTTAAAGTCTTACAGTTATTTGATCCCCCCCTTTTTATAACAATGATAAAGAAAATCTATGAAAATAATCTAGCATATGTCTAATTAGGTCCCATTACTTCTAAAGCAACCCAAATCACTAGAGGTACTAGACAAGGATGTCCCATGTCCCCTATCCTATTTCATCTGGCCATAGAAATACTTGCCATTTTAATACGTAATAACCCAAAGATAAGAGGTATAAATATATATGACCAATATATATTCTAAAATAATGATGTTTGCTGATGTCTTACTTACCTTATCCAACTCTAAGGAAGTGTTAGGTGACGTGGATATAGTAACAAAAATTTTAAAAAAAATCTCAGCACTCTCCTTTAACAAATCTAAATTAAAATATTTATTATTAAATAAAAAAAGAACATACAGGTTCCAGTTAATCATATTATTGGAAACCAAGTTTAAACTCTAGACTATTTAGGAATAGTCATAGTCAAGAATATAGAGGAAGCCTTACAGCTTAACTATGCTTAACTATGCTAAAGCCATAGACTTAATCAAGACATTAATAAGCAAATGGAATAATTTGTTTATAACATTTGATGATAGGTTGCAACTGATAAAATTGTTTTGTTACCTAAAATATTATCTATAGCACAAGCTCATATACTTCCACCAGGAAAGAAAATCCTTAAAGAAATCGCTTAAATTCTGATGAAATTCCTATGGTACCCCAAAAAAATATAGTGGCATATTCTCATCATATCATAAAATGGGAACAAGGGGGTTAAAATTCCCAGAGACTGAAACTTATATAAAGGCATCTAAAATTAAAATAGTGATAAATCCTAGATACTCGTCCAATTGGAAACAGTTACACTCCATTATACTAATGAATGAAAATTGTTTATCAAAGAATGCTTTGGTAACTGACAAAGATAAGATATGGCACTATTTAAGTTTACATTTGCAGTATAGTACAACAAAATTAATTAAACTAACACTAATAAACAATATTTTTGATGTGTTTAGAAAATGTATTAACACAAATTTAGATATAAAACTGTGGCATAGATTTTTAATACCATTTACTATTACAAGGGATTTCCCTGATAAAACACATAGAGAGATTTTTGGTTTATGGGAAAATAATAACCTATTTTGTTGGTTGCAATGTATTGAAAACCAACAAGCTTTGAAGACACAAAGCATATTGTCAACCTATGGCCTATCTCGTAATGACTGATTGGTTCTTCAGAGTGTCACAGCATACACTAAGAATCTGTGTAGAATAATACATAACTCATCCTTCAAAACCATACCAAAAATTATAAACTGGATTTTTGGAATTCTATATAATAATATCAATGTTAAGAATGAATTATCATATCTATATAACACTTTAATTGTCTATAAGACATCTCCTAAAGATTCTTACTGACAATGCTTAACTAAAGGGTTTCAAGTATCATTATCAATGGAAGATAAAACAAACATTTTATTTTTAGTTAAACTAACTTCTTACTCACAATTCTGGAGGACTTTTCATTGGAAATTTCTACACAGATCCTTTTTGACACCTGAGAAACTCTCAAAAATGAACCCTTCAAACAGCAAGTTATGCTGGAGATGTCATATGTCCACTAATGCTGACTGATCTCATATTTTTTATGACTGTACTAATATTAAACCATATTGGAATGAGATTAACAAATTTCTTCAAGCTATCTATACTGATATATTTGTTTTGACAAAGTCCTTAACTTTGAATGTTGTTAATAGTAATAATATGAAGAAAGATGACCTGTATTTGTTGTGGACAATGTTAGCAATAGCCAGAAAATGTATAACTAGAAGATGGAATTCCATTGTAGCACCCACAATGGAGGAATTCCTGTCATCACTGAATGAATGCATACTAATGGAGAAAAGAACTAAAGAATTAAGAACTTTTCCTAAGATATTGGTTAATAGTCTGTGGAGGAAAGTTTTGAATTTGATTGATACCCTACAGATGGAACCAAACTCTTCCTGTTATAGTTTATATATTAACTTATTATTTAACTACAAATGTTTTTTATCTGAATCCCTTTTGTCAGGCTGAATGTAAATACTGCAAATAGTTATTGAATGTTATGAATGTATTAAATTATTGTGTTATTTCATCAAAATAAAAATCATTTGAGTAAAAAAATAATACAAAGATATTCATGAAATATTGTTAGCCGATCATGTTGATTTTCTAAATGCCATAAGTACATTAAAAGGTACCTTCAGACTAGTCACAATTTATGCATATCATGACTCTTTCAAAACTGAGGTTGTTCTTAAACCTTATTTTATCTGTTTAAAATTAACTTTATGTCGCTAAGTTTGAAACAAATGGTGCAGGGAAGAGACTCTCACCTCACAGACTGGAGATGAAGCTGGCTATTAGACTTTATATTTAAAGGGCTACAATTACCAGACACCTTTCTTTGAATCAATATAGAGGAAATAAACAAGAAAAATAAGTTTTTAGAAATTAGCCCTTTGACAGGAGCAACAAACTCCATTGAAAAGTCACTAGCTCCTAACAAATAGCTCATACATTATGCAACTCATGTTTACTTTTGTATTATACCAGATGTTATTCAATAAATGTATTTTGCTATATTTCTTCCTACCACAGAATAACAAAAGATCGGTTACTGCAAATGGCCCAAACACAGAAGACTGACATATTTTCTGTTACTCCCACTTATCTACCTACCCACTTAGGCTTCTGTTGTATATGAAGCTTAAAAGAGGTTTTAAAAATGACTACTCTGAGTAGCTGTGCATAAATTACTAAATCATTAAGAGCTTCTGCCATAACACAGACTGCCCAATAATGATTTGGTAACATGCTGGCACTACTGAAGTTTCACTGTCCTTTTTTACATGTACTGAGTTTACAGTAAAGACAAAGGTTCTTGCAGAACAAACACAGAAAATACAATGACATATGATAATCTAACACCTTCAGAGCTGTTTATTTGTTGATATGTATGTATCTAGAAAGATACTTATTTTTTTTATTTCAGCAATTTTATTTTTTATTGACTGTACTGGTACTGGAAAAATCATTCACCACAGACTCCAAATGGAAAGCAAGTGGGCATGGATTTGACCAAGGGAAATATTAATTCGGTCATAAGAGAGGAAGGTGAAGACCCATGTAAAAATCCATGCAGACACACAAAGGACATGCAGACTCCAAAAAGAAGCTACATCAGCCAGGAACTAAAGCACAGAAGCAAGTAGTATGAGGCAGATGTTATATGACTGTCATATAACAATCTCAGGGAAAAATGTTACCTATTTAATATGATTAATGAATGCTTTGGACAGGAATAGAATAACAGAAACACCATCTTAGGAAAGCAATAATGGATCCCAAAACTGAAGGTATGGCAAAAAAAAAAAAAATAGAAAAATAAAAACTGCCTGATACTTCTTTGCCATTGTGGGGATGCATTCTACAAGAAGCAGCTGGACAAAGTTTAAGTAACCTTAAAGCACATGGTTTGTTCAGTGTATATGTTTAGGGCTTACGCAGTGGCAAGCACTTACTAAAAAGGGACTTTACTCACCCTCATAAGTTTTCTGTTTGTGCACTGAGCAGAACCGCGTAGAACCAAAAGCTGTGAAGTAGGGTTAATGTAAAGGGCACAGATGGCCATGTTATGCAAAGTGTTATAGATGAGGCACAAGGGATAGTGTTATTCCAGGAAACAGACTGAATGTTTCAGCATCTCTAACCATAAGACACTCAAGAACACTTGCCAAGCTGAACATTTAGTTTGTCAGTAACAGATTATAAATTTCAGCTATCATGGCAGGCTGCCTGAGCACTAAATAAAGCTTTGTCACTATAAGGTTTTTCAAAAGTGAAGACCAGAGGCCTTTTTTATAATAAAAACAGTTCCCTGTACATTTGTATATAGGTATAGGTAATATACATATACATACGCATATGTATATGTATATGTAAAACACACACACACACACACACACACACACACACCTGCGTAACAGCATTACTCCATCCATCCAAAAGCATACTGTGCTATATGCATTTGAATTCTTGTGTATACTACACACAAACTGTGTTTACTTTCTCAACATGACTCTAATGCAGCTGTATGCCTACCAGTCTATACAATCAACCTATCCATTTTCCAGCTTCTTGAGACAGATCACTGCAGCTATTCCACAAATTATATGTAAAATGGGTAACTTAGCAAACATGCAATCATTTTCCTTATTTTCAGCAGATAATAATACAACTACAAGACTGTTTCTGATCAATCATGCAACTTAGTTTGCAAATTTTTAATCAGCCATTTTATAAATTGCATATACCACAATCCTGACATCAATTCTGATCTCATCTGCAGCTCATGATATTCTAAAGAAATATTAATATTAAATACACATGGAGGTAATTGTTATGTTAAGAGTATAGGAAATCATTCTGTACTTTGAAAAAACCTTAGCTATTTTGTAGCTTTGTTGTATAATTATTATTTCCAGTGTGCGTGTGTGTGTGTGTGTGTGTGTGTGTGTGTGTGTGTGTGTGTGTGTGTGTGTGTGTGTGTGTGTGTGTGCACCTGTGTACACTCATACCATGCTCTAGTATTAAACTGACTCTGATAATTGTATCAGAATCTTACACTATACTAGATGTAATAATTTGGAAAATATTTTGAAACAAGTTATTTTTTTAGAAGTTGCTGACATGCAAAGTATAGAACAGCACAAAATAACAAGAATGGATTTTTCAGCTAACTCCTAGCCTTTGGCAATGAACTTGCTTGAAAGAAGGTCTCTGTCCTTCCAGTGTGCTCAGTAGTTTTGAAAACATAAAGTTTAACAAGACAAGAAGCATACGGTCCTATTGCAAATGGAAATATTTGCAGAGGAGTAAAAAAAAACACTTTCCCAGGATATCTTTGTCTTTAAAATGAAGATGTCTTAGCATATGAACGTATGTATTTTCACAACCACATTTGTTCCGTTGTATAACTCATTATGTTTGCAAGACAGGCCTGTATGTGTAAGGGTAACGGGCTGTGTAAACTCCGAATTACCCTTGTTTCGGTTTTCTTGTGCAAGTGGACTACGAAGAATAAAGAAAAGCTGCCCTTTACAAATGAGTGCAAGAGGGACACCATTTGTCATACATTGCATTTTTTTTTTTTTTTTTACAAAGAATGACAGCATCCAACAATGTGCTGTACTAAACTGACCAGTACAGCAGGGGAACTGTGACCCTCCTTCATGTTGGAAGGAGGATCTGGAAAATGAAGCTCCTTGTAACCCTTTCTGTGATACTTACTACTGCAAAAATTAGTGTTGTACTTTCCAAACACTTACTATGCTGTTCCTTGAACAGTGGAATACCTTTCCCGGTACTGTCATAGCCAGTCCCTGCTCCGCAGTGTCATTTCATTTTCACAACTGGAAACCGCATTCCTGCAGGAAAACGAGTGCCTGAAACACTTGCAAATGCTGTAATGTAAATGCGATAAGCCTTACAAATGGGCCAAAAAGCTTACATTACTTTCAGAAATGGCATACATTACAACATGACAGGTTGCCAAAAGAAGTGTAAATCTCTGATTCTCAATGCAGACTCGTACAACAGAAGAAAACGTCCGTTATACATCCTTTACTATCGAGACACAACAGGTGATACCAGGGTGGGTACTTCATGTCATTTTGTAAGGTCTGCCATTTCAGAAAGTCATTTAAACTTTTTGGACATTAGTAAGGACTATTATCAGCTGGCTGAAGTGTTTCAGGCAGTCGTCTGCAGGTATGCACTCTTCACAACCGTGAAAATATGGTTGCGATAATATGTAAGTACCGAAACTTGATATGCATGAAACTGACAGGAAATTATGACAAAGTTAAGGAAAGCTATTTCAGATGTAGATTTATCTTAAGTTTTCAGTCCACTATTTTTTCCAGTACTTATGCCAGGAAAGCAGCTGTAGAACATAACATATGGCACAGAAAAGAATGGTTATCTAAAAGAAAAAGAGCAAAATATACTGTTTGGTCTAGGTGCAACCATTACAATAGCTGTCAGGTAGTTGGAAAAATAATACAATGGCAATGCAAGGTCCACAGTCATCTGAAAATACCATAACAAGCAGGGATGTCCATGACTTTCAAAACTGTGTTATCAGACAGCGTAGTGCAGTTAAAAAATGTATTAATTTTTAGAAATCCCTTGTTGAAGTTCATCACAGAACTATGTACATGTAGCCTCATATGTACTTTGTGTGTTACAACAAAAACTCTTCTCATTTTATTACTTTTTATACTCTAGTACACGCAGGAAAAAATAACTGGCCTTTAAACCTTAGCTAAACAACTTATATTTATTTGTCCAGATGTAATTATCCTATAATGGCAGTCCAAGTACTTTCTGTAGCAAAATGTTGATGAAAAAAGTGGAGATCATGGCATTATGACCTAATGGCATAACGTAAAGGACATATAGTATCAGTGTGCATTAATGAATTGGCTCAGCAAAAATTAAATGCACTAATATGAGACAAGTTAGGTTAACTGATCAAAATCTCTTAAAACAAATACAAAAGTAGGCAAGTGGGCCCCAAAACAAATGCAAAAGTAGGTAAGTGGGTCCCAAAAAAGACAGCAGAAGGAAAGTGATCCCCAAGTCTTTATCTTCCAGCGGAATGGAACAAATTACTACACGAACTCAGGTCAGCATCAAGTACTTGCTTTAAACTTTAACTCCTGCCGACAGTGGAATCAGCAAACAGAATGTATTACATGTTACTGGGAAATTATTAATGGTCTTAATGTCCTTTCTGCAGATGTCATTATTTGTCGCTTCTGCTCCCATATATCGGTAGTCTTAAACTGTACCAACGTACTTCCATATGTAGGTATTGTTAAACTGAAGCTGCACCTTTTACTTACCATCTGCATCTTTTATTTGTTTTTATATTTTCTACCCTAACCCTCAATCCCCTATTACGTACTTTTGTTTTGTTTCGTTTTTTTTCAGTACCACCCCACCTATTCTTATCTCTTTTATGTTATATGTTTAAATCCACTTGTTTATGTATTATGTGTTGCTGGTTTTTGCTGTGTGCTTCTTCTTATTGCTTTTATGATAATAGTTTTGCTCATCTCCCTCAACAAATTGTCATTATTGCTGTGTGGTGGACCCATTTTCATAACTTTGTATTGTTCATATTTAATACAACGAGTAATCATCCAGTCCCCTCTGGCCAGCAGGCATAACCCTGTTAACAAAACAAAATAAAATTAAGTAAATAAATACAAAAAGCAGGGGATTGTGGTCTTGGGACTTAAGTTATGAATGCAGATTTACAGAAAAGTAGTTTGTTGCTACATTGTTGCTACATGTAGGATTTTGTGGTACATCAGAAAAATTCTACCAGCAGAAACTTTTGTAGCTCTGATATCCACATCACGATGTCTGCATTGTGCGAATGACCTATATTGACCATATACATTCTGATAATTTTTCTTGTTACTGAATCTGTGTCATGACATTAACTATTGCCACTGTGCTTTTCTTAACATGCATGGCTTGTATTTAATACAAACCATTTGTAATCTGTTCCAAACGGCCAAGGATTTTCCAGAACAGCAAGACTCTTAAACCTTCTTTGGAACTATTAGCTATGCATACAAACTCTGACATTTAATAAGAAGACATTGATTAACATATTTAAAAACTGAAATATGGAACTGAAATATGGGTGCCATACATTTATCAATGCATCAGTATGAAATATTTATGACATATATTTTTACTGGCATCAATAAATCTATACAGACTTAAAAACAAAACAATGAAGAATAATTGAATGATGGAGGCAATGTTTAATATCTCAAAATCGTCTTCAGAAGTCTGGAGAACAAACAAGAAGTCCAACAGGAATGACCCTTATAAATCTTTTTATTGGCACAAGCTGCTATTGGCACCTTTCTGCAGCTTAAAATTTGCAAGCCCTATGGGAGCAATGATTTCACAGTCAGAAGCCTGTACAAAAAATTCCTTCTCTTCCGAAACAGGAACATTCTTCCAAATGAAAATTGACATTTTCTCTTGAACTTCATGACCCCTAGCAATCACACTAATGGCCCTGGTTGGGGAGGGGGGAGGACTCTGTCAGGGCTGATGGACTTGCATAGATTCCCGAAACCTGGGGTCTCTAACACTGTTCTGTAACTAGCTAAAGCATTTAAAGGTACTTTTTTTTTTTTTTTTTTTTTTTTTTTTGATGAAGTCGAGGCATTTCTAAGCGTTTGCAGAGTTTGTTTGATCAAAAATATTGACAATAGCATTGAAACAGTAATGATTACAGGCAGTCATTCCCTCTGTTTATGAGGCAATAAAAAGCAACAACTAACAAGCTCAGTTAGATTGAAAGAGATGACCTCAAATGTAATCCAGCCACCATTAAAGTCTAACACCCTCTGGAAAGTAGCGCATCCTGGTTTATCATAATCAGCGTCTCTTTTCATTGCTTCTTTGTACTCATCAAAGAATGAAAAACTGAAAGATGGATTATTCATCATCATCTTAAGTTTCACGCTTGTATTAACCTGGCTATAACTGACAGGGGATCTAATGGAAGTAATCCCATGACAGTGATATGCAAGCAGCTTGCTACATCTTCACCTGCCCAAAATTGTGACAGTGATCTGATGAGGTGAAATGTCCAACTATACCTTGTTATCACATATTGTTTTAATAGTGTGAAACACTACCAAAGTTTTCTACCCTTGTTTATTTTGGTCGGACCTCTGTGCAAAAATACTAGGGCATAGTATTACTTATTTAAAAGTTTGATAGCTGACATGTAGCATATTATATACTATAATGTGGTAAAAGTAGAAGAAAGGAGATAATTAGCACTCAGCAGCAAAACAGCATTTCAGCAAAACAGTTTCCGTGTCCTGGATACAATTTATCTTTTTTTAGTATCCACTTCACATTTTTTTCAGTGTTGTCTTCTCTTTAGTATCATGCATTTTTGTTTTCAGTGGAAATTTAAGTTTCACAATGATTTGTGTGCATATATGTTGCCTACAGTATTATTTCAGACACACATCAAATCATATTACAATATTCCTTCTGGATGAATATGCCAAAACTAATTTGTTATATTATATGATGGCAGAAATAAAATAGCCAAAATACAAGCTGTCAATTGATAAATAATGTATTTTCTCTATGAGTAAAATTTATGTAACTCATGAGAAAACAGCGTTAGACTATACAGTTTAAAATAACTGTGATTATAACTGAAAATGTTGGATAATCGCTTTCATTATGAAAGACTAAATAACAATTCTCTTACACACATACACACATACACACACAGACCTCTCGTCTATTCTCACTGATTTCACTAGCTATAAAAGACCCAGACATCATAAGAATGATATAATCCTACATGTTGTGTTTTTAGCTCTTGCTGTTTACATACTACATGAGTAACAGAGTTTATTTATTTATTTCTCTTTGTTTACCAGGAAAGTCTGACTGGGTAGGACCCATTTTCATTGAGGCCTGGGGAGAAAAGCTCCATTTCCTTATATTGCATTAAACATGGAGTAAGAAAAGCTCCATTTCCTTACATTGCATTAAACACGGAGTAAGAAAAGCTCCATTTCCTTACATTGCATTAAACACGGAGTAAGAAAAGCTCCATTTCCTTACATTGCATTAAACACGGAGTAAGAAAAGCTCCATTTCCTTACATTGCATTAAACACAGAGTAAGAAAAGCTCCATTTCCTTACATTGCATTAAACACGGAGTAAGAAAAGCTCCATTTCCTTACATTGCATTAAATACGGAGTAAGAAAAGCTCCATTTCCTTACATTGCATTAAACACAGAGTAAGAAAAGCTCCATTTCCTTACATTGCATTAAACACAGAGTAAGAAAAGCTCCATTTCCTTACATTGCATTAAACACAGAGTAAGAAAAGCTCCATTTCCTTACATTGTATTAAACACAGAGTAAGAAAAGCTCCATTTCCTTACATTGCATTAAACACGGAGTAGTTACATTTCTATTCACATTTAAGTAAATGTAAGATAATCAGAGTTCATGTGAATTAATAGTGGAATTTATCAAACAGGTCTCGAATTTTTACAACGCCCATTTACAGAACTCTGTGCAGCCTACCAACCTTTTTCTGCATGTCCTACTTTTCTGAATGACTACTGAGACAATAAAGTTACTCATTTATGATCACAAATTCAGTAAGAATGATGTGATGCTATAGCATCTGGTGTTAAGTGATGTGTTGCAGTTCAGACATCAATATAAATAGCAAATTTATAAACCTTTGTGCTAAAACCCACAAAGCTTCCTTGTATGCTCTGTAAATCTGTATGAGCCACTTACCCCCCCCCATGTGCCATGCAATTTACATATGCCAACCAACGTCAGTGTGCTGTTTCCCAAATAACAGAATTGCATTGGAAATTGACCCCACTAACACAGTAACTGAATTAATGTAATTTGTAAACTGATACATGTTGGTCATTGAATGGGAAACATCACTGCTGTTGTCATATATGTCAAATTAAATGATGAGTCTGTACAGTTTACATTGATGTGCTGGGGAATGTAAAGAGCAATTTTTCATTCAAAAGGCAGAAAATAACCACTAGGACTATTTTTCCTGTTGAAGACTATATTTCTATATTTATATTAAAACTATAAATCAATTAATGAAAAAAAGAAAACAGAAATGTCATTGTGTAATAATAATAATCCACCAAAGCTAGGTGTGAGTACATAATTTTTTACCAAAACCTATGGTCCTAGTTAGTCACTTTTTCTAAATTACAACTCGTCCCTCTATAGTTTTATACTGCTGTACTATGCTATACTATACAAAAGGCTGATATTGTCTTCATTTGAAATACACTACAGTGACTCCTTTCAGGATATAAACCTCAGTATTCATCACCAAGGAGTCTGGTACTCAAACTGTATGAAGAATCAGTCCTGACAAAAAAAAATAGATTTAATATCCAGAAATCACTGCTACAGCATTAAAACAAAACTAGGTTTAATTAAAGAAAATTATCCCGCCCCTTCAGTAAAAACACCACACCAAATGATGTTTGAAAACCTTTATTAAACATCCATAAACATTACTTTATTGACCGATGTTTTAATTTATTAATCACAGCATAAATATCAATATAATTGTTAACTAGGGCAATGTGACCTTGCTCACCCTAACCAAATAACAGCGTCCTTACCTCTACTCACTTACTTTTACTTATCAAGCATCATTCAATCGCTCACTTTCATTTCCAATCTTATTGAAATAAACATGCAACACCAGAGGGGAAACACAAAAGGGACAAGCCTACTCCTCTTCTCTGCTTACCCAAACTTATAAAATAACCACACAATTCTCAATATTCCAAAATAGGGAGAGAGGATGGATACCAAGTTCATGCCAAAATGTGATTCTTTACCCAGTTACACTCACATAAAACCCATTAAGCTCCACCTTACACTTACCTCATTTCCTCCCAAACCTCCTACTTTCCCTTTTAACCGTTTCATCCCCACCTAACTTTCTTCCTCTATCCACTTAATTGCCATTACTATTTCTACCTAACCCACACCTGAAGATGTCCCTGGACAAATTGGTTTGTTACCTAACCTCATTTGTCCTGGTCCCCTTCAATAAACACACCACACCAAATGATGTTTGATGCCCTTTATTAAATTTCCATACACATAACTATAATGACCAATATATTAATTTATTAATCACAGCATAAATATCTATATAACTGTTACCTAGGGATGCGTGACCTCACTCACCCTGACCAAAATCAGCAGTGTCCTTACCTCTGCTCACTTATTTTATTTATCAAGCAGCATCCCATAACTCGCTTTCATTCCCCACTTATTGAATTAAACATCCAAACCCCCTTTTACTAGGACAGCATGATCTTCCTTATCCTAACCAAATAACAGCGTCCTTATCTCCGCTTGCTCACTTTTACTTATCAAGCAGCATCCAATCACTCACTTTCGTTTCCCAACTCATTGAAATGAACATCCAACACCAGAGGATGAACAGAAGAGGGACAAGCCTACCCATCTTCTCCACCAACCAGCCTGACCAGGCTGTTCCCCCTCCTTCATTCCAAAACTTTCAAAAAATCCTCCAAAGCAACCTAACTGTACATTAAAAAGGTTGAAGCCAAGCATCATTCAGTGTACTCCATCCTCTCTGAATCAAACTGGATCCCTGTCATCAACATCCCAATGCCCTATCATATAAATACCCAGAGCATCCAGTTGCCTAAGCAGCTGACATTAAACCAATGATGCCCCTCCAATGCCAAAGTAATACCCATACGCTTGTATAACTTCTGTAAATCAAGCATATTCACAATTATCCTAACTACCAATGGTAACTTTGTAATTATTCCCAGGTCAGTACCTGCCAATGTATCACCAGAACACTAGAAAGCCCAATGCCGTCTGAAACAAAGCAAGCCCAAATGCATGCCATCCTGCCCAGCTGCAGCATCCTTTTGCCGCTCAAAGGATATATAATGACCAAACTGATATTTCATTTTCTAAAAGATAAATTTAATAGTAATCCAGCCAACATGCCCACTATCTATTATAAGGCAAAAAACAGCTGATGACCAACATAGCATTTGCTGACCAATGAACCATCCTCTTAATGACTTCAATACATCTATAAAGCAACCCCCCCCAAATTGTGACCCCAATGAACCTCCATTTTCCAACACCAATCCTTGCAACAAAACTTATCTTGTAACTAGCCATAGTCTGTCGGTCTTCACTCTATCAAACCTACCCCAACCCTTCAACATATGAACCATCATCCAAGATTTAGTAAAATCACATACTCTATCACCTGTGCAACTATACTAATTAGAGCTAAATCAACCTTAGCCAACTGAACTGCCTTACCTTGTTCCCAAGCTTAAACACAATTTAACAAAATCTCGCATTGCCCGACCATACACCTTCCTATCAAAAGCTGCCCCAGCATCCTGTACCACATCTGATCATTCCAAGCCAGGCTGACACACCTTGCCTGATAGCACCAGGGCTTATACCACTGCCCTATTGTTCAAATGAAAATTAAGAGTTTTCCTTACAACATTTCCTACTAAACCTTTGACGCTAGACAAACTGAAACTGACTCCAAACAGTAACATCACTCCTACAAGCATCCTTCCATCCTATACATCCCTCCTCCAAATGTATCTCCATCCTGCCAGCCAATGAGCCAAAAAACATTCCCCCCAATATATGCTCCAACATATGTAAATTCAGAAGCCCAAAGAGCTTCATGACAATAATCCGCCCTTCTCCCAAAATTTCATCCCTCAAATTTTTTTTTTTATTACCTTCACATCTGCTGAATCAAATCAACCATGGCCTGCATCCAGTAGCAACCCCAGAAACACAATGCCTTGCTTGGACCTTCAAACTTCTGCTTAAACAATGGAACCCAGTTCCTCACGCATCCCCAAGACACATGCATACCTTGCGATGCTCTGTCAAACTCTTCACTAGTCTTAAAAATCATCCAGATAATGAACCTCCTTCTGACTGCCCACCCTCTGCTGCCAAATCCAATGAAGAACAGTGTTAAGTTCTAAAAGTAGCAAAGGACATTGAGCAACCCATCTGCATAGCCCTGCCATAGGAATTATTCAAACCCAACTACCAAGCCTACAAAATCCTACCCAACTTCACGTTGTTGTGACTCCACCCCACCGGTGGACAGGCCTAAACTACCCATAAACAATCCCCAAACCTGGTTCACCCTGCCCCTGACATACCTCTCCAGCAGCCAGAATATCCACCCCAGCAGGATCCATCACCTTGCAAGTCCAATTCCTTCAGGCCACCAACTGATGCCCACTCTGTGCTTCCCTATGTGCAACTTCACCCATAGAATCCCAAGACACTGTAATAAGCCAAATGTACCCCTTCATGCCCCCAACCACTTATTCCAGCCAGTGACATAGTTTGTGGGGAGAAGGGGAAAAGAACTGAAATAACTAAATAAATAAATAAATCACTCACCCAGGACCACCACCATTATTACCCAAGGCCTACCTGTTATCTGAATACCTACAGGTCATCTTGCACGTAGCACTTGCCATAGCAAGTTCATGGCAAAATGTGATTCCTTACCCAGTTACACTCACATAAAACCCATTAAGCCCCTCCTTACACTTACCTCATTTCCTCCCAAACCTCCAACTTTCCCTTTTAACCCTTTCATCCCCACCCCAACTAACTTTCTTCCACTACCCATTGCCATTACTATTTCTTCCTAACCCTCACCTGAAGATGTCCCTGGACAAATTGGTTTGTTACCAAACCTCATTTGCCAATGAAATATAATAAAAAAGTGAACAGACCTGCTTCCTCCCTGTTTAATGACTATACATCATTCCAGGGTATTACAGTCTTCGCAGTCATGTAACTTAGAAGTAGTGTTAGCAGCAGTGGCAATAACTAGGTAGTGAATGTGTTATAATGTCAGGAGGTATGTTTAGATGAAGTACATCTTTAAGCCATCCCAAATGACTCGCATCAATGGAGACAGATGGTCAAGAGGCCACATTCACTTTCCACAATGGCATTTTTATGAGCTAACAAAGCCCCCCCCCCCCCAAAAGGGAAAAATATGAATAATTACATCAGCTTGAGTATGTAGCTCTTAGGTCACACTTCGGAGCAGGTTTAAGACAAAATTATATATTACAAGGCCAACACTAGAACTGATGATTTTCCTGTGTTCTTCACTTTTCTATTGGAACTCAAATTATTCTATTACTTTTGTATAACCCTATCTGTTTCCTCTTTTTCCTTTCGTTTATCCCTTTTTATTGTTGCTTTATGTAAAGCAAGTGAACACTGGTGAAACATAAACTGCTGTTTACCATCATAAGATACTGTTGTACTGAAATATATGATGATAAATATAGAATCCTAGATTCTGAAGATGAATTACCGGAACTGCCATTTGTTTATCTCTTAGGCTTCTTACTATGTACTACTCATGTGCAATACAAGATGGCTTCCTGTGTAGAAAAGATGTGACATCTCCAACACTGTCTTTTACATCCTTTTCCAGCCAAGCTGTGTCAGCATATCGTTGATAATCAGCTGAGTACATTTATCATCATAACACTTTCTTCTCACTTAGCATTGCTTCTTTCTTTACTTAGGTCAACACACTCACTGCTTTACTTGGAGAAAAAACTGACACATGCGCTGCTGTGCAAAAAATAATCCCTCATAGAAGCATTTCTGTAGGCCTCACCATGTCCTCTGATATTTTAAACAATTATTCATTTCTTGATAAATGTTACATCTGCAGTCTCATGTAACCAGTTAAGATTCACTAAGCTTTTGAAAACTGAGTACCTGCATATCCCTTAGGGATATGTATGTGGCCCTTTTTTTCTCCGATATAAAAGCATGCTTCCTGGAGTGTTCCTTGCTGTTCCTATGCTCTTTGTGGATGATATTTTTCTGAACAATGAACAGAAAGTTACTAGAATTGTATACAAACTGTGGCATAATTGTGTTTTCTGTATCATCTGGCACAGGATAGCTCTCAATAAATATTTTTGCTATATTAAGGCTTCTACATAGCCACTTTATGGTGCAGCTAAACCCTCTTTAAAACAGGCTAGTTAAACAGCAGGGTTTTGTTAGGTAGTCAGATCTGAGATACCTGATGAAACAAGTACAGTCAAACTGTTTTTATCAACTTAAGTTTTCATCAAAAAATGTCTACTGAGTTTAGCAAGACTGTAGAGCTTCAGTGGTATGAAAGTTTCTCCTTAAAATCAAGATTACACAAGCCTGGATTTTGTATATACTAGAGATGCAGGAGTGTGGGGATACAGCAGGGGTGGCTTGTGCCACTCTTCCATTTTTCATTTGATAAATTATTTTGCATTTTTATTTTAATCTCAAATAGTTGACTTTCCTAAGTGTTCTCAGCACTTGGAATTCTGAGGCAGGTTACTGCACATGCTAAGATTTACAATTTCAGTCAAAAAGAAGTTGGCTTACTCAGCTGGGCATCTAGGCATTCTCTCCCATAAGGATTAAGGTGAGTATGCCTTATTACACTAGGCTTAATAGTGTCTATATCAGCAGTTTAAATATTGAATAGTTTGAATCACTAAATGTCAAAGTGATATGATCGAACTATCCAATTTTTGAATGCCAATAATAAAAAAAAAACAACCAAAAATAGAACTAACTGGTGTAGGTGGGGGGCAAGCCCCCCTGCACCCCCTACATGGGGGGCTGCACCCCCTACACCCCCCGCTACTTAAATATACAAACTCCAAGACTGCACTACATTGAGGTAAATGGAAATCTCCCCTTATGGAGATTTCCGTTTACCCGTTCGACATTCTGCACTTTCGGCATTCTCTATGTGACAATATCAAATTCTATATTGTCAGCATTCGAGATGCTGATAGGGACCCGCTTAAGCAGAGGTGAGCAGGGACAATGAATGGTTCTCCTTGGCTACTAGACAATGACCTGAGTGAAATGCCAGCATACTATCTTTACAGGAATTCAACAGGTCTGGACCAAATTCTAGATATGCATGAGGGACACTGCTGGAAGATAGTAAGGTTACATTTACTGTATAGGGAAGCGTTTTCCTTAATATAACATATTGAAGGAATGGCCATACCGTGCAGAATAGAGCACAATGACAGCTAACTGTGGGTTTGTGTAGAAGCACGACTAAGAAGGATGTGGGATTTTCTTGGTATAGAAGAACAGAAAACATGCTATGCTGAAGACTGGGAGGTCAGCAGACTGTCTAGGCAGTGGTTCATCTTTTAGATCACTAGATACTGGGATAAAATATGGTGATATGCTTAAAGGCAAGATAAAAACATGGAAACTGAATTGCAAATAATTCTAATATACCATATGTAGACTAGAAAATATGTACTTCAAGAGTGGGAAAGTAAAAAAAAAAGTGGTGGAAGCTCTGGTACAGGTAGAATTTAAACAAAAAACTGAGTCGCAAAAACAAACACAATAAATTGCAGTTTATTGTCACAGATATAAATGAGATGATGGAACTGAAGTGAGGAAAACATCATACACGGCTTACCACTTGTGGTGTGATTCTGGATCCCTACTGAGATAAACGTTGATGGGATCAAAAGTATGATCTGAGATTTCAGAATGGCAAGATTTAGTAAGATAAAATGTAAGATGTCAGGTAAGTCTGAGGAAGTAGGAAGATGTGGCATTACATTAAGGATGGAATAATACTTACGATGATGTGTCCATAAAAAAGACATTTTATTTCTTAAAAAAGCTTTGCAATAAAAGTAGAAGCAGCAGAAAAGGCAGCAAGGATGGCAGTCCACATTTGACAGGGAAAAAGAGATGTCTACAGTGATGAAAACAGGCATGAAAATCTTCCTAAATGCACCAGAGAAAGATGAATGAACAACCTAGATACTGGAATTAGAAAGTCTGAGGCCTCAAAAGACCAGGTAGAACTAATGCACTGATTTGTACAATTTGCGCTGAAAACAGAATTGTAGGGTATGTTTATATTATGGCAGGTTAGGAATGAGTGGGTGGATGGATGCATGGATAGATGGACAGACAGTTGATGGGATAGATGGATGGTACATAGATAAGTGGGGAAACGGTTAAAGAAGGTGTTGACATTTGCCTGCTGGTTCTAAA
The DNA here is from genome assembly GCF_019279795.1 of Protopterus annectens. Classification (NCBI taxonomy): domain Eukaryota; kingdom Metazoa; phylum Chordata; order Ceratodontiformes; family Protopteridae; genus Protopterus; species Protopterus annectens. The sequence goes on along the minus strand of NC_056750.1, from coordinate 323,419,507 downwards.
TGCATATGAGGATCGGTGCTCTGATGAGTTAAACTAAAATAGTCAGAAAGAACTTGTGGAGATTATTAGAGAATCCTTAACTAAATTACTTAGTATTTTTCTAGAAGCTGGGAGTGATACCTACAAATGGAAAACATGACAGTAGCAGTGCCACTGTTTAAATATTTGTCTAAGAGGAACTGGGTAATTGTGGACTGACCAGCCTTACTTTACACCAGCTAAAGTTACAGAAAGTAAAATTCTGCTTTATTGATAAGTGTACAAACCATCTGCCAAAAGTTGTCACTGCCCAGACATTTAGTGACCAGAGCCCCTGGAACTCATAACAAAAAATAAACACAATCTACGGTCATATCGATCCATGTTTTGTCCTGCCACAGGCACTTGTCTAATCTTCCCCACATACCACAGCAACGATTGATCTAACTTCCCTAGCCTATTACTGTAGTTTTCATTCTTACCATGAGCATCCCATTGTTATTAGATTCTTCACATTTCCTCTCACCTGTTCTTCCAGAGAACAAATCCCTAACCACATAGTGATTACTGTGTCATCTGCCAGCTTTCTCTTCCTCCATCAGCGATCACTATCCTCTGAGCTGCAAACCCCCTACATGGTCTAACCATTATAAGTGCCCTAGGGCAACCACAATCACAGCAACAATGAGCAATCAAAGCCCCTACTTACTCTACAATAAGGTCAGAGCCACTGTCCTTCTCCAACAGCTATAACAATGATAGGGAATAGACTACTACCACCTCAGCCCTTCAAGAGACAATAAATATACCCTGTCCACCTGTAAGCTTTCCATTCTGAATGGTGGTAACCATTTCTTCCCCTGCCTGTACACGTGCTCATGGCCTACATATGATGTAGTTACAATGTGACTTACACAATCAGTGGGCTAATGAGGTACATAGTCTCCAAACAGGCTTCATGCCTCACGAATAGAGAACAGCAACAGTCATCCCTCTGCACAAAGGTCAGCCATCTACAGACCCCGGAAACTACAGACCCATAAGTCTCACTAGTCTTATATGTAAAAGCATGGAAAGAATTATAATAGAAATGATCAACAGTGATATAGTAAACCTCCAGACACTGGACCCAACCCAGTTTGGATTCGTCAAGGACAGATCATACCTACTCAACCTGGTGGACTTCTTTGAGAAGGTCACCAAAGCAATGGATGAGGGCAAAATGGTTCACACTGCCTACCTTGACCTGGCCAAGGCATTTGACACAATACCCCACTTGGGCATTGTTGACAAACTCAGGAGGTTAGCTGCAAACCCGTATGTTACCTGGCAGACAGCCAACTGGCTCACAGACAGGACCCAGGAAGTTAGAACTGGGGAGTCCATCTCAACAAAGAGACCAATCACAAGAGGATTCCTTCAGGCATCAGTCATTGGACCGCTCCTTTTTGGCATTTACTTCTCTGAAGTCAAGGCCAATGTCAGTGGACTCCGGCTGACTAAATCTGCAGATGATTGCAAATTAGGAACTGTCATTGAATCCTACACTGACACAAATGTTCTCCAGAAGGAGCTGACACAGACAAACAACTGGTGTCAGAGCCATGGACTAAAACTAATTGCCAAGAAATGCATGATAGCATCCTTTGGGAAATCATCTACCCCAGGTAACTATCATATTGACAACACACCCTTAGAGTTGACCCAGTAGTCAGGGACTTAGGGACACACGTAGATAGTAATCTAGCCTTTGACCATCATGTGATTACAGTAGTGAGGAAATCATTCTATGTTGCACAACTTATAAACAAAGGTATGGCATCTAAGTCCAAGGAAGTCATTTTTCCACTGTATTCAGCATTCATCAGCCCTATCATTGAGTACAATGCCCCGTTTAGTATGTACCTAACCAGGCATATCCAACAACTGGAACGTCCACAGAGGCTCATCACTAAAAGAATACAGGGCATAAGTAAAATGTCCTATGCAGACTGCCTCAAGGCCCTATCCCTGTATTCTGTCTCCTACAAGGTTTTGAGGGGAGATCTATGCCTGGCATACAGGGCATTCTCAGACCCCACTTTGATGGGCCCCTGCATATCTACAAAACAAACAGCACCGAAATTACCCATTCTAAAGACTTAAACCTTGCCTGTGATATAAATAAGACATGCTGGAGAGATAGGTATGTATCCCAGAGATTATTCTGTCACTGGGCAGGCTCCCCATCCATGTGAAGCAGAGTTCCTCCTTAATCCAATTCAAGTGCAGCCTGGACAATTGGATGGGGAACAGGAAATTCATCCCTGGTTTGACACCTATATCTTTAATCGACACAGGCATCCTTTAAATGGTTCATCTCCCAGGCCCTAGCTTGTAGAGGTTTCATCTCCCAAGCCCCTGCTTACACTTATCAAGGGTATCAGAACTTGTCAGACATTTGGGATGCATGTCTACGCTTAAAAAGGCCATTGTGGTCATTAGCCTAGTAAACACCTATGAAGCTATGAACCTAGTAAACACCTATGAAGCTATGAACCTATAGAGATTACAAGAAGTGCTCCATATTGGCATAAAATACTTCCCAGCTAATAGTAATGAGTTGACCATTGTCTGCTATGATCAGAGGCATCGTGTGCATAGGACATGTGTGCTGTCATATTTCAAGAGTTTTTTTTTTTTTTTTGCTTTATTTTCAATGAGGAAAACTGTTACTATGTTGCTACCATCATAAAAGAAGCATGGCATAAAAACATTTTCTCACATGATATTATTATTATTATTATTATTATTATTATTATTATTATTTGCCATGTAGTTACATTCACATCATCTTAATTCATTTCTGTTGAGTTAGACATTTCATAGTACTTCCTTTAGCTTTGCTTTTGGTTAGTGCTATTTTACTGTGAAGCTAATATGCTTGGAATGTGACATTTCTTAAAACACTACACTTGTTTGGCTGGTCAATGAAATGACAGAAATCACAATCATAGCTGAATGGTATTAACAGTTACGACTAGCCCAGCAGATGGAGATGGTCTCTTGTTTGGGTTCAGTTTATTTGGGTAATATGGACATGACATATCAAGCAGCCTCACCAATGAAATGGTTCCACAAACTGAAGCAAGTATGTTATAGAATTTTGCCAAGTGATCAAGTGAGGGAATCATAGTTATGCCGACTCAGTTTGACAGAGAGGCTCCGAGTTTGGTGACTTAGCCAGAGATCTGCAGTGAATCTAAACTAAATCAGAGACATCCATTGTGACCTACAAGAAATAAATATATCTAAATCTTGCATTGCACTTGTTGAAATGTTTTCTGGTTAATTGCTGTTTCCATTTTTTACTGTTGTTGCTGCTTTGACTGTTAATTTTTGCACTTTGAAATCCTAGTACTGCTTTTTCCCTTAGCATAGGCTAGATTCAGATCTGCTGAATCTAGGCTGCTTGGATATACTGAGCACTGAAATCAGCCATCCTACATTAAGAAGGCTCTCCTGCACCCTTGTGGCAGAAGTGTGCAGCCCAGGACACATTTGAGTTGGGGATTGTTGGTAAAAGGTTCAGTTTTGGGTTCTCCCATTGGCTAGTTAGTGTTACAACTGTTTAATTTCATTTGTATTTAAGCACCGGGTTTGCACATAGATGCACACCATGCAATGGGGTTTAGCTCTGTTATGTATAGGCCCAAATGTTTAGAAACAAAAAATTTCTCTTAATACCTGGTAGTGAACCCTTCTTAACTCAACTGCCTCTCTGTGAGAAACACAGTTGTGCATTGCTAACTGGTGAGCAAGCCAGCTGTGCTTTCTAAGGCATTGACATAGTCTTCCACCCTTAAAATGTCCACAGGAAAGCCAACCTTGTTGGTCTTACAAGCAAATCTGGGTCCACCCTTCCCCTCCCCACAAGTCAGTATAATATGTACCTGCCATAATGGACTGACAGTTTCCCACCATTTCTCCAGCCAACCTGATTAATATGGGCATCATGAGGCAATGTAGCACTTGCCTCATGTACACTGACAACCACTTGCTCCTAAAGCAAAGAAATACAGTATGTGAGAGATGTAATGTAACTATACCATGAAATTAGAATCACTCCTCTCACAATACAACAAACAAGACATACAACAGGGTGTCAGTACACACACCATCCCTGTCACACAAGAGAAGGTCAAGATACATAAACTCACATATGCAGAGGTACTCATTAAGAGCCTACCAAAACACCAGAGACCTCCCAATTGCAAATATACACATACCAGTACATGAACAGAATCCACCACCACACACAAAAACACACATGTCAGTGTCTCAGCAATTAAGCTCCTAATGCAAAACACCTTAAAACCAAATGTTCTGGTTATAGATGACACAACAGTGAGACACACAGCTGTCCTTCTCACCAGGCTGAACAAGGAGAAGGTCACAGTCAGCTGCCTGTCAGGTGCTAGGATCCATCAAATCACCCACGCACTCAAGTCACTCAGCAACTATTACCGTTATGACTCTGTCATAAAACATCTTGGTGTAAATGACTTGAGACGTACCTCCCTGGACTATATGAAGAGAGAGACGTGACCGAACTCTGAGATTATGTGTCCCAGGCAGGTATGTTCCTAGCCCTAAGCAGCATTCTCCCTTCACCAAGGATGATATCACAATACAGACAAAAAAGTATTGATTTCAATAAGTGGTTTAGCTTCTGGTGTAACTCCAGGGGAATCCAGTATCTATCTGCCAGAGAAAACATGATCGACAGTCCACTCTGCTTTGCCAGAGATGGCCTTTACCTGTCTCCTCAAGGCTTTAGAATACTGGCAAAGATGCTTGCCTCCCCCATAGTGCCTTTTTTAGGCAATGTCCAAATAACAAAACTTCTGATGTAAAGGAATCTACTAAAGACAAACTTAACGTTATGCTGCATAATGCTAGGAGCTTAAACAGTAAACTGCACTCATTGGAAGCACTCCTCACCTTGGAAGATGCTGACATTTGCGAAGTCACAGACTCTTGGCTCAAGGTCACTGAGAGCAGTCTGGCTGTACAAGGCTACAATACTTTTCACACGTTCAGAACCCAAAACAAGCATGAAAGAACCAAAGGTGGAGGTGTATACATACTCATCAAATCCAAATACACCTCAAGACTAGTGAAATAGTACAACTCTCTGGAGCTACTCCAGGTCCAATTAACTATAGAAAAAAACACCCTTCCACATCATCATTAACTACAGGACCCCACCATGAACCAGAGGAAGCACACTGCCTACCTGGTTTGCTAGATTCACTTAACATACAACTAAACACCCTGGTTATGGGAGATTTCAGCTATCCTTCCATCGACTGGGAGACCTATAGGAGCACAAACACGATTGCTATGAGGTTCCTGGATTTTGTTAATTCAAATGCCCTGGAACAGTTGGTCCAGACCATAAGAGGCTCAAATGTCCTGGACCTAGTGCTCATCAACATGGGGTGTCACTGCACTACCCCCTATGTGTCACCCTCCCTAGTAAGGTCAGACCATAAATCTGTTTTGTTTTAAAGATCAAACCTGACATTCCCACAGGAGTAAAAAACTGAGAAATTTCTCCAAAGCAAACTATTGCAACTAAGCCTTGGTATAAAAATGTTTCAAAGCCCCTGCCAACATACACAACAATGTCTCCTATGCAGAGGAATACACAACTGCCCTATATAGCCACTTAAATAAATGCATTGACTCGGCCGTACTTAACAGGAACAGAACCAGGTCTTCCCAAAAGAACAAGCTACCCTTGTGGACTGTAAGTGTAAATAAGTTATACAACAAAACAAATAAACTGATGTCTAAGAAGAGGAGGGAAATTAACCCAACAAAGGAAGAATACCCTCCACAGCTTGAACAAGCAAATCAGATATCTTGTTAAGTCATTTATAGCTAGCTATGAGTCTAAATTAGAATCCCTATCTAAAGACAGTCACAAGGCATTCTTTATCTGCATCCACAACCTAAGAGAGAATGCCCAGCTGTGTGCCAAATGTATAGTAAATGGTGCCACTCACACTGAACCTGAAGAAATTACCAACCTGCTAGCTAACAGATTTGGTGAAAACTTCAACCCCCAGTCCCCATCTGACATACCCCAAACATTCCCAACACAGGTAATCAACCGAGTATTTCCAAAGAAAAGGTCATACAAGATTTCTCCAAGGCCAAAAACACAGCCTTTATGAGACCAGGTAACATGGAGACTAGAAAACAGCAACAGTAATCTCTTGCACAAAGGAGGTCCATCAACGGACCCTGGGAACTATCGACCGATAAGCCTAACCAGCCTTATCTGTAAGGCCATGGAAAGAATCATTATAGACCTTATCTACAAGGACATAGATGACCTTCATATTCTTGACCCAACCCAATCTGGCTTCAGCAAGGGTAGATCTTGCTTATTAAACTTGGTAGACTTCTTTGAGAATGTCACCAAAGCCTTGGGTAAGGGTAAAATGGTACATAATGCCTATCTCGATTTAAATAAAACTTTTGACAGAGTCCTACATTCGGGTATCATGGAGAAGCTCTCCCAGCATGGGATAAATCCATACATTACTAGATGGATAGCAAACTTGCTCACTGATAGAATGCATACTGTCAAAGTTGGGGAGTCCACCTCCACCAGTAAAGCAGTTACCAGCGGGGTACTGCAAGGATCTGTGCTGAGCCCTGTACTGTTTGGAGTGTATTTCTCAGAAGTCTAGGCAAAGGTATATGGCATGTGGCTTACCACGTTTGCAGATTACTGTAAACTGAGTGCAAACATAGAGTCCCCCAGCAATGTTAACATAGTAGAGAAAGGGCTGACTCAGACAAATGATTGGTGCAAAACTCATGGACTAAAACTTAATGTAAAAAATGCCTCATTATCCCCTTTGGCAAAGAAGTAGCCCCTGCTAATTATGATATAGATAGCACCCCTCTAAGCAGAAACTCAGTGGTGTGAGACTTGGGAACACACATTAATAGCAATCTGAACTTCGATCACCATGTGTCCATAGTGGTAAGAAAAGCATTCTACACTGTACATCTAATAAACAAGGATATCACATCCAAGACCAGGGAGGTTGTAGCTCTGCTGTACTCAACCCTTATCAAATCACTAATAGAGTACAACACTCCCTTTTGTATGTACCTCAGAAGATGCCTGCAGCAACTGGAGACACCACAGAGGTTTCTTACCAAGAGAATCCAGGGCCTCCAAAACATGACATACATGCAAAAACTAAAAGACCTGTCACTGTACTCTGTATCACACATGCTACTGAGAGGCAACCTGTGCCTGTCCTTCAGAGCAGTCTTGGATCCTACCCTAATGGAATTGCTGCACATCCACAAATCAAATGGGAAAAGAATAACTTGCTCAGAGATTCAGCCTATCCTGTTACATCAACAGAGCATACTGGAGAGACAGCTACATCTCCCGGGGATTACTGCTCCTCTGGAATAAGCTCCCACTCCATGTGAAGCAGAGCTCCTCAATGACCCTATTCAAGCGCAACCTTGACAACTGGATGGGTGACCGTAAATTCATCCCGGGGGTGGTACCTATGCCCTCATGGACAGGAGCAGTTGATAGTGATCACAGTGTCGCTCTGCTAACAGCGACCATCTAAACTTTATCAATAAGGGTATTCAGGTTTTTACATGGCTAGTCTTGTAAAGGCTCCAGGGCCATTAACCTAGTAACATCCTATGAACCTCCGAACCTATAATTGTAATGCATAGAGCACCCCTATTTTGCTCAAAACTGGCTAAATTATATCCTGGTTCAGCACTGCTATAAAGTGAGACCCAAACTTAACAACTTCCAGAGTGGTGCATAACAACTGTTAAACACCCACTAAGCTTTGTTAAGGTTGGGTCTGCACTAAAAGCAGATTGTGCTGACCAAAAAACAGCAGCAGCAGCAGCAGCAAGACATGAAACTGTTTCATTTCATCTCCTATTTCTGCCTGGTGGCTGCTAAAACAGATTCACATTTTGAATTAAAGTGCATTCGTTAGACAGGGAATGTGTGAGGACATCAACTACTCCCCCACTGCTTTACCAGGTTTCATATCCAGTACAACACTTTCTGTTTTTTTTGAATGTATTTTTGACTACTTAGTAGTACATGGATAACATAAATCTTCATGTACTACAAAGAATTATGATCGGATCTCCAATTGTAACTAAGAATTATGTGTTCTCGACAGATACTTATCTCTCAAGGTAAATTTCTTAGCATCCATGTCTTGAACACATAATATGCTTGTTACAATTGGAAATCTGAACATAATCCTTTATATTATTGGCAGTCTGAGTTTACTGCTAGAAAGAAACAGGTCATTTTAGACTGCAACAAACTCAAATGACATTTAACAAAGAAAGAGTTTATAAGCAATATATGAAAAACACATACAGCATTTAATAGGCATCTGTGTAGCTGGTATGTTCTACTGGCTGAGTGTGCAGAAAAAGAGAGAGACTTGTCTCAGTTATACTTTGTCAGACATTATTTATATATATATATATATATATATATATATATATATATATATATATATATATATATTTATTTATTAATTTGAATGTGTTTATCAGGAAAGCCTGACTGAGCAAGGGAGAGGCCCAGGTTGCAAGGCTCCAGATTACATTAAATTACAAGTTTCACAAAGTTACAAAATATAAAAAGTATTACGGAATTTAACAGATTTTTAAAGATGGTGACTTTACAGGTGAAGTAGCATACACAATACAGTTTCTCTACTACATTAAGGTGCTTTTATTCAGAAATATTCAAAATTAATGCAGGAACAGAGATTTTTACAGAGCAATCATGGGGCAGAATCATTGAAAAATATAGACTAGTCTAAGAAATAACAGGATTTGCTCTAGGTGAGAGGAATACTACCCAAGATATCAGAGGAAATGAGGTTAGGAGAGTGTTATTCGGTAAGCGTGTATAACTGAGGTTGTGATTAAGACATGAGAGTGGAGACAGAGAAAGACGTAAATGGAAAAAGTTAGAAAAGGAGCAAGAGGAGAAGGGGCAGGATGGCGAATATGAATATGACAGGATTAGCGGGAATAAGGATGGTAGAGGGGGAAGGACGAAGTATAAAATGTGTGAGAGAAATTGAAATTAAGTTAATGTGTAGAAGTAAAAAAACTGATGGAAGTAGAGAGCTTCTGAGAGATGAGAAAGAAAGATTAACTGGGTGAGGATAGCACTGTCATATGCAATTGGTAAGGAGGTTTGATTTTTAGTTTAAATTGGTGGGGATTTAACATTTCCTGTATAGAAAGTGGAAGCCATGTCAAATTTATCAAAGTACACAATATGTTGTGTATAGCTTATGTATTTTCTCATTTAATAAATGTTTTAAAGTGTAATTTACAAGGAAGATGGCATTTAAGACACATTTTCGAGCATGGTTAAACAATTATCCATGAGAAGAAACAACAGTACCAGAGTGTTTTTTTAATGTTTCAGCTCTTTTAATTTACCTTTCATGCAATTAATAAATATCTATGAAATATAACATGTAGAAAAGCCATATAAATGAACATGAGAAGTATTTATTTCTTAAGCATTTTACATATTAAAAACAAAATCAAAGTCAACATTTCTAAAAAAGTAAATCTAACTCCTCTCTGTTCTTTTTCTCCTCACCCTGGGGAATATAGACATCTGCACAGTTAATGAGACATGGTTTAAATCAGTGCAGGGCTATAATGCCTTCCACACATTTAGACCAGCTATTTCACAGAGTGGGATAAAAGGTGGAGGTATCTCAATTTACATCCAAAACAAAGACACATCAAGGTTGATCAAGTAATATGATGCACTTGAGCTGCTCCATGGACAACACAAGCAATATCCCATACTATATCTTTGGGCACTATAAGTCCCCCTCTGTGGGTTTCCTGGGTCACTCTTCATTCACGCCAACCCCAACATCATAGTCATGGATAACTTCGACTACTCTAAATAAATTGGGAAGCATATACAACTTCACATTTGCAGGCGCAAAAAATTCCTGGACTTTGTCAACACAAGTGCCCTGGATCAGCTAGTTTGCATGACCACCAGCAGCACCAATGTCCTTGACCTTGTCCTTAACAACACTGGGGGCTGTTGCAGCCCTCCCCGAGTGTAGTATCCTCACTGTTCAGGTAGGGCTACAAAGCTGTCTCCCTTGAAATAAAAATAAAACCTTGGATACCAGCTAAAGCTGAACTTTTGGAAATGATTCCAAGGCAAACTTCTTGCTTATAAGTGACACCCTTGCAAAATTTCAAGCCCCCCCCCCAAACCCAGGGAACACTACTGCATATGCAGAAAAATAGACAATACCCCATTACAATGATGTATACTTGTGTACTGAAGCAGCAGTACCTACCCAAAATAAGGGCAGGACAAACTCAAAATAAATAAATAAATAAATAAATAAATATAAAAAAAAGCCACTCTGATAAGAGTCCCAACAATAGGTTATATAGCAAAAGGATGAAAATCATGGCCGAAAAAAGGATGTGCAATGCCCAACAAGATAAGAAATCCCTCATCAAACTAAACAACTCAGGAATTAATCAAGTCTATCAAAGACAAATTTCAGGTAAAAGTATCCTCTCCAGCTAAGGACAGCCACAAAGCATTCTTCAGCTACGTCCAAAACCTCAAAGGCAGTGCACAAAAATATGCTGAACTGATTGTAAATGGAGCCCCCTACACTGAGCTGAAGGATATAAAAAATCTACTAGCCAATAAATCCAAATCCAATCTTTGCCAGATTTGTAACCCCAGATACCTCTCAAGAAATACCTCTAACCATACCTCCTCTATCAGTCATTAGGGAGCAAGTCCTCAATGTGCTCTCCAGGTCCAAAAATACTGCATCAGTGGAACCTGATAATATCCCTGGATATGTCCTCAATAGCATGAAACATGACCCATTGGGCCCACTAGAAGCACTATTCGGCCATAGCCTCCAAGCAAGCTTTTTGCTAGGCGAATGGAGGAATGGAAATAAAACTATTACAAAAATCTATTCATTCCCCATGCTTCCCAAATATGCACAAACCTGCCACCACTCCAGAGAACAAAACTCAAACAATGATATAACACAATTACAAAATTTATTGCAAATTACTCTTAACGTACCCACCACTGTCAAGCCCTCAGACTACTAAACTAGGACAAACTACCCCACATCCTTCACCAATCCCAACTTCTATTAGTCCACAGTTTAATATGCAACCTGGACAAATGCCCACCCCTTAGCTCTATGATCCAGCCCTATGACCCAAGAAGAAATCTGTGCTCCCAAGACAAATCTTTACTTACCATAAATAAATCTCTAAATACAGCAGGAAATGCACTGAACTCCATCTATGTCTCCAAAATTTGGAATTCTATCTCACCCCTGCTCAAGCAAACACAACGACAACATTTTGAAGCAGATCTTTAACACCACCTAAGACAATCCTGGATCTGCCTGTGTTCATTCCCTGGATAAAATGGGGTACATGCTCCCAAATAAATAAGTTTATGAAACATGTAAAGCTACAATTTAAGTGAAATTTTTGTGTTTTTATCTTTTTTTTTACACATTTATGAAGACATGAGCTTTATATGTAAGGACTGACATATCATGCCTTGTTCATGTATGTAGCCTGTATACTCTTACTACATATTACTATTGTTAGTTGCCATGTAAAGCTTGTATCGTATATAGATATTGTGATGTATCATGTGGAACTTTTCTCCCTGGGCTTCCACTAAAAAGGGGTTTTCATGCCCATTTGGACAGTCCCAGTTAACAAATACAAAATAAAATGAAATAAATAAATAAATTAAATAAATAAATACATAAATAATTATCCCTCTGGACAAGGGTGTGCCATCCGCGGACCCTGGAAACTACTAACTGATAAGCCTGACTAGTAAGACTATGGAAGGAATAATCATGGACTTGGTAAGCAATGTCGTGGAAAACCTTCAGTTGTTGGATCCAACCCAGTTGGGTTTCATTAAGGGGAAAGTCATGCCTATTCATTCTGGTAGACTTTTTGAGAAGGTCACTAAAGTAGTGGATGAGGACAAACCAGTGCATACTGCCTACCCCGGCCTGGCCAAAACATTCAACACAATACCCTACTCAGGCATTGCCGACAAACTCATGAAATTAGTTATAACTGTTTAACCCCTGCATTACCTGCTGGATAGCTGGATGTCTTACAAATAGGATACAAGAAGTCAGTTTAGTTGAGCCTACCTCCACAGAAAGGCCAGTCACTAGGGGAATCCCCCACGGCTCAGTGTTGGGGCTGCTCCTTTTTGTTGTCTACTTCTCCGATGTCAGGACAATGTCAGAGGCCTCAAGCTGACCAAGTTCACAGATGCTTGCAAACAAGACCCAGTTGTAGAATCCCCCAAAGACACAAACTTCCTCCAGGAAGGCCTGACACAATCTAATAACTGGTACCAGGGTCATGTCTAAAACTCAATGCCAAGAAATGCATAATAATATCTTTCAGAAAGAAGACCACCCCTGGAAATTACTGCATTGATAATGCACCCCAAAGAGTTGGCCCTGTGATCATGTAGACAGGACTTGGCCTTTGGCGATCATGTGTCTACTGTAGTAAGGAAAACATTCCATGTTATGCAACTTATAAGCAAGGGTGTGGCATCTTGGTCCAAAGATGCCACTGCTCTGTTGTACACTGCCTGCAGTGGAAAGTGCAGCTCATAATACAGTCTAGAGCACTTGGCAGCATATCTGGATAAACACATTATTATTATTATTATTATTATTATTATTATTATTATGCCCTTACCTGCTCATTTCCAGCCAACTTCTCAGGCATCATGTCCTCTAACTGAGCTTTGGTCACCTGCAAGACAGTCAGGATCACACCACATAGGCCAAAGGACTGGGCATAACTTAAGTTAAAGCTGTTATACCTGTGTATATGGATGCTCAGCCTATATTTGACTTTAATCATTTGGACATTCTTAGTTGGTCACTGAGATTTTCAAAGTGAACTTTACTCTGGTAGCCCCGTGGTTGTGATTATCTTGCGCAACTCCAGGTGTTTGTTAAACAGGGACCTGGCAACTCCACCACTGAGGAACTTGTGCCAATATCTCCATCTTTCACTGATCTTACAAAAACCTCCCAAACCTCTTGCATCAGAGGTACATGAGATATATGCAAATGATCCTTATGAACATCAGGTGTATCAGCTAATAGGCAATTCTGAATGCCCATGACTTGTTTCATCATTTTATGGACAATTACAGGCCAATAAAGCCAACCCCCACTAGCTGTGGATATGCATATTTTGGCCTTGTTATGAGCTCATCAGCACAGCACAAGCACTTTACTCAGTGTTCTACATCTGGTTTGACCACTAACTTGTATACAGGAACCAAGGCACTCACATCCATACTGGAAATCCATCTTAGAATATAGTGCATTAGTCCATAAGATTCCCTAAGCATGTTTCCCAAATGAGCATCAAAGCTCAGTCTAGAGGTTACTATTACCCCACGTTTCAGATGCAATTTTCAGCCAACAGTATACAATTGTTCAGCATATATGGATTCACAGGATTTTTTTTTAATCCAAAGTGCAACACCATACATTTTTTTACATTGCCATATCTTTCAGGCCTGCCCACTCATGCATAGTTTCCATAAACTCAGTAGCACTATCTGATCATTAACATTGTTCCTGTTTCCCTATTTTAGTATCTTCAACAAATTTACTGATACAGATGTTTTGCCAAGTAGGAAATTTGGAAATTAAAATATCAAATTATAAAGGACCCAAAACCAAATCTGGGAGGATTCCACCCTTAATCTCCATCTTATCAGAGATATAGTTTCTTATCCACACATTGGGGCCCCTACCATCCAGCCAGTTAGCAACCCAGCTGATAATGTAGGTTTTAATTTTCAAAGACAATATTGTCTCTAAAACCTCTTTGTGTGACACTGTGTCAGAACATTTAGAAAACTCTAAATACACAATTTTAGGTGCTAATCCAATATTCAATGAATTAAATATACTTGAATAAAAACTAGTAAGATTAGTTAAGCAGTATCATCCTTCTAAAGATTCATGCTATACATACCTAACCCTATTTTAGTCTGAATTGGTAGTAGTTGACAGATTAATTCCTCAAAGCAATTACCTAAAATGTACACTAAATCAGTTATCACTGTAACTTTCTACAAAGGGAACAAAAATGCAGAGACCATATAATAAATTATCTGAGCTATACCTGAAATCATTATATCTGCAATATATAATACAAAAAAGAAATATCAGTGATAAAAATAAATAAGTTCTAATGACAGAAAATAACTAAGTTCTAATGACACAAAAATATAGCAATCACTCAAAAAATAAATGGTTGATAACACAATATAATCTTCATAACAAGGAATGAGTGGTCATACTAAAACAACATAATGGCAAAATCTTCCACCTATGGTATAGAACACAGCTATTACATTATAACATCGGTGACAGCATACAAACATAATGGTTGAAAATCAAAAATAGAATTAATACTGACACATGGTGGTGATGTGGTCAAACAAAGGCTAATTACAGACATATGAGCTGATCATGCACAACAATAGAGTATAGCTAGAATAACAAAAATGTTAGCAGCACCTAGTCAGTTACATCACTTGCATTGGATAGGTCAGATATGACATTCTGTATGTTAGGAAAGAAACCCTATAAAAATACAGTATGAAACAGTACATATAGATTCTACTTAATACTATCATCTTTGTTACTATTTTCAAGCTCTGGCAGAACTTCCATAAAGATTGGGAAACAACTTTGATATGCTATTATTAAAGGCATTATAAATGGTCTATAAAACATCCATTACAAAAAAAAATTGACATACTTCTGAAACATCTTTTTATATGTGTTTTCAAATCCAGTGCACTTGGATGTATTACTCAGCCATTTTTGAATACAGATTGTCTTCTCATGAGAGTGTTAATTTTTTTCTTGGTCCCCCTTTGAAATCATTAAACCAGCTTGGCTCCCCAGTACCCCCATCACTGCCAGGTCTATCAGATTTTCTTCTACCCCACCTGGACTTACTCTGTCTGGTATTGCTCGGGCCAGTCATGGATCATATAGGCATACTGGGGCTTGGTTGTCTTTGCATCCATAAGGGTGGGTTTCTTTTTATATGACCTATCCATTTTACTTCCCCGACATCCACACTCATCAACTACATCTAAGGTCAACTCTCCTGTTTAGAAAACTCTTCCCCTTAGGGAGCATCATCGATGATCACCCATCCCTCCCTGCTGCTCTGTCAGTTACCTGAGCCATTAATCAAACCTTGGTCATCTGAAATGTTGAGGCTTTAGCCCCGTATGGCACATGAGCAACCAGTGCTAATGTCATGCATGGCATATTATATTTTGATGACATGGTTATGAGAAATATTTGTAACTGCAGTTCTCTAATAAATGCTTTGTTATATTAAAGATCTTTTTTGGTAACCTAGAGAATTACTATGGATTTCAGAAACTGCCCAAGAATGGTTTGCCTCCTGTCTTTTTTTTTTTTTTTTTTTTTTTGGCCTTACCAAATGGATAGTTTCTAGTATCTATTCATTGTCCATTGACTTCATCACCGCTAGAATTTTATGGCAATAAATTCTGATTCTGCTGTTATCCTCAGTGTACATGCTTCCATTGGGTGAGCGTATTCAAAGGAGTAGTTTACAGAATTACTGCTATGCCTGTGACACAGTTTATCTTTGCTCAGAGACAATTTGTCTGCTGTGGATTCTTTAGGCAAGGACTTGAAATGCATCATTTACATTTATAGGGCATAGGATGTTAACAGGAGACCTTATCCTGATCTTTACATGTTACAAAAAATGAACTTTTGAAAACTGGGTTCACTGTGTGAAATGCAATCACCTGAAAGGTAACACCTCCAGGATGGTGGTGTTTGACATCCACACTACTCTGAGACAATCAAACTTGCTAATTTTGAATCTCATCATTAATTGCAGTGGATATAAACTGGAGATTTTATAGAAGGTGATGAATCTTCATGTTGTTTTTAACAAAAGTGTGATGCTCAGGCACCAGGTGATGTGTTATCATGTCACTGCTTTGTCACTTGTGGAACATCACGTGCATCAGTTATTTACTCTGACCTCAAAGCTTTGCAGTTGTAATATATGCCATGGTCTCATCTTATCAGCATACTACACCTGTCCTGTACTAGGGCTTCCATACACAGAAATGGATCAGTTTGCAGCTTGTACAGAATTCAACAGCCTAGGTACCAACTAATGCATTGTAATACCAGTGTATCACTCTGGTTCTGAGAAGCCTACATTTGCTGTCAATAAAATGTCAAAGTTTTAAAGTTTTCATGCTGGCTTTTTTTAACCCAATAAGATAATGATACATCTTATTTAAAAGAGCTGCTGGTTTTTCCCTAGTCAAGATCTTTGCATTCCTTATTTCAGCAGTTGCTACAGATTCGAGATTGAATTTGAAACATTTTGGGGAGCATTCTTTTATCATTAGGTGCAGCATCTAGGAATAATTTTTTGCATGATGGTTGAGAGAGTTTCCTACTCTGCCAAATTTAAAAGATCACTTAATATTTATCTTTTTGAGTTATCATTTGAGTTTTTTCTCCAACTCTGAGTGATTCTACACTTTACAGTTAACATTGCTTATCAATAGTGTTTTAATAGGTTATTTTGTTTTGAATAGTGATTTCTTTCAAGCTCTGTAATAAATATTTTTGAAATGAAATGAATTTATGAATGAAATGTGACATGGCAGGTTTTCTAGTCAGTCTGTTGAGCACTTTTTAAACATTTATTTATGTGACTGTTTGTGTATTTATTTTAGAAGTGCTGTCTGTTACGTTTCAGCATATTTTAGTACTACAGTGATGGTTATATAAAGGTTAAAAACACCAACGCAGCATAGAACAAACAAACCAAAAAACTAGAAGCATGTTCTACTCAGAAAACTTAGGGACTCACCATGGCTGGTTCTTAATTGAGTGCTTTTGTTCTTTATTCATACATCAAGAACTTCAGATAAATGTACTGCAACACATATCAGGTTTAAAAATGGTGCCCAACAGATCATGTGATAAAAACATCCAATCCCCTTTTCCCCAGCTTTTAAAGTGACATGTCAATACACATCAAAGTAACAAATCAAACTAGTGAATGTAAAAGATAAACTTATAGTTTTCCACAATCACATTTAAATTCTTTGTGCTAGTAAAAAGCATTTTATATTGACAGTTTCATTTAAACCAGGATATGTATCCAAATTCAGTCTGATTTGCCATTCTGACTCTTGGCATTCTAAAAGCTCATTGTAGTTGCCAGAGATGACAATCATGTCAACAGAATCTAGCACAAAGAAATGGAATTTTTTAAAATTCTCACACTGCAAAGTATGTCTCACTAGGGCATTACTAGTGACCCCTTTTCTTATTGCTAATGAATGTTAATAAATTCTACAAGAACAAAAGCGCTCATTTTAAGAACAGGTCGTGGTGACTCCCTAAGTTTGGTGAGTAGAACATGTTAATAGTTATAGTGAGATTAGTTTTGTAGTCTAACTGTTTCTCGTAGTTTATTTTTTAAAGACACCAAAATGCATTTAATGACCACAATAACAAAACTGAATAAAATGAAAAACACACACTGATTTGTCGCTATGTAGTGAAAATTTGGGGGTCACATTTATTTATTTTATTTATTTATACATTCAATTTGGGGTCACATTTTATTTATTTATCTATTTATGGGATATTTGATTATTGTGAAAAGTCTGACTGCATATAAATCACCTTTTCAATGGTGGCCTGGGGAGAAAAGCTCCATAAGACATAATACATAATGTGTATATTTGATCTTGGAAACATATGAGTAGTAAATGAGGCCACAATAAATTATACAAATGAGATCAAGAGAGTAAAAAAAAACAGGATTATGTTGGAGACAAACAGAACACATACTATATGTATATATAATTATCTAAGCATATTTTAACTATTCTGGAAAAAGAAGATGTAATAAGGTACAGGAGGTGGATTAACAGAAACCTGGCAGTAAGAAAAGTATTATAGGCTAAGAAAGGTCAAAGGAAAATGGAGAAGAATAGGGAAATGAAGATTTATTCTGATGATATAGAAGGGAATAAGAGAGGAATAAGCGTACATGCTAAGAGCAGTAAGAGAAAGGGATGCATACTAGATTGCACAGAGCAAGCCATATGGAAGAAAAGGGAAAAGAGAGATGTGTAAAAGAAACTTTGAGCTTTGAGCAACCTATCTGTCCCTGGAGGAGTGTTTCCAGCCCAGAAGTTAGTAGCTTATTGGCCATTTTGGGCTAATTTCTATCTCTTTCATTTCCCTAGTATAAAAACCGCATTTGCACGGTTCTGCGTACTGGGCAGTGCCGGTTAGCTACGGTTAAATTATTCCCGGCTCCACTAAGTTTCCTCTTCAGTTTTTCCCTTGAAACTAGTCTAACTCTCAACCTAAGCACTCAAAAAGCATCTTACAGCCCAGCACTTGCTCAGACCTAATAGCAAGCACTAATATACCTTGACACTGATTGCCCAGCAGAGCAAGGCTCTTTATTCACCCCTCACCAACCAAGTGACTAAGCAGCTCACCCTACTATTCAGGCATGACCAAAGGGCAACTTCATGTGCACTCTCCAGTCCAATTGGTGAATCTGGGTATCCTGAGGCCATGTTACAACTGCCTCATGTACACAGACAACCCTCTCCTCTTACCACAAAACACTAACATATGCGAGAGATGCAGTTATACAGCCAAACTGGAAGCTAGACAATCAAGAGGAGAAGGTTAACATTTGCACCACAACTCCAGCCGCACACAGACTTACTAAAACAGCACTGGCAAAAAATACACATAACTACACAAAATCATACTCAGAGGCTCTAAATAAAAACCTGCAAAAGCATCAGAGACCTCCAAAGCAGACACCCAAACAACCTGCACTTCCCGTCATAAACCAGACAACACATAAAACACAAAATC
This sequence comes from Protopterus annectens, assembly GCF_019279795.1. Classification (NCBI taxonomy): domain Eukaryota; kingdom Metazoa; phylum Chordata; order Ceratodontiformes; family Protopteridae; genus Protopterus; species Protopterus annectens. The sequence continues at coordinate 323,400,389 of NC_056750.1, read as the reverse complement.
AGTGTGCCGCACGATCACAGCCCTTAAGACGAAATAACATACCTAACACACTAGTAATAGGTGGCTCTATATTCAGGCACACTGACATCCCACTCACTAGGCTGGACAAGCAGAAGGTTACTGTTAGTTTCCTGTCGGGAGCCAGAATCTGCCACATAACACAAGCACTCAGGTCACTCCAGAACAAGTACAAATATGACTCTGGCATTGTTCATGTTGGTGTGAATGACCTGAGACATACCTCCCTGGACTACATGAAAAGAGACATGGAAGAGCTCTCTGATCATGTAGCCCAGGCTGGTATGACCCTGACCCTGAGTAGCATCCTGCCCTCACCAAGAATGATACCTCAGTATAAAGAAAAAATGATCAATTTCAACAATTGGCTAAGCTTCTGGTGTAATTCAAAGGGGATCCAGGGTCTGTCAGCCTGGGACGACATGCTCGACAAGCCGCATTGCTTCGCAAGAGATGCCTTGCACCTGTCACCCCTAGGCTTTCAAATACTGGCCAAGGCTCTTGCTGCCCCCATAGTGCCTTTTTTAGGCAAGGCTCAAAAGTCAAACCCACCTCCGTAAACAGCACAATTAACAAAAAACTGAGGGTTATGCTACTCAACGCCAGGAGTTTAAATTTTGAAATGCATGCGCTCAAAGCACTTCTCAGTATGGAGAACGTCGACATCTGTGCAGTAACTGAAACCTGTTTCAAGGCACCACAGAGCACCCCAGCACTACCGGGCTACAACTCATACCACACGTTTCGGCCACAGAACACGGACTGAAACACAAAAGGAGGGGATGTATCCATATTCATCAAGGATAGCTACACCTCCAGGTTAGTGGCGCAGCATGATACCTCTGAAATCATCCATGTGCAACTAACATCGGGCAAATCTGCAATGCAAACTGTGGCCTGCTACAGATCACCCTCCATGACCCAGGACCACCACTCCACCTTTCTGGCAACACTGGAAAACATGAAGGTCCTACCAAACACCCTGATATTGGGCGATTTCAATTTCCCATTCACTGGGAAAACTACTCGAGTACAAATTCCCAGGCCCAGCACTTTCTGGAATTCATCAACTCAAATTCCCTGGATCAGCTGGTAAACTCCCCTACCAGAGGTGAAAACATATTGGACCTGGTCATCACCAACATGGGCGACAGGTGTTCCACACCAGAGGTCAACCCGTCACTGGTTAGATCAGACCATAAACTAATCACTCTGGATGTCCACACCCCACCACCACCCCCAACTAAGGAAACCACAGTAAAAAACTTTTCTAAAGCAAACTTCACCTTACTCAAGACAGAGGTGGTAAGTTTCACAGCCCCCACGCTAAAGGATAACGCTACCCAAGATGCAGAAACCTTTACAAATGTACTCTATGAGCACCTACAAGGATGCATGGATAATGCCATCCCTAACAAAACAAAGACTCACTCCTCTAAGAGAAGGAAACCAGTTTGGTGGACCCCTGCAATAAACAGGCTATACAATAGAAGGAGGAAACTAGTTCAGAAAAAAAGCAAATCCCAAGAAGGAAAGACATCCCCTGATCAGTATCAGTAAGAAACTGAGGTCCTGCATGAAATCATCCAAGGTTAACTTCGAAAGAAAAATAGCCAAGGATTCAAAAGATAACCACAAAGCCTTCTTTAGCTATGTTAAGAATCTAAGTGGCAACTCGCAGATATCACTGAACTAGTGCAAAATAGCACAAAATATACTGAACCTACTGATATTGCCAACATCCTGGCAGATAGATTCAGTGCAAACTTCATCCCCCTCTCACCTCCAAAAGGGCCCACAATACCGGAAAAGTGTAGTGTCCTAAAAATCACAGATGCACAGGTGAAAACAGCCCTTTCAAAAGCCAAAAACACAGCATCAATGGGACCAGATGGTGTCCCAGGCTGCGTCTTGCACGAACTACAGAACGCACTAACCCCCCACCAAAACACGCTGTTCAACCTCAGCCTCTCCACAGGCTACGTGCCCATAGAATGGCGCACAGCAATGGTTATTCCTCTCCACAAAGGAGGGGCCACTACTGACCCTGGTAACTATCACCCCATAAGCCTGACTAGCCTGGTCTGCAAGGCTATGGAGTGCATCATCATGGAACTCATTAACAAAGACATTGGGAACCTCCAAACACTTGACCTGACCCAGTTCAGCTTTGTTAAGGGCTGATCATGCCTACTAAACCTGGTTGACTTCTTCGAGACAGTCACCAAGGCCATAGATGAGGGAAAGGTGGTTCACACAACCTACCTTGACCTCGCCAAGGCTTTTGACACCATTGCCCACTCGGGTATTACAGAAAAATTCACCAGCCTAAACATAAACCCCTACGTCACAAGATGGGTTGCCAACTAGCTTACAGACAGAACTCACACGGTAAGAATAGTGGGCTCCAGGTCCAACTCTAAACCAGTCACAAGTGGTGTCCTGCAAGGCTCGGTCCTGGGACCCCTACTGTTCGGCATATACTTCTCAGACGTATAGGCAAACACAGGAGGACAATGGCTAACCAAGTTCGCCGATGACTGCAAACTGGGAGCCATAATTGACTCTCCAGCTGACACGGACATCCTCCAAAAGGGCCTTACTGAGATGGACACCTGGTGTCAAAGTCATGGCCTCAAGCTAAATGCCAAAAAATGCATAGTCATCCTGTTTGGGAAAAACAAAACACCCACGAATTGCCACATAGGTGGCAGCCCCCTTAATACAGAAGAGGTAATAAGAGATCTGGGGACCCAGGTAGATAGTAATCTCTCGTTTGACAATCATATTGCCAAAGTAGTTAGGAAATCCTTCTATGTGACCCATCTAATTACTAAAGGGTTCGCATCTAGAAATAAAGAGGTTATAGTGCCCCTCTACTCATCACTCATTAGACCCATCATAGAGTACAATGCCCCATTTGGGATGTACCTCACAAGGCACTTCCAACAGCTGGAAAGACCACAAAAGTACCTCACCAACATATGTCCTATGCAGCCTGACTGAAAAAAACTCTGGCTGTACTCAGTGGCATATCACTTACTCAGAGGTGATCTCTGCCTGACTTACAAAGCCATGTTCAACTCAGAATTGATCGACATGTTCCACCTAAAGAAATCCAAGTCACTGTGAGCCACGCACTCTAGTGAGCTAAACCTCGCCACAACAATAAATAGAACATGCTGGAGGGATAGATTCCTGTCACAGAGACTGCCCATGCTTTGGAACAAAATTCCAAATTACATCAGGCAGAGCCCCTCACTAACACTCTTCAAGAGAAACCTTGACAAGTGGATGGGTAACAGAAAATACACCCCTGGGATCACTTCATTGGCTCTGCTTGACAGAGGATTAGTTAATTAATCAATAGGGCGGTGAAAGCCAACACACTCTGGCTAGGCTTATAAATGCCCTCGGGCAGATAGCCTAGTACCTACTTATGAACCTATGAACAATATAGGAAGTGGAAAATAATGCTTCAGTTTAACCTGGAGAAAAACAAGTACATAGCCTGGACTTGAGAATGTATTATTTTAGGGAATGCTTAAAAATGGAACTTGAATCAAATATATATTAGGTGAGCTAGGAAGTTTAGGTGTTAGCCATATGGGATGCATTTGTATTTTGTGCGAGGTTTGTAATTTTTTTTTTGATAAGTAGTGTAGTGTAAATATAGCAGGTGTGGGGATGTTTTGGCAAGCTTGACAATGTTCCAAGGATATAGAAAAACTGCTCAGAATATGCCAGCTGTGTAATTAAACTTTTGACAAATTAAAGAGTTTAGATAAACAAAAAATGTCTAGACGTACCAAATATATATTTTATTGTACCCTCTGTGATTTTCTATTAGGATAAATATATGCAGACAGAAAAAGTATGGAAATCCATGGGCGAAGAGTGTTTCTTGCAGGTATAAATAGAAGTGAGTCACAAACCACATTCACTAGTTCTACATCAGAAGGCACCCATATATTACAACAAACAGCTCTCACACATATTCATTCTGTTGCTCTTACTTTTGTTTTTTGTTTATTCAGACCATGTTTACCATTGATTTGAAGAGGCTACATTAATTGCCTAAGTTACTACTGAACAGGACTTTAAAATTTAGTTTCTTAATTTTTTTAAATGTATTTATAGACTGATTTTATTGAGAGCTTACATTTATTTAGGAAATATATTTTGTAGGGTTAATATCTTTAGTAGGGACATGTGTAGTGTGCATTGCTTTCTTTTTGTGATCCATCAAGAGAGTGAATAAATAAAAATATCTATACAGTATACCAGAACCATGTTTTTAATCATACCCTTTTTTAGGGTTCACCACAGACATGAATATAGAATGCACAGGGATGTGGTGTATATGCAACTTGAGGGAACAAGTTTTGTAACTCTTCATGGTCTGAGTTTCCAATTCCAACTGTGCAAGATATTTCACATATCTGCAAACTAGTCTCCCACATATATCAGTCTTTTCTAGGTCACAGTAATGCTTCTCTTAACTGCCTAAGTTTCTATTGAATGATGCTTTGTGCAAGTTTACTGACTTCTTATGAAGTGGTTATCTCATGGGTGGTTTTACATGCAGTTCTGAGGTAACTTTCCTTTTCTACATTTTGGAGTTTTAAAGTAAGTACGTGATAGTGTAGGGTACTGTTATTTGTGGTACAATTACAAGTTATAGATGTAGTTTCAATAGTTTAAATCAGACTAACTTTTAACTGCAGTTTTGGGTTCAGTTTCTTGGCAGTACAGAATTTTGATTTGCTGGGTATGGCCGAGTTTCACTTAAAGTTTTAGGGTTCTTTTTTTATTTACTGAGGAATGGAATTCATTAGGGAATATTTTTGTCAGGAGGGGGTCTGTTTAGGGTTCAGGTCTGTAGTTAAGGCATGTGCATTGCATTATCTCTTTTTTCTTTCTCTCAGAATTAGCGCTAAATTCTGAAAACTGCTGGCATGTAAAAGACATAATCAAGCAAGATGTGTGTGTGTGTGTGTGTGTGTGTGTGTGTGTGTGTGTGTGTGTGTGTGTGTGTGTGTGTGTGTGTGTGTGTGTGTGTGTGTGTGTGTGTGTGTGTGTGTGTGTGTGTGTGTGTGTGTGTGTGTGTGTGGGCGCGTGTGCAGAAGCAAGATTGTACATTAGATGGAGTAGTGTGTGTGTAGAAGCAAGATGGTACATTACTTGGAGAAGCTTTCAAAACAGAAAGCCCTTTGGAAGAATGTTTTTCACGGTATCCTGGCCCGATATAATTTACAATACTTTTCCCCACTGCTCTTTATGGTTTCACCAGTAATTCTGTAAGTTTTTACCACTCACTGGGGTGCTTTTTAGTCTGAGATAGTATAACTCTGTATGGCACTCACAGCAGCATATATATTTCAAACATTGACAAATATTTTTGCAGCAGTTTTGTCTCCATTTCAGCCTTCTCCACCACTCCCACATAACTTTGTTTTACTGAATATTTTTTCCTCTGCTTATGTTAGAAGGGGATATAGATATACCAGAGAAAGTAAATAGGGGAAAATACATGTTTTGCTTTTGTGTACACTTTCTTCCAATCCTTTCGCTGCTTACAGAAACCTGCTATTCCACTAAATGTAGTTATTTATTTGTTTGTTTATTTGTATTTGTTTCCATGGCTACAGCATTGATCTCCATGGACCTTTTTCAGACTCAGCCCAGGAGTCGTGTCTGGTTAAATGACCTGCTCATCAGAGTCACTCAGTTGGGCAATGAAGACAGAGGGAATTAAACCTCACTGCTGGACTACAGGAAACAGCTTATTAACAACGCCGTAATCCTGTAAGACCAAATGAAGTAATATTTAAAAAGTGTCCCTTATTTTGGGCCACTATCCCCAGCATCATTATTTTGGATTTGTATAGAATTATTGACCAAAGATGTTGAGAAGTATGATGCAAAAGCAATACATTACTGTGCACCAAGCAAGAAGCTAGTATGTGATACATACTGAAATGACTAATCATGGGTCTCAACCAGTCAGGGAAAATCTCAGCAGAAACAGGGACAAATCCAGTAATAAAAAGAGACAAGTGAGGACACTTTTAAAATAGCAAAACTATTAATCTAAGAAATTGACACAATAACAAAATGTGAGTTAATATGTATTTTCTAAAGTAAAAGTCTATAACTCTAATTATTGTCATTACTCTTTAAGTCTAATTCAACAAAAGTCAACAATTTTCTCCAAAAGTCACCAATTTTAGGAAAGGGACAGAGGTAAAATCTGAGTGAAAATCAAGGACGATCCTTAAAATCTGGAACAGCTGATAGATATGTGAATAATGGTTCTAAAACAATTGTGTAATGGCTATACAATCTAATGACAGGCTCTCCAACTCATAATCAGATGCAGAGGTAGATTTGGGCAAAAGCTAAGCCAGCTACAGTACAGGGTTTCACAGCCTGAAGGGGCTGTTCACATTGTCAGATTTTTTTCATTTATTAAATTTTTTTGTAATTTCATATATGAAGGTTTCTATAAATTAATTTCCCATCAATAAGTGTCTTGAAACTGAATAATTAAGGACATATTTTAAAGTTCTAATGAAGAACTCTTTCCCTCACCTGTCATGTGTTTGTTATACATCCTGACAGCTTTTCTGCTAAGTTTGTTACACATACTTACTCTCTGTTAGAAAATAGGCAAATCTCACAAGTGCTACCTTACTGGAGAACAGACATTCCCCAAATAGGGTACTAATGTACAAGGGGAGACCATTACCATGCCTTCACAGCAACATATTAAACCAGAAAAAAAAAAAAAATGAAACTGACATTTTGTGTTTATGCTTGCAAAATGCAACAGTTTACTCAGCATAAGAAATAAGTAAATAATTAAATAGAAAATTAAGCAGATGACTCCACAAATGAAAGTAGTGGCAGTGCAGTTACATTTTACTTTCCCTTCAACAACCGTGGCTTAAAAAGCCACATTTAGTGAGTATGGAAAAGTAAAACCAATGTAAGCAGGGTTTTTTTGAGTGTGTATGTGTATGTGTGTGTGTGTGTGTGTGTGTGTGTGTGTGTGTGTGTGTGTGTGTGTGTGTGTGTGTGTGTGTGTGTTTGTGTGTGAACTTGTGAATGTCTGTATATGTTAGTGCACCTATCTATATGAAACTCCCTGTGTGTGGACATTATATAATGTATACACACACACACACACACACACACACACACACACACACACACACACACACACACACACGCGCGTGCGCATGCACACGCACACATGCGTGTGTTGGATGTAAAGTATGTCCTCCAACAAAAATTACATGTCCTAAAGGAGTTATGAACATGAGGAGGAGGAAATATTTTATATCAGATATATAAAAAATGTACAAAGAAATAATAAAACAAATGCAAACTAATTTAAGAGATATCCTATTTCCTAAGTGCAACAGTGCCTTCCAAAGTGGATGTAATTGTGTAAATAACTGACTTTCCAGGGATGGACAGGTCTGCCATTGTCAGCACCCCTTGGCCTTTACATCATTTTCGCAATAATGCTCACCCTGTTAGGCATTATTACTTGCTTGCTTAGCACTTGCCAAACAGGACCTCTACAACTTTCTACAACTGATGGGCTCACCTTGCCCAAATGTAGCTCGGGGTTTAGGATTAAACTATTACCTTATATGTAATCTGCAAGTAAATTAAATTGATACCAAACCTTTTTTGTTTTGCTAGCATGCTGTTGTCTGCAGGCATAGCAAATCTTTAGAATACTGGGGTCATGTGATATGCTTAGTGATTTGTCACAATACATTCAGAAATACTTGGAAAAAGAGCAGCTTTTCCTCTCAGGCAGGTTAGATAGCTCAGTCCTGTGCTACGTCAAATGCACATGAGATTTAAAAGAAAACAATTTAATTCTGTAAATCATTTTATTTCAATATTAGTAAGCAGCTCAGTTCCACAGGTGTGGTGGTGCAGTGGTTAGTGTTGTCACTTCACAGTAAGAGGTTCTCTGGTTCAATTCTTGGCTGGAATGCCTTCTGTGCAAAGTCTGCATGTCCCTCCTGCGATCTTAAAGCAATGCAGGTAGGTGCATGTGTGCCTTTTGTGAAGGTTGGGCACCGGGGCTGGCACCGAAAAAACACCAATGCCCATCAATCTGCAGACCGGTGATCCGCTGTGGTGACCCCTAACTGGGAAACCTGAAAGACATCGCTTTATTAGTAAGCAGCTCAGTCCATTTTCAAGGATGTAAATAGCTTACTCGTCTAATAACTTTCCATTTTACTGATTTTTTTAGTTCTTATTCTTCAGCAAAACCACATTAGGAAATGGAAACATATTCCCTGAACCAATTAGATTACATAATATACCATTCTATTTAACAAGAATCCCAAAAAATAAACTAACAGTGTTTCACCTTGAGTTTAGTTAGTAAGTCAGTTAGTTACTGACTAATAATGCAACTATTTTACTTTTATTGAAGGATTTAGTGCCATGGCATACAGTATCATTTTCTGTACACACAAACACAAGCACAAGCACACATACACACACACACACACACAAGAATATATATATATATATATATATATATATATATATATATATATATATATGTAGGTTTACAGTCAAAACTTGGAAACTGCATTAGTCAACCTACATGTGGTCAAATAGCAGTTTTCAAGTCAGCAAAATGTTGAACCAAAATGTATTGACTACAGTACAGCGAACGGGTAGTGTAGTTCAGGTATTTGGGTTCGACATTGTACAGGGAGATTGCGGTTCAGTGAGTAACAGGGAATTACCCACTTCCTCACTGTAGGGAGATGTTGGAGTTGGTATATTTAATGTGCAGGGGGTGTGGGTAGTGCAGCCCCTACATTGAGGATGCACGGGGGGGTGTAGCCCCCCTGCAAAATAGTAGAATTAATGTACTGCTGACTGTAGAGTGTAACGGTATGTTGATATGCATAGTAGGAGGTAATTGACGTCACGTCCTGCTATGCAGAATACATTGAACTATGGATATCTATTGATGTATTCATTTCGCCTTGGTTGCTGTTTTGAAATTCTGAATTCAGCATTTTGGGTCGACGTTCTGAATGGTTGACCAAGCAGATTCAGAATTTCAATAGTAAACCATATATATATATATATATATATATATATATATATATATATATATATACAGAGGTATGTATACACACACACACATATATGCATGCATATAGACATATGTGTGTGTATATATATATATATATATATATATATATATATATATATATATATATATATATATATCTATATATATATATATATATATATATATATATATATATATATATATATATATATATATATATATCTACTTCAGTAGATCGAACTGTTACAAATTCGAACTACATATGGCCGAGACCATATGTTTGAACTCATAAAAGTTTGAATGCTGAAATAAAAACACATAAAACAAAAAAACACAAAACTAAATGTCTATAGCAGGGGGCTATTCCCCCTGCAACCCCCACAACCCCCTTACTTAAATATACCAACTCCGAGATCACACTACATTGCGGAAATGGAAAATCTTCCCTTTCCGCTCTGTACGGAGATCTCCATTCAGTCCGATCGAACTTTTACAAGTTTGAACATATGGTCTCGGCCATATGTGGTTCTAACTTGTAAACATTCAATCGACTGAAGAGGACCTATATATATATATATATATATATATATATATATATATATATATATATATATATATGTTAACTGCAGTGACACCATCATTACATAAATAAATGTGGATTATATACAGATGAGGGTATATCGTTAAGACACAACTTAAGTGAATTATTATATTCAAGGAGATACAGGACATGAAACTCACTATGACACAATAATAAATCTTATATGCTAGACATAAGGGTATCATTTTCATTAGTAGTATGGGATTTCACAGCATATTTGAATGCTGTTCTGAGAACTGAATTGTGGTAGATTCAGATTTAGCTTCATTGAACCTGAATTTGGAATTGAGTAGAACTTAACAAATTAAATCATGCCATTTCTCAAATGACAATGGCAGCATTGGAGCTGTTTTAAAGTAGAGGAGTAGGGGACTCAGCCATTACGTTTGTTTGTTTTTTGTAATGCGAGAGAACCATTTGTGTGTGTGTGTGTGTGTGTGTGTGTGTGTGTGTGTGTGTGTGTGTGTGTGTGTGTGTGTGTTGTATGGTTTCAACATGTAAATTGCTCATAAGTGTGGAATGTTTTTGACCAGTCTTTAATGTGTCATAACCACACATTTCCTTTAAATACCACAGATCCTATACAGATGCTCTATTATAAATGGAATACAGGGTAGTACAATATTTATAGTGTTTTATATTTACAGCTGCTTACTTCTGGTGAAACAGTATGGAGTCATGGTAAAAATCATAAGAAAAACTGACAGAAATTAAATAAAAATGGAAACATATGAAACATAAAAATGTACAAAGCAATAATAAAACAAATGCAAACCAATTTAAGAGATATCTCATTTAAGTGCATCAATGCCTTCCACAGTGGGTGTAATTGTGGAAATAGCTGTCCTTCCAGGGATGGAATGGGCTGCCATTGTACAACACCCCTTGTTTCACATGTGAAATTAATTGCTGAGGCACTGAAGAAAAACAAAAATTAATTGAAAAGTATTAAGAGAAAAAAATTAAGAAATATAAATATATAATCACAGCTGCTGCATAAACATATGTTGATGTATTAATAGCTGTTGATTCTAAAACTTTACAAGTCTACATCTTTACAACTTTATATTTTAAAGATTTTCTTCTCAAACTTATTAAGTCACTTTTCTGAATATTTACGTCTGACCAAGATATCTTAACAATCTGGTAATGTATGCGTGTCTGTGTGTCTGTGTGTATGTGTTATACTGTGTGAGCGTGTCAATTGCTCATGAGTATGTAATGTTTTAACCAGTCTTTACTACAACATAGCATATTTTAAGAAAGAATATCATCACCATATATTCTTTCCTTTAAATACTACAGATCCTAACGTGCTCTATTAAAATGGAATATAGAGTAATAAAATATTTATACTGTTCTAAATTTCCATCTGCTTACTTCTGGTAAAACAGTATAGCAGCATAGTAAAAATCATAAGAACAAATAGAAATTGAACAAAAATGGAAACACATTAAGCATAACAACATTTCAAATATGAAATTATTTGCTGAAGCACTGAAGAAAAATATAAAAATGAACTGAAAAATATTAAGAGAAAAAACATTTTAAGATATATAAAGAATTTTAGCTACTCTTTAAACTTATGTTGATGTATTAAATGGTTGATTCTAAAACTTCACAACTGAAACTTTCACGTTTCTGAATGTTTACATCTGATTGAGATAACTTAAGAAGACAGTAATTTTTATGTGCTTTTATCTCCAAAAGGTATTCAGCACAATCATCAAAGCAAAGTCAGGATTTGTTACAACATGACAAATGACACAGCATTTATAAGTGCTTTTGGTTAACAGAAATACTGAACCAAAGCTAAACTGTCACTTAATAAAGGTCAGGCAATTTATCTTGCTCTACAAGGTCTGCACATATAATGCATTTTTCTAAAGCATTTGCTTAGGTCTATCCCAGTATCAATGAGAATAAATTATACTGTGTAATTCCAAGTGCATATTTAAGGAACTAAATCAAGAGGCAATTATAAAAGATAACTAAATAACAATAAGCATAAACACTTCAGCAGAGTGGATACATAAATATATCTTCATCTAAGCTCTTCAGAAACATACTGCTAGAACAGATTAGTATGTTACAAAACTTTGACTTGAAATGTAAATCACTGCGATTTGAAGTACAAACCAGTATATGCAGTATCACCAGGATTTATTGCCAAATATATTTTGGAACAATTATTTTAAATGTTCTACGCAAAAGTAAAGGTTGTTGTTAATGTACAGCATGTGATTAATATGTCCTCTTCACAAAGCAGTTAATGCAAGTAATAGAACTTGTTCCAACTTGCAGCATGAAGTGTGGTAACACTTAGAATTAAAATATACTTTTGGTGGTATGTGATAAGAGAGAGTGTAAAAAATGCATTCATTCATAAGTATAAGTTTTTCCTGAATACAAATAATTGGTATGGCGACGTATTCAGAAAGAATGGATTGCAATAAATAGGGTGATCAAAATTGTATGGCACAGCCCAACACATGCATATATGACAACACAACATCGACCTGCTGGCAACATTGCTACACAATGAAGCCATGCATTTGTAAAAATGGCAGCTACCTTACAGTTTGGTAAAACTAGCTATGATCAGTCTCATGATCTGGGACCATTTGCATACAGGTGGCATGCTTGTCATGTTGTGTATCTAAACGCACTACAAAATTCCTCATAAATACTTCATGGGTGCTGCCAAGAGCCCATACAAGGGGTACACAGCAAAACACCAACTCTGTTTATTTTGTAAATAAGAAGAATGTTCAGTGATAGGACAGATGGGAATAGGGAATAACAAGTAATGGAATACAGAGGACAACAGGAAGGGAGTAACAGCATGGTGAGTGAGAAAAAAGGCATTTTTTATGTGGAACAAGTGACTTTTCTTAAAAAAGAAGGGTGCAATGGTGGGAAACAGGGAAATGGTGTGGGTAGAAAGGGCATGGGGACTGCAGCAAGGGCAGATGTGTAAGCATATGGCACAGATAAAGAATGACAACAGAGGTAGTGATGCAAAACTGGGAAAAGACACATTCGAGAGACACAAACAGGGGGAGGTGGATACCTTGTGAAGGAGGAATTTACAAAAAAACAGGGGAGGAGGTGTGACACAAAAACAAAGGGAGCACCAAGATAGAGGATACATGGGGCAAGATCTGCCAAGCTGTCCCAGTAGGCAATTCCCACAGAAATCAGTCATCTTCATAGCTGATATCATGGGCGGTCACCACTATAGTGGTCCAATGCCCAGGGATGGGCAGCTATGCAACTCTACCAGTTACATGAAAAAGTGATCCAATGTGCTAATCTGGGTCTTAAGCAACAGAACCAACTCACTACATTCATTCTGGGACTTGGTATTGTGATTGGTCCTTTGGTGGGGGAGAGAGGGGTAAATCTGGCACTGAATCTGTTTCTTGGATTTGGTATTGTGATTCTCAGCGTTTCAAATGATTACCCCAGAAGGATACCTCTGTGTTACTCCCTGGTAAAGAATCTGTATCCCCCACTGGAAAAACAGCAAGTTGGCCAGAGGATTGCGTGGGACTCACCAGTTTGTGTGGAAGCTTATGTAGGGTGTGGTCACTTCTGCTGTACCATTTTATGCTCCATGGTTGATACTGCAGAAAAAAAAAACTGAATATAAATGGAGAGAAACAAAACATAAAAAAAAATAATAATAATAATAAAGAGAGGATGACAGAAAGAAAGAGAGCAGGACTCAAACAGAACTGGTCAGTATAATGTGGTACACCTGCTTATGACAGGCCCTGGAAGAAGAGAAAAAACATTCACCTAAGCAATGACTGCATCAATGTTTGGGGAACACCTGTGTTACAATAGGTAACATCAGGAGACATAACTGGCTGTGTCCCACTCATTTCTATGTAGGACACTGGAATGGGTTATGGGTGGTAACCAATATACAACAAATCAGGAAGAAATAATTAAACAGAAGAAATGCCATGTTCTTCCCAGTGGAAAACAAGTATAATGGAGTTGCTGGGCACACTGCAGCAAATACAGTGATGTTGTTGCACAGGCAGGCACAGTACCTAATATAACATGCCTAAAAATAACAACATGAGCTGGCAATGGGCAACTAATTACTGCTGTAATAGTTCAGCTGGTAAATAAGCACTGCAGTAGGTTACAATTGTCACACCCATGCAATGCCAGGAAATAGTGACACAGTGAGGGGCAGTGACACTGGTACAAATGCATTAGGAAATGTCAGTCTTATGAGGGAAATGAAGACCAATGCAATGGCAATCATATACATATGATGCAATAAACAATAAAATGCTGAATTACTTCAGCTGAGAAGCACAATCTAACTGCAGTTATACACCAAGGGTTGGTACAGTTGGCATGCATATGGCAATGTCCAGAATAACTGGCACAGGTAAGGGCAAGACAACTGTTAGAAATACATTTAAAACTATATAACAGTCCTACAAGCAGTGGAGAAATATGCAATAGTTAACTTTTAAAAAGAAAGGTAAAAACTAGGAAGTACTGTGATAAGCAGTAAAGCAGAGATATACAGGTCTAGCAGCAATGGGCTAGATTTGTCTCTATGCCTGGACAATCTAAACTGTCTCCTCTGACAGAGAAGTTGATTTTTTCCTGCAGCCTCCTTTGCTGAAAATAAATGCATTAATGAACACAATATAACAATGGATATCAGAAACAGCTTGTCTTTAGCATTACAGCCTGCTGTTACAGGGAGTAGCAAAAATAAACTTTATTGTAATAGTGTCTTTGTCTCTCCCTAACCTCTTCTTCTCACTGGCACAGAAGGCCAGGATGGCACCTCCTCAGATCACTGTACCTGTATCTTGTACAAGGTCCTTCATAGATGTCTCCCAGCAGGCACTCCATGTGCTACTTATGCAATAGTTGGAGAAAGATTTAGGATTCCCTGTTGCTCATGCAGGAGCATTGCCACTCTTATATCTTGTAGAAGCCATGATAACTAGGGAATGATTCGACATGTTGCAGATACCAGCTGACAAGTACTGATGGGCAGCATAGTAAAGTGCACCCATGTGTGGCAGTGTGATGCACATGGTCAGAGTGCCAGCTACATGGCCATATCCCACACATACACACACACTCTACATGACCTACATATCCAAGAACCTCTACAACAGGCAGTTGGGTATACTGATACCCATATGCCTATTGTCACATTGCAAATGTGTAGCAATAAAGCCTGACTGCAAGGCCACAAACAACTTCATTGGTCACAGCAGGATGTATGGCTGCCATGCTCAGCTGTAACACCAAATTGGTTGCTGTATGCTACGACTGAAATAGCTGAGTCAGTGATATGATAGACTGTGTTGGAGTGGTGGTAGTGGTTGGGGTGCCTACAAAGTTGCAGCATAGGGAATAGGCAAGATATGTTGCAATGCTGTTGGACAGGGGACACATTCAAGTAGCAAGGCCACATGGAGCAGACAGAACTGTATTTGTTCCTCTGGTGGGGAGAACATCCATCAGTGTGGTTGTACTGATTTGTAGGAAATTACTGCATTGCCCATGACAAATGAGCATGACAGATGATATATGTGGAGGATAGGGACTGAGTAAAAACAAAGGAGGCTATGTTGCATACTCACATAGCAGTGGATGCTGGGCCTGCAGTTCTGTGAGCAAAGACTGTGCTGTAGGCACTGCAGTGAGGGCCAGTCTATAACAACCACTTACCCACATGTAATACAGACTGCCACAATGTTATAGTAGTTATGTAACTGCATTACACAAGGTAATGGTAACAATGGAGTGGTGGGTATTGTTCATCATGGACCGTTCTGTATAAATACAGTGATTCACATGTGTTCCCACAGGTGTACTGGATTTGTCACGGCACTGAAAAAACAGAAGTGCACTGAACAATTTATACAATAGAGCTCCCCTAAAAGAAGTATACTGAACAATTTACACCATAAAGCCCCCACCCCCTAATAGAAGTGCACTGAGCAATTTACACCATAGATCCCCCCAACCCCCTAACAGAAGTCCACTGAACAACTTACACTATAGAGTCCCCCACCCTCTAGCTCACAGGCCCTATGGACACATACCAGGTATATTCTGGAGACAGATAAGGCAGATAAGGTCTTCGGGAACTAGGTGTGGCTGAAAACAGCTCAGCATATAAATATTTTTGATGGACCCAAGCACAGAGTGCTGCAGGTTCAGCAGAGAGTAACTGATATGATATTATGTACAAGGAACTGGGCATAAGACATAGCTGCTGCCAGTTCTCCCACCTGTGATGCTTCCACAATACATTATCAATTAACAGAGGTGGAACATTTTCTAAAAATACTCAGAGGTGACACTGATTCCTGGTGGTGGTTTGGAGAGGGGAGATGTCCTGATAGCTGAATGGAAGAATGTTTAAGGCAGTAGCACAGCAATGGTTGGGCAAAGGGGGCCCTGCATGACAGAAGGTGAGATCAAAAGTGTACTTTCTTCATTATCTTTTTATTACCAAGGTTTTTTTTTGCTCTTTGCTTAAAGAACTAAAGGGGCAGCTGCAGGGAAGCCGATCAATTCAAATATACCACTTGGCTTGCTACAATATGTCAATGAGTAAGACAAGTTGCAGACGGAAGGGAGGCATGGATCAGCTGTAAGAAGTAGGAAGCCGAGTGGTTAAAATATACCAATATACCAATCAGCTTTCTACTGTGTAAGCCCAAGTACTTTTTTTTGCTCTTCACTGTGGAGCTCAGAGTGTGGGGTGCTACATCAAGAAGGTTCACTGGTTGCCAGATGAGCCAGCTACAGCTCTGGCCTATGAGCCTGCTGATATGCATAAAAATAGAAAGCACAGATGGTGGACCACTGCTCAGTATAACAAAAACAAACAGTGATCGAGCTTTATCACTTCTTTGCAATTAGAGGGAGGAAGTGGAGGCAGCAGGACATTTTATTTTGCTGGCCTCATCATCATCATCATCATCACTATCAATCCCCATTCTCCCATTTTCTTTGCATGGTGACAGGGTGCTGTGTCAACAGTCACTACCTTTCTCTATTCAGTCCCAGTCTCCTATCTTCTTCAACAGTCATGCCTAGCTGGTGTGGTTAAGTCTGACACAATATGAAGGCAGGATTCACAAGAGAAGGCACTGATCCTGGAAATAACAAAAGGCAAAACACGTAGGAAGCGGCAGAGGTAAGGTGGATAAACAGCATTACTGAAGCAATGAATATGAATTTGCAAGAAATTAAAGAAGATCTTCACAGACATGCTTGGCATATTACAGTCTTTGAGATCATAAAAGAACTGGATTTGACTTAATAACCAAACAACACATTTTCCAAACATGTCTTCCTTTATTAAATTGGTTCTGTATTCATTTTTAGTGTTCAGTCCCAAATGATCAGTAAAAGGTGAATGCGTGTCTGTCTGTATGTGTCTGTATGTATGCGGAATTCAGCCATTATACTACTTTTTAACTACTTGTGGCCCTTGACATGAATAAAAAATAAACATTTCTAGAAAAATAAGCACAGAAAGTTGTTGTACTATCTGCTTGAGCTGATGGTTGCTCAGATGGATGTAAATGATCGCATGGCACCTTCCAAAAACAATTCAACTAACCTGATGAACTGGTTAAATTTCCCCCAGTATTATAAATATCACCACATGTGTACCCTGAAAAGAGGCCAACCTCCTAGTGGGACTAAGCATGTCAACAAAGGACAAATAAAATACAAAAAAGAAATAATGACAACATAAAATAAATAGAAGTTCAGGAATCAGAAGCAGACACATTCATGCAGTCTTACAAAAGATGAGTGAACCAGCACACAGGCACATCCAGTGATACACCAGCAGAGTCCAAAATGAAAAAAGAAATAACTGGAAACCAGGGCAGAGTGAGCTAAAATTATTTAATAATTCTAAACAATTTTTCCAGGTGCACAGAGTGAACCGAAGTCATTTAATGATTCCAAGCAATATATTTGCTTGGAATCATTAAATGACTTCAGTTCACTCTGTGTACCTGGAAAAATTGTTTGGAATTATTAAAGAATTTTAGCTCACTCTGCCCTGGTTTCTAGTGATTTCTTTTTTTCATTTTAAATTCATGCAGTCATCACATTCCATAAATTGTGCAAAATAAAGGAATGTTAAGATAAACTTAATAGTTAAATGCACATGCATGCATGTACACAGTAGCGAGACACACACATACACACATACACACATGCACACTGGTACTCATGTACACACACACACACACACACACACACACACACACACACACACACACACACACACACACACACATGCACACTGGTACTCATGTACACACACACACACACACACACACACACACACACACACACACACACACACACACACACACACACACACACACACACACACACACACACACACACACACACACACACACACACACACACACACACACACACAGCAGACTGACTTTTAATGAATGTCATTTCCTCATCCATGGTTATTTTTTAAGCCCGTCTCATTGAGGAACAGTTCATCAAATTTTTCAAACTTCTCTCAAATTTGTCTGGCCCAGGCAGATTACTTAAGTGGGTACAAGTGTGAACACCCTTGGAAAGGGAGTGAGGAAGCCTTGCTCTCTTCTTCACCAGGGCTGCTAAGATAATTTTTATAAAGATAAAATTAGAAGGAATGGTCTGGTAATGAAATGGACTTTGATGAAATGCACTTGCTCTATTCTTATGGTCACTCCATGCCAAGGGTACTGTGTTTTTGTTTATAATGGACATTTTGCTAAAGCACAGAGTGAAGGAACTATTATATCAACTATATAACCACTAAACATTCAAATGTAAGAAGCCATGAAGCAATAGAAAAAATAAATTTCAGAACATTTTATCAGGAAAAATATAGGTAAAGGAGTTCCCTGTGCATTAATATTCCAAGAATGTAAGTTATATTCTTCAGATTAATGATAGAAAGAGCATGACAAATGAACTTTCATTGTGGCCTCTATTATCAAATCCTCCCCTCAGCTGATAAGAAATAAGCAGGCAAGTTAGCCAGCTGTTGGAGATGGAAAAGTAAGAAAAACAAGTTTGAAGATTAAGGATGCAGAAGCAGAAATAGGAAGGTGTAAGGATAAGTGATCTCATATTTGCTAAAGGCCTACCTACAGGGTTGGAGAAACATAGTTAATTGACAGGTGAGCATGGAAGAGGCTGGCAAAGCAACAATGAGACATGACATCATAAGGGGTCCTGTCAAAAGGTCTGAAATTACCTGGACTATAGAGTTTTTCTTCTTTCTTCACCAATATTTAGATACAACTAGAAGAATCTCCCTCTTCAATAACAGTTTGAGTAAATACTTGCATAGGTGGGTTTCAGGAAGAGCGCAAAATCAGTTTGACATGCATACTGAGGTAGAGTATGGGGCTGTCTAAACACTAAGGCCAGAGCAGCAAAAAGAGACATGGTCTTCAAAAAGCTACATAAGAACATAGTGATGGAACACACAGGGGGTTAAGGAAGGCATTCGTGGGTCAAACAATGTATTTCTACAGAAGATTAAGGCTTGACCAAAAGATTGCATACCTGTCAGGACAGAGCCTAGCACACTAAAGAAGCCTTTAAGAAAATGTCTGACCTTCAATGCAGTGTTACATAAATGTATTTTAAGTTTTGGTGTAACACACTGATCAAGTAAGTAGGTAGGAGATTAGCTGTAATGATTTGGATGTTCATTCTTACAAGTTTTATTAGCACTCATTCAAATGCCATAATAGTCCATTATGTTGACAGGCAGCACCCTGTGTTTTCATTTCATCACTTTCATTACCCAGAGGTATCAGATAACTAAGTATCTTGTATAATATTAAATACAACAAAACAGATAATCAAATTCAAAACCTATGCCTGCTTGTGTGTGGGGCATAGAGGGACAAATCTCTGATTTTGGCTCAGGCAATCTGAGATTGATTAGCAGCTTGGGAGCTGCAAGGTGCAGTCAAGGGGGGGGGGGGTTATCCTGGAAGGGAAGAGTATGCTGGGAGGCACTCTCACTGAGTCCCAGTGGAGGTCAGAGTAGAGGCTAATTAGGTCACCAGACTGGGAGTTTGGCTGGGTTGGGGAGGTGAGCTGCACTAATAACCTGGGGTGTGTACACACTCAAGCCTTTCCTTATCACCTGCTCAGCCTAAAACATGATTTCCACTTGCTGGGAGAAGTTAGGAGATACAGCTCAATGGCTCCTAACGTGTCCTTTCCAGCTCTGTAGTGCCTGCTGTTGTAGCCATTGTAGTCTACCATGGAGTGAAAACCAACATGAGTAGGCACTTCCCTGGCAGTGGGAGCTTTCTGGCATGGGTCACACCATGGAACCACTGAGGGTTTGGTAACTGCAGGGTTAGGGATTATTGGGATTGGAAAAGCCTGAATTCAGAGACAGTGGCGGTGAAGCAAAATAAGACCAAAATCAAAACAAATCTGCACCTAATTGATTGCAAGGAAGTCTGCAAATCACCCTCCCTCCATTTCATATACAAAAATAAAAAATAAGCTGGCTATAAATACAATTCCATAAAATACATTATAAATAATAACTGATAAACAGAAGTGAATACATCAGTGGGATTTATACACATTTCATCCATTGAATTTGGACATTTGATTCAAATAATATGTACTAGTTATTATTACAAAACAGAAATTATAAAGTACCTGTCTGCTTATACATCTATTTAACCTTGGATATATAGTTGGTTGGCAAAGTCTTTTTGGAGAAAAATCCAACCATCATACTGCTTATTTATAAAAAAAAAAATAGAACTTAAACTGTTAGTTTTATAAAAGAACATTCATTGACAAGGTGCCCAACATCAGAGCAACTGGGAGCCTTAACTTTTATTTTATTTTATTAGTGGTTGTATAATACAGAAGTGGCCTGATCCAAGAACAAAGCTGGTAGGGTGAAGATTACAGAGTACAGAATGCAGAATCATGGTGGAAGATAGTTTGTATGTATGCATTTTATCAAAGAGAATGTCCACAGCTTTTGTCAGGAAGAACAAATATGATTGTATTTATACTTAACTACAACAGTAAGAGGCTTAGATACTAATGAGTTAAGTTGACATGGTATTAAATTACAATGAGAGTATATAAAGATGTGACTGACTACCTAGTTAGATTCCTGTGTTAAAGTACTATTTACAGCGTCTGCAGTCTAAAAACATTTAGTTCCTGGTCTTTTGGACGGATCACATAGCTACAGTCCAGGAGGAATATGAGAAATGGAATGACAGAATAATGCAAAATTCCATATTTTACAGAAGATATTTGCCTAATTAACATGAGGTGCTAATTAATGACCTAATAAACAATTAGCAACATTAAATTATTTATACAGTATGAGGCTAACAACAGACTGACTGTAAGAAGAGATCACTCTTATACTTTGTCAGTCTTAATATTCAATTTTTCTTTGAGACCACAAGGCTCAAGACATCTTTTTCAAAATCAAAGATGTTTATTGAACTTGCCGTGATGCCCCAGAACTGGCTCAGTAATCAAGGAGCCCCAATCTTCACCACTGGCAACAGTGGGGGATGTACACAATAGGAGGATGACAAGTACACACACAGTAAAATGCAATTTCCTTATGAGTACACAGATATCACAGTCAGTCTGGGGCTGGTTTCTCACTCTTTCTCCAGATCCCCAGTAAGACTCCCCAATGGCAGAGATATAAGGTTGAGATCTCAGCTGAGTGGCCAAACCAAGATCTCCAGTACCCTCTCTGTCCAACCAGTGCTTTTTGTCCATGCCCAAGTAGATAACACAGACACTCCTTGAGATTTGATTTATATACAAACGCACACACACACACACACACACACATGCACACTGGTACTCATGTACACACACACACACACACACACACACACACACACACACACACACACACACACACACACACACACACACACACACACACGCACACACACACACACACACACACACACACACACACACACACACACACACACACACAGCAGACTGACTTTTAATGAATGTCATTTCCTCATCCATGGTTATTTTTTAAGCCCGTCTCATTGAGGAACAGTTCATCAAATTTTTCAAACTTCTTTCAAATTTGTCTGGCCCAGGCAGATTACTTAAGTGGGTACAAGTGTGAACACCCTTGGAAAGGGAGTGAGGAAGCCTTGCTCTCTTCTTCACCAGGGCTGCTAAGATAATTTTTATAAAGATAAAATTAGAAGGAATGGTCTGGTAATGAAATGGACTTTGATGAAATGCACTTGCTCTATTCTTATGGTCACTCCATGCCAAGGGTACTGTGTTTATGTTTATAATGGACATTTTGCTAAACCACAGAGTGAAGGAACTATTATATCAACTATATAACCACTAAACATTCAAATGTAAGAAGCCATGAAGCAATAGAAAAAATAAATTTCAGAACATTTTATCAGGAAAAATATAGGTAAAGGAGTTCCCTGTGCATTAATATTCCAAGAATGTAAGTTATATTCTTCAGATTAATGATAGAAAGAGCATGACAAATGAACTTCCATTGTGGCCTCTGTTATCAAATCCTCCCCTCAGCTGATAAGAAATAAGCAGGCAAGTTAGCCAGCTGTTGGAGATGGAAAAGTAAGAAAAACAAGTTTGAAGATTAAGGATGTAGAAGCAGAAATAGGAAGGTGTAAGGATAAGTGATCTCATATTTGCTAAAGGCCTACCTACAGGGTTGGAGAAACATAGTTAATTGACAGGTGAGCATGGAAGAGGCTGGCAAAGCAACAATGAGACATGACATCATAAGGGGTCCTGTCAAAAGGTCTGAAATTACCTGGACTATAGAGTTTTTCTTCTTTCTTCACCAATATTTAGATACAACTAGAAGAATCTCCCTCTTCAATAACAGTTTGAGTAAATACTTGCATAGGTGGGTTTCAGGAAGAGCGCAAAATCAGTTTGACATGCATACTGAGGTAGAGTATGGGGCTGTCTAAACACTAAGGCCAGAGCAGCAAAAAGACATGGTCTTCAAAAAGCTACATAAGAACATAGTGATGGAACACACAGGGGGTTAAGGAAGGCATTCGTGGGTCAAACAAGGTATTTCTACAGAAGATTAAGGCTTGACCAAAAGATTGCATACCTGTCAGGACATAGCCTAGCACACTAAAGAAGCCTTTAAGAAAATGTCTGACCTTCAATGCAGTGTTACATAAATGTATTTTAAGTTTTGGTGTAACACACTGATCAAGTAAGTAGGTAGGAGATTAGCTGTAATGATTTGGATGTTTATTCTTACAAGTTTTATTAGCACTCATTCAAATGCCATAATAGTCCATTATGTTGACAGGCAGCACCCTGTGTTTTCATTTCATCACTTTCATTACCCAGAGGTATCAGATAACTAAGTATCTTGTATAATATTAAATACAACAAAACAGATAATCAAATTCAAAACCTATGCCTGCTTGTGTGTGGGGCATAGAGGGACAAAGCTCTGATTTTGGCTCAGGCAATCTGAGATTGATTAGCAGCTTGGGAGCTGCAAGGTGCAGTCAAGGGGGGGGGGGGTTATCCTGGAAGGGAAGAGTATGCTGGGAGGCACTCTCACTGAGTCCCAGTGGAGGTCAGAGTAGAGGCTAATTAGGTCACCAGACTGGGAGTTTGGCTGGGTTGGGGAGGTGAGCTGCACTAATAACCTGGGGTGTGTACACACTCAAGCCTTTCCTTATTACCTGCTCAGCCTAAAACATGATTTCCACTTGCTGGGAGAAGTTAGGAGATACAGCTCAATGGCTCCTAACGTGTCCTTTCCAGCTCTGTAGTGCCTGCTGTTGTAGCCATTGTAGTCTACCATGGAGTGAAGACCAGCATGAGTAGGCACTTCCCTGGCAGTGGGAGCTTTCTGGCATGGATCACACCATGGAACCACTGAGGGTTTGGTAACTGCAGGGTTAGGGATTATTGGGATTGGAAAAGCCTGAATTCAGAGACAGTGGCGGTGAAGCAAAATAAGACCAAAATCAAAACAAATCTGCACCTAATTGATTGCAAGGAAGTCTGCAAATCACCCTCCCTCCATTTCATATACAAAAATAAAAAATAAGCTGGCTATAAATACAATTCCATAAAATACATTATAAATAATAACTGATAAACAGAAGTGAATACATCAGTGGGATTTATACACATTTCATCCATTGAATTTGGACATTTGATTCAAATAATATGTACTAGTTATTATTACAAAACAGAAATTATAAAGTACCTGTCTGCTTATACATCTATTTAACCTTGGATATATAGTTGGTTGGCAAAGTCTTTTTGGAGAAAAATCCAACCATCATACTGCTTATTTATAAAAAAAAAAATAGAACTTAAACTGTTAGTTTTATAAAAGAACATTCATTGACAAGGTGCCCAACATCAGAGCAACTAGGAGCCTTAACTTTTATTTTATTTTATTAGTGGTTGTATAATACAGAAGTGGCCTGATCCAAGAACAAAGCTGGTAGGGTGAAGATTACAGAGTACAGAATGCAGAATCATGGTGGAAGATAGTTTGTATGTATGCATTTTATCAAAGAGAATGTCCACAGCTTTTGTCAGGAAGAAAAAATATGATTGCATTTATACTTAACTACAACAGTAAGAGGCTTAGATACTAATGAGTTAAGTTGACATGGTATTAAATTACAATGAGAGTATATGAAGATGTGACTGACTACCTAGTTAGATTCCTGTGTTAAAGTACTATTTACAGCGTCTGCAGTCTAAAAACATTTAGTTCCTGGTCTTTTGGACGGATCACATAGCTACAGTCCAGGAGGAATATGAGAAATGGAATGACAGAATAATGCAAAATTCCATATTTTACAGAAAATATTTGCCTAATTAACATGAGGTGCTAATTAATGATCTAATAAACAATTAGCAACATTAAATTATTTATACAGTATGAGGCTAACAACAGACTGACTGTAAGAAGAGATCACTCTTATACTTTGTCAGTCTTAATATTCAATTTTTCTTTGAGACCACAAGGCTCAAGACAACATCTTTTTCAAAATCAAAGATGTTTATTGAACTTGCCGTGATGCCCCAGAACTGGCTCAGTAATCAAGGAGCCCCAATCTTCACCACTGGCAACAGTGGGGGATGTACACAATAGGAGGATGACAAGTACACACACAGTAAAATGCAATTTCCTTATGAGTACACAGATATCACAGTCAGTCTGGGGCTGGTTTCTCACTCTTTCTCCAGATCCCCAGTAAGACTCCCCAATGGCAGAGATATAAGGTTGAGATCTCAGCTGAGTGGCCAAACCAAGATCTCCAGTACCCTCTCTGTCCAACCAGTGATTTTTGTCCATGCCCAAGTAGATAACACAGACACTCCTTGAGATTTTATTTATATACAAACGCACACACACACACACACACACACACACACACACACACACACACACACACACACATCTGCGGTAGGCTGGCACAGGTTTACTAGCTATGCCCCCTTCTGCCCAGACTATAAGGTAATTCCGACTGCCACCAGCCAACTCTTATCAGCTACTTTAAGGCCCTTGACAAAGGGTGTCCAATCTTACTGTGTAATGTTACTATTAAGCCAAATGGTAGTCTAACCAAGAGCAAGGCTATTTAAGAATGGACTGTACAGTGTCACCAAACAGATATGCAAGTACTCTAAGAGCTTAAATATCTCTAAACAGACTAGCCACAATTAAAAGGATTAAACATATTTAATAATAAGTACCAAACGAACAAGACAATACTCAGTAAGTAATCAGTTACATCAGAGTTCAAAATCACAGGAGATATTTAAAACATTGCAGGACAGTCTCAAATAAATAAAGAAAACATCTAAGCTATACTTTACTATATTCCTATCTGAATATAAAAGAGTTACTATGCCCTAAAAACTTACTTACAGCAAGGCAAGTGCAGTAGGTGATCAGTGGATGTTCTTGTTAGGTCAAAGACAAAAAATACAAAATGCACAGTCTCTCCCTGAGAGAGTTCTTAAATTAATATCAAGTATTACTGCTGGGTTAGCTTGTATGACATCACTTTTTGTCACCTGACTTTAGTTTCCAAGTTAAACCACCTTTGTCAGAAACTAACAAAATTTAGCATCTCTCTGTGAAAATACATAGCCTTCAGATGTTTGCAACTGCTAGGAGACATAAAACAATAAAGCCCTTACAAAACAATGCAGAAGGCACCCTAGTTCTAGACATCCTTTCTCCTTGCTGTATTGGAACTAACAATAATTTATGATGCAATAATAAAACAATTTAATTTCAACTATTTTCTTTACGTTTTGCAAGTTAATTCTGTATGTTCTAGTTTCTGCTGTTAAAACATATACATTTGCACAGTATATAGTTTGTATACATTCTGTTCTAAGCTAGCGGGGTACACTGTGGACACATCCTTGAAGCTCAGTACTGTACAAACTCTGTTCAACATACAGTTCTGTATCAGAAGTTTAATATACATATAACCTATAGTTCTAATGCATTTGTAAGACAAGCATATAAATCATGCTGATATTCACAAATGACATATGATTATTTACAGAATTCCAGATATCTGTGCTGGCAGTATCTCCTTCTGTCACACTTCTATATAAATCATATTAATATTCACAAATGACATATAAATATTTACAAAATTCCACATAGTTACGCTGGCAGTGTGACATTTCTTTCCAAGCTAGTTTTTCAAGTGACCCTTGAGAAACATTGCTTGAGAGGTTTGGGACTATCTGGCAATACCTTATCTCATTCCCTGTCTTGAGACCTCATCTGCGTTGGCATTGCTAACCACACTGTGGTGCTGCACTGTCATATTCTATGCTTGCAACCCTAGGCTCCACCTTAGTAACTTGGCATTTTGCTGGCTGGCTTGATGTAGCCATGTTAAGGGATTATGGTCTGTAACAGTAGTGAATTTCCTTCCATACAGATAAGTTGAAGTTTCTGCAGTACCCCCATTATGGCTAGACATTCCTTTTCTACAGCTGCATAACATTTCTCCCTGGGTTGGAGCCTAAGAATGAGATATACCACTGGGTGTTCTTCTCCCTGTGAGGAGACCTGGCTGAGTAAAGTCCCCACCCCATGGTTTAAAGCATCCACCTTCACAACAAATTATTTGTTGTAATCTGGATTGGCTATCACAGGGGTCCTCCCAAAGGTCTTTTAAGCTTTTGGAATGCCTGCTCACATGCTGGGGTCCACACTTTCTTATCTGGCTTGTTTTTCCTTGTCAGGTCTGTGAGGGGAGCAGCTATGGTACCATAATTGGGGACAAACTTTCTGTAGTACCCTGCTGTCCCTAAGAATTCCCACCTGCTTTTTTGTAACAGGGGCAGGCCTTGCCTGAATGGCTTCCACTCTGGCAGGTTCTGGCCTGATCTTACTGCTCCTGATCTTACTGCTCCCCACTCTATGTCCCAGGCAAGAGAGCTCTTCCATACCCACCTGACATTTGCTGGGCTTAATGGTCAACCCTGCCCTCTGTAATCTGCCCAGCACCTCCCTGACATGCTGAAGATGCTTTTGCCAGGAATGGTTGTAGATGGCAATATCATCCAGGTAAGCAAGGGCGAAATCTCCTGCTCCTGCTAAGATATGATCTCCCAACCTCTGGAAAGACACTGACTCATAAAAGCTGAAAGGTGTCACAAGTGGAGTATCTCAGGGTTCAATCCTGGGACCGCTCTTGTTTAGCATCTACTTCTCTGAAGTACAGGCCAACACTAAGGGACTCTGGCTAACAAAGTTCACAGATGACTGCAAACTGGGAGCCATTATTGAATTCCCAAATGATGTGGATATTCTACGATATTCTACAAAAGCGCCTTACCAAAACAGATGCTTGGTGCCAGAGCCATGGGCTCAAGCTTAATGCCAAAAAATATATATTTATCCCCTTTGGGAAAAACCATGTACTCATGAATTACCACATAGGTGGCAGTACACTAAACAGTGAAAGTGTGATGAGAGACTTAGGGACACAGGTGGACAGTGGTCTCACCTTCGATAACCACATCACCACAACAGTCAGGAAATCCTTCTATATGGCACACCTCATCACTAAGGGCTTTTCATCCAGAAAAAAGGAGGTCATTGTCTCACTGTACTCATCCCTCATTAGACCAATTATAGAGTACACCGCCCCATTTGGTATGTACCTCACAAGACATCTGCAACAGCTGGAAAGGCCACAGAAATACCTCACTAAAAGAATCACAGGCCTAAAGCAGATGCCCTATGCTGACCGTTTAAAAAAACTCCAGCTATACTCTGTCACATATTGTCTACTCAGAGGCAATCTCTGCTTAACATACAAGGCCATGTCAAAGCCTGAGCTGTTGGACGTGCTCCATTTAAAGAAATCCCAATCCCTCAGAGCCACATGCTCCAGGGATCTAAACCTTGTCATCACAATGAACAAAACATGCTGGAGGGATAAGTTTCTGACCCAGAGACTCCCCATACTCTGGAATAGACTGCCCATGCATGTCAAGCAGAGCACCTCCTTGGCAAATGGAAACTTGATGATTGGATGGGAGATAGGAAATTCACCCCGGGGATCACGTCAGTCACCCTG
This sequence comes from Protopterus annectens, assembly GCF_019279795.1. Classification (NCBI taxonomy): domain Eukaryota; kingdom Metazoa; phylum Chordata; order Ceratodontiformes; family Protopteridae; genus Protopterus; species Protopterus annectens. The sequence goes on along the minus strand of NC_056750.1, from coordinate 323,371,939 downwards.
CTAGACAGGGGCCAAGGAAGTAAATATTGTGGGAAGAAATATCCAGGAAATTGTTGTGGTTAGGCTTGTATAGGCCCTAGGGCCAATAGCCTAGTACCAACCTATGAACCTATGAACCAAAGGCTGACCTCTGTCTCTGGTGCTGGAGTCAAGGGCACCTGCCAGTAACCCTTGGTAAGATCAATAGTGGTAAGATACTTAGCCACTATCAACTGCTCTAGGGCTTCATCTGCCCTAGGCATGGGGTAAGCATCTGACTCTGTGTGACTATGACTATTTACTTTCCTGTAGTCCACACAGAACCTAGTGCTGCCATCCTTCTTTGGTACCAGCACCACTGGGGAGGCCCAGGGACTGCTGGACTACTTTATTACCCCTAGTTCCAACATTTCCTGTATCTCCTCCCTCAGAGTCCATTTGACTCTCTCAGGCACGCTATATGAGGCCTGCTTAATAGCTTTTGGGATCCTGTATCCACATGGTGTTGCACCAGGTGGGTACACCCTGGTTTTCCAGTGAACATGTCCCCAAACTCCTGTAACACTGCTCGGATTTTTTAACTTGGGTAGGGGATAGCTGCTGGGACATTGCTTACCCTTCCACTGAGGTGTCAGTCCGAGCCTCACTGAAGAGATCAGTAACCAGATTCCCCTCAGACTCTTCCTGCCATTCACTGCAAATACTCAGCACAAGGGCCTCCCTATCATGGTAAGGTTTCATCATGTTAACATGATACAATTTATGCTCCTGCCTCCTGCCCAGCAGTTCTACCATGTAGTTAACATCACTGACATTCCTTACTACCTTGAAGGGTCCCTCCCAAGCTGCCTGCAGCTTGTTGTATCTGAAAGGAATGAGAACCATAACCTGCTGATCTACAGCATACTCTCTAACTTGAGCATTACTATCATACCAGACCTTTTTCTGCTGCTGGGATTCTGCCAGGTTCTCCAAGCCCATGAGTTCCCTGAGCATTGTCCTGAAGTTTAGGACATATGCCACAACAGACTTCTTGTGGTATTCACATACCCTCCCACTCATCACATATCAAATCTAGAGGTCCCCTCATCCTATGTCCATATAGCAACTCAAAGGGTGAAAAACCTGTGGATTCCCAGGGAACCTCTCTGTAAGCAAACAATAGGTGGGGCAAATATTTGTCCCACTCCCTCTTGAAATGGTCAGCAAATGCCTGTAGCATGGACTTGAGTGTAGAATTTAACCTCTCCACAAGACCATTAGTCTGGGGATAGTAGGGGTGGTCTTTAGGTGCTTCACCCCACAGTGCTTCCACAGACAAGCCAACTGGTCTGACATGAAACTGGCACCTCTGTCAGTCAGTATTTCTTTTGGGAAACCTACCCTGTTGAAAATCGCTAACAAATAATTTGTCACCTTTTCTACCTTGATGGAGGACAGAGCCATCACCTCAGAGTACCTGGTAGCATAATCTACTACCACTAGGATATACTTTTTCGCTGTGGAACTTGGTATACTCAGAGGCCTCACAATATCCATAGCTACCCTCTGAAATGGCTCCTCAATCACAGGCAAAGGCATCAAAGGAGCTTTCACCTTGTCTCCTGCCTTGCCTACCCTTTGGCACTGGTCACAGGTCCTGCAGGACCCTGTTACATCTCTGGAAATCCCAGGCCAATAAAAGTTCTGCATATGTCTCTTTGCCCATTCTATGCCCATATGACCTGCAAAGGGAATATCATGGGCTATGGTTAGAAGTACCAGATGGTAGACTCTGGGCACTACCAACTGCTGTATTCTCTCACCCTCTAGCTCTCCCTCAGGGATCCACTCTCTATACAGTAACCCTTTGTCCCAGTATACAGATTCCCCTTTCCCTTGAAAATCAGGTGCCTCACTGGCTACCTCCCTCAGGCCTTGTAATGTAGGGTCTGAGAGCTGAGCCTGTCTCAACTCTCTCTTTGTATCCCTTCCCAGCTCCCCTTCCACAGGAAGTCTGGTATCCTCTGACAGTGGTGCCTCACTGTCAAACTGGGTAGTACTACTCACCTCTGCCCTTGCTGTCACTCTGTCCAAGGGAACATCAGTACCCACAAGCAGGTGTGGCTCAGCTTCACTCTCACTGCTACAGGGTATCTCCCTCCCTGAAATAACCACCTCATTAGTCCTGGCTGCAAGTGTGCAGTCTGTCTGGGTCTTCCCCAGGCTACCAGACCCACATGCTTTCTCCAAGCCTGACTGTATGTCACTGCATGCACACAGGGTACTGCATTATCAAAATCATTCCCTATCAGGACATCTGTAGGGATATCCTCAAACACACCTACTTACTGGCTTTGTTTTCCACCCTCCCAGTCAAGGTGAACCCCAGCCAAAGGTGTTTGGAATGGGGTCCCTCCTAAAGCTCTGACTGGAGTAGACTGCTCAAGCAAGTAGTGCTCCACTTTAACCACTACAGACTTCACAATGGTTAGGTCAGAAGCTGTGTCTCTCTCTCTCTTATCAGTGGCCTCTTTCCCATTTACTAAAATAGGATATAACCTCTTGTGGTAGTTTGGTACCCTTGTTGTCTCAAGACAACTTACTGCTAGCATTCTGTCATTCACACTTAATGGCTCTACCACCATTTGTTCCTCCCCTTGCCTCTGTGGACGTGTACATGTACATGGCCCCACTGGTTGCATTTAAAGCATTTAACCCTTGGTCTTGGACATGTACCTGGACTAGTGGCTTCCCCTGCTACTGGTGGACTCTGTTGGGGGTGGTCTGGCTGCCTGCCATGGATTCCCTTAGACCCATGAGCAGTACTGGGTATCCTTTTTTTGTGATGTGATGCCCAGCTTGCTAGGTATAGGTCTCCCTTTTCCCCAACTCAGCTGCTGTATTGCATTGTCTATCAGCTAACCAGATTCTCATGTCCTCAGACAAAGGGCATGTTCCCTCACCAAAAGGTCTGCCAAGCCTCTAGAAGTAGTGACCTGACATCCACTCACCCACCTATGAAAATAAGTGCTTAGTTCAGCAACATATTCACACACACTTTCATCTGCCTTGCATCTATGTTCATGAAACTTTTTCCTATAAGCTTCAGGTGTTAACTTAAAACATTGTAAAAGACAGTTTTTTACAGTATTATAATTTAAGCAATCAGTATCAGACAATTTAGAAATAGCAGTTACAGCTTTACCATGGAGTAAGGGGGTCAGGAACTGTACCCAGAGCCCTTGGTCAACATTATACTATTTACATACCCTTTCAAACATATGAGTGAAACTATCAAAATTATCCCCCTCTGTTAAGTGTGGAAGAAATTTATTGACCTTTGTTGCTTCTGGAGTTCGGTTACTCCCTTCCACATTACCTCCATGACCCTGGTGAAGAGTCAGCATCTCCTTTTCATACTGCCTCTGCCTCTCATTCTCTTCAGCTTCCTGACATCTCAGTCTCTCTGCTGCTTCTAATTCCATTTGTTGTCTCTCTGCTGATTCACTATCCAAACCTTTGGCCTCCAGTTCAAGTCTCTAACTCCAGATGGATTTTTAAGTCCTCTGTGGAAACGTTGAGCTGTCTATTTTCTGAGAGTGTTTCATCTCCAAGGCCGGCCTGGTTGTCCTCCTGATTGCTGGTCTGTGATGCAGCTGTGCCCAAGGCTACACTCACTTATGCCTTATTTAGGTTGGCATGCACCAGTCCTTTAGCTTGGCATTATCTCAGCCAACTGGCTCTTTGTCAGCTTGCCATACTCCTCTGCTGACATGCTTGCCTGCTCTCCCTGACTAACTAAGCTAACAAAAAAAAAAATAAAACAATAGTGATATGAAACTCTGAATTTTTACTGTGTGGCTGATCAAGAGTACAAACACCTTCCTTAGTGACCACTGTTCACAGGCTACAGGAATTCAATCTCTACACCACTACAAGCCAATTAGTATGTGATATGGCTATACCACAACTGCCCACCAATTAATATGTGATGCCCTAGCACTGGCTCAGTAATCAAAGAGCCTCACTCCTCACCACTGGCAACAGTGGGGGAAGTACACACTGGGAGGATGATAAGTACACACATAGTAAAGTGCAATTTTCCTTAAGAGCACACAGAGATCACAACCAGCCTGGGGCTGGTTTCTCCCTCTTTCTCCAGATCCCCAATAATACTCTCCCCTGCTACAGCTACAGGGTTGAGTGGCCAAACCAAGATTCCAGTACCCTCTCTGTCCAAGCAGTGCTTTGTGTCCCTGCCCAAGTAGCTGACACAGACACTCCTTGAGATTTGATTTATATACAAGCACAGATACACACACACATGGGGTAGGCTGGCACAGGTTTACTAGCTATGCCCACTTCTGCTCAGACTATAAAGTAGTTCTGACTGCCATCAGCCAACTCTTATCAGCTACTTTAAGGCCCTTAACAAAGGGTGTCCAATCTTACTGTGTAATGTTACTATTAATCCAAATGGTAGTCTGACCAAGAGCAAGGCTATTTAGGAGTGGATTGTACATTGCCACCAAACAGATATGCAAGTACTTTAAAAGCTTAAATATCTTTAAACAGACAAGCCACAATTAAAGGAATTAAAGATATTTAATAATAAGTAACAAATGAACAAGACAATACTCAGTAAGTAATCAGTTACATCAGAGTTCAAAATCACAGGAGATATTTAAAACAACATTGCAGGACAGTCTCAAATAAATAAAGAAAACATCTAAGCTATACTTTACTATATTCCTATCTGAATCTAAAAGAGTTACTATGCCCTAGAAACTTACAGCAAGGTAAGTGCAGAAGGTGATGAGTGGATGTTCTTGTTAGGTCAAAGACAAAATACAAAATGCACAGTCTCTCCCTGAGAGAGTTCTTAAATTAATATCAAATATTACTGCTGGGTTAGCTTGGATGGCATCACTTTTTGTCACATGACGTTAGTTCCCAAGTTAAACCCCCTTTGTCAGAACCTAACAGAATTTAGCATCTCTCTGTGAAAATACATAGCCTTCAGATGTTTGCAACTGCTAGGAGACATAAAACAATAAAACACTTACAAAACAATGCAGAAGGCACCCTAGTTCTAGAAATCCTTTCTCCTTGCTGCATTGAAATTAACTTTTATGATGAAATAGTAAAACAATTTAATTTCAACTATTTTCTTGAAGTTTTGCAAGTTAACTCTGTATGTTCTAGCTTCTACTATTAAAACATATACATTTGCACAGGTATACAGTTTATATATATTTCTGTTCTATGCCAGTGGGGTACACTGTGGACACATCCTTGAACTCAGTACTGTACAAACCCTGTTCAGCACACTCTTCTGTACCAGTAGTTTAATATACACATAACATATAGTTCTAATACATTTGTAAGACAAGCATATGAATCATGTTGATATTCACAAGTGACATATGATTATTTATAAAATTCCAGATAGCTGTGCTGGCAGTATCTCCTTCTGTCACACTTCTATATAAATCATATTGTTTGTGTAGTTCGGCTTTTCCCAGTTAGGGGTCGCCACAGCGGAACTCCGGTCCGCTAATGATTGGCAGTTGATTTTTACGTACTGGCTTGCCAGGCCTGATGCACAACCTTCAACGAAGGTATACCCATTCACGCATGTCTCCACGCAGAAGATGCTCTAGCTGAGAATTGAACCGGATAGCGTCTTACTGTGAGGCGACAACGCTACCGCAGCACCACCTAATATTCACAAATGACATATAATTATTTAAAAAAATTCCAGATAGCTAGGCTGGCAGTATGACACTTGCATTCATTGATCTACTGTTGTTATTAACAACATAACATTCATTTATCTGATAATAAACTTCAGTGTTAATTAAAAACAGTAACTATTTACAAAATTTACAACTATGACAATACAAATTACTTTGTTTACCTTTCCATCTCTTTTTCTTTATCTCTGGACATCATTCTCTTTTGGTGCAGTGTTCTGACACTTTCTTTTCCAAATGTCCAGATATTTTTTTTATTAGTCTGCCCCTTATGTCTGTGTATCTGTGTATGTAAATATGCATGTGTGTGTGTGTGTGTGTGTGTCTGCATGTTTATGTGTGTATGTATATATGTATATATGTGATTGTGAGTGTGTGTCAGGATGTATCTGGAAACATGTATGCATGTATGTGTGTCTGTGTATATGTATCTGTGTGGAATAGTGTACACATGTATGTATGTGTGTGTACACGCGTGCACACGTGCATGTGTGTGTGTGTGTGTGTGTGTGTGTGTGTGTGTGTGTGTGTGTGTGTGTAAGTCTCTGCATACATGTGCATAAGTATATCTCATGGCCTATCATAAAACTGGTATTATTCACAGTTCCTTAATTTTACAATACTTTTTAACTACAGATAATTTAGAGCATTCACAAACAAAAGAAATACACAATCTTCATGTTCAATAGTTAAATTATATCAGATTAATCTATATGTGTTAGATTGTCATTTCTCTTTTATACCCCATTTTAATGGAGGGGGACAACACAACATTTAAATTTGTATCTGCCCACTGCTCCACCACTATATGTTTAAACCCCAATCAATTCTACCCCTAAGATCTCATATGAATTTCTGTATATTTATGTGTGTGTGTGTGTGTGTGTGTGTGTGTGTGTGTGTGTGTGTGTGTGTGTGTGTGTGTGTGTGTGTGTGTGTGTGTGTGTGTGTACTCGCGCGCATAACTATGTGTATGTTAGTATGTGTGTATGTGCATGTGTATGTGTGTGTATATAAGTGTGAGTGTGTTGTTGTCTGCATGTTTATGTGTGTATGTATATATGCTTGAGTGAGTGTGATTGTGTGTGGGGCTGTATCTGGAAATCTGTATGCATATATGTGTATGCCTGTGTGTATATATATTTGTGTGGAATTGTGTACACATGTATGCATGTGTGTTTGTGTGTTCATATCTGTACATGTGTGTGCATGTGTGTTTGTGTGTGTATACACGTGCATTTTTCAGCATACATTTGTATTTGTGTGTGTCTGTGTTTTTATGTGTATTTTTGTGCATAGATTTGTATTTGTGTGTGTGTGTGTGTGTGTGTGTGTGTGTGTGTGTGTGTGTGTGCATATCTGTGCATGTATGCATGTACACGTGTATTTTTCTGCATACATTTGTGTCATACCTCTCAACCTCTTAGCTCAAGAAATCTGGACAAATCCTGATATAATGGGGGACATAGGCCCAAAAATAGGGACACATTTTAACTATTGCTCTTATAAACATAGAAAGTTGCTAGCTGTGTTAGCATGCATTTTCTGAAGGAAATAAAGTCTGAAACTCAAATGCATGTAATTATTTAGTGACTTTGCTCCTTAGATCATCCCAGTGATTTGTCAAAAAGCACAATTTTTATAAGGAACAGGCCATAAATGTAAGGCAAAAATCTGGACATTCTGCAAAAATCTGTACAGTTGAGCAGTATGATTTGTATGCATGTCTATGTGTGTCTAACTGTAAAAGTAGTCAATCTGCCACTATGCCTCTGTAACAGCAGTGTATTTACAGATTCTTTTGGCATTATGGTTTTCTTTTAATTGTGCTGACACTTGTCTGATGGTACATAGCACACATCTAGTATCATGCTTAATGCATAGCAGCAAATCATTTCTGCATTATTGCATTTATGCATAGTGGCATATAATTTCTGTAGCACATGTCCAGTATCAGGTTTAATTCATAGTAGCATATCATTTCTGTAGGACCACTTTGTAGTTTTCTTGTCTAAGTAGACAAATGGTCTTTCCATGCATGCATGTGGGTAGAAGAGTGGTTTCATGAGAGTGTGCATGTCTGTAGGCACTCATTTGCAACTGCATGGATATGTGTACACAGCACATGTCCACATGCTCTGAATCTTTTCCCGTGGCTTTGTTTACTCTAACTTTGTTGCTGTCAAGCACAAATTTGTATTACGATATTTGATTGCTAACTGAAATGATACTCCCAAAGTTTGTCGCACAAAAAACAAAATATACCGTTTTTGTTTTCTAACTTATAATTTTAGTTTCAGTCATTTAGACTGAAAAATGCAATGTCTGTTATGACTACATGATCCTAAGCAATCTGAAGTTCCCAAAGATAAAGAAATAAGACAAAACTGACTTCAGTTTTCAGCAGTTTACAAACATACCCTAGGATTCAGAAAGATTATCAACACCAGTCTTAATTGGGTAAATGAGAGCCTGTCAATTAACATGACACTGAATCTCTGATTAAGAGACAAAGTAAAGTTGCATCAAGAAATACCTCATTAGCAGATAATTATCATGTCTCTAAATTGAAAACTGCACTGTCAGGTCTGGCTGAGCTAGAAATCCCCCTAGAAGCCCATTCATCGTAGCTACACAGGCCCCTCCCAACACACACACACACACACACACACACACACACACACACACACACACACACACCCCTACATGCATGCAGTTGCAAACAAGTATCTACAGACATGCATAAACTCATGGAACCACTCATGTACCCACATGTATTTACACACAAACACACACACACACACACACACACACACACACACACACACACACACACACACACACACACACACACATGCAGTTGCAAACAAGTAACTACTGACATGCACAAACTCAAACTCATGGAACCACTCATGTACCCACATGTATGCACTCACACACACACACACACACACACACACACACACACACACACACACACACACACACACACACACATACATACAAACACACACACACACACACATACACACAAAATGCTTTGATGTGCTTACCTCCCCCAGCGCGACCACTTACACATACATACTCACTAACATTCATGCAGCCACACACATGTCCCTACACACACACACACACACACACACACACACACACACACACACACACACACACACACACACACACACACACACAAACTTACACAGCCCCCTCACACACATGGCTTTTATATGCTTACCTCCCCCAATGTGACCACCTACACATACACACTCACATCCATGTACCCACATTCATGTCCACACATTTACACATACACTCACACACACACACACACACACACACACACACACACACACACACACACACACGAATGGTTCTCTCCTAACCCATCCAGAGTGATGAATGGATATATGTCACCTTTTGAGGGCATATGCCTTCTCCTCCTTGTGAAACCTATCTTGGTACAGCAATTCTCTGAATCACTGTGTTGCATTACTTCAGCACCAGCATCATTTCTATGGCAGGGCACAAGACTAGTCAGCATTAGCCCTGCCCCAGAATGCTACATTTGCATCTAGCTTCCCCAGAGAGACCACTGTCCAGACTATGGCCAGTGTCACTGTAAGGCCATACGGGGTACGTGGTGTCTGAATCACTTGGAAACCTTCAGATTAAAGGCTTTAAGAAGCAATTCTTACCAGATGGTATTTTAGTATCTCTGAGGAAACTCACAGTGCATGATTTTTAATTTGCTTGCTTAGTTAAAACACAATACTACCAGGTAGTTATTTCATCTTACAATTTTAAAAAGTACAGTGGGTATGTTTTTTTGGATTATGTATTCTTACAAAATGTTATGTTTACCATTCAGTATTTCCTGGTTATATTTAAATCACAATTCACTGAACAAATTTCTATGAAATCACATTTGACTCAAATCTTATTTGACTGAATCATCACTAACTGAAAATTGAAAAGTAACGAAGTATTGATTCACTGCATGCATTTTTATTCTTTTCTCAACTGTTGTGCAACCATGGAAGTAGTATATTTAAGTAAGGAAGTTGGGGTGAAGACCCCCCACATGGGGGGTGCAGAGTGGGGACTTCCCCCCTGCAAAAACAACATTTTAAGGTATGTTTGGTGTGATAAAGTTTTTCAGTCGAATGGAATTTTATGAAATGAGTTTTCAGTCAAATGTGTTTTCAGTCAAATTTGTTCAGTCATTTGTGATTCAGTGAAGTGAGATTTAGTAAAAACAACCATAATCATTTTATAGCTGTGGAGTGTTCGTTTGATAAAGTATTAACTGTGATGGGTGGACTGGTCTGCAAACCTTTTCAGCCATGACCCAACCCACACATTGGTAAGATTGAAAGTTACACTATAGTTTACTACAGTTTTGTGGCTGGTATTCATCCATCCATTCATCCACAACCCTTTTTTCCATATTTATACATGGAGTCTGGTTATCACTTCAACAGTAACAATCCTTTACAGCCGAGGTTTACACCACTGGGTAGCTAGCCCTGCAATGATAGTTCTTCCACACCACACACTTACATGCACATTCACACCTTTGGCCAATTTAGAATGTTCAAAACACCTGCTACATGTCTTTGGAATGTGGGAGGAAACCAGAGTACCTGAAGGAAACCCACGCAAACACAGGGAGGACATGTAGCCTCCACGCAGAAGAAACTCCAGCTGAGATATGAACCAGGAAACCTCTTGCGGTGAGGCAAAAACACTGTTATGTCACTGTGTCTCCCTATCGTGAGTTGTATTTTTGATGATATTAAAACAAATATAGTTGTGGAAGTGTTCGGTAATCACTAGAACAATGTAGGAATGGTGATAATTATTAATCATATTTATTTATCTGGAAAAACATTTAAAGAGCTTAGAGGAAAAGCAAATCAGCCTCCAGAAGCTGATGTGAACCTAGCTAATAAAAGAGGATTATTAAAAGAGGGGTAAATATCATTTGCCACCCACAGAACCAGATTAATCACAGTTATACTTATTGTCTCAATCTGTATTTGACATTATTTTCTATCTTAGTGTTGCTCACTACTGTATTATCATTACAATTTCAGCTTGCAGCCTGATATGCTCTATAGCCAGAGTTATTGCAGGTACAATGCAGCATTTAAACATATATATTCCACCTGTTTTGATCTCAAAGAATGCTATAGTAATGAAGATTCTGGACAATATTCAATAGATATGCCTGGCAGGTTACTGCTAGCTTTCATTATACTAGCAAGCAAATGTTGAATTACAAACTATAATTTACCATGAGAGCTCCAAATGGAGTACTCGTGAATAATTAATTAGGTGGTTTAGACAACCAAGCTACCTGCTGCCCCAGCAGCCTGATGCAGTGTTGAGGTCAGACAGGGGTACTGGCAAGTGATGCAGCTCAGTTTCTGGCAGAGATATATATTTTTTTACCTCCAAAGGAAATGAATGATTGAACTGTGGGTTGCAGACACTGTAAGGAGGTCTTATAACTGTAAGAATGGAGGACTGTCTTGTTCCCTGTGGAAGATTATGAGATGTTGTGATATGATTTTCATCGTGCAGAATTGCCTATCAAATGTGTATCACTAATGCCTTTATTTTATGAATCACAGCTTGAAAGTGGCTTTGTTAAAAACTTTCTTTGTTGTGCAGTCTTATTTTAATTAATCTCTGCCATGCACTTTGTACAGCAATTAACAATTAAACACTCATGAGCCAACTGCAGTCCACAGTTTTACATTATGTAGCATACCAGACCTCCGGAAATTGATTGCAAAACACAGCTAAAAATTCCAGGTGTATCATAACTTACCAGCAAGATGATCATATTTAGCAATGCATTACATTTGCTTTTAAAAGCTGTACATTTCTAATTTTAAATAACCTTCTGAGTATTTCACCACAGTACTCTTTAACAAAAATGCATAGCAGATGAATCGTATGCAGCAAATATCTATAATGATGTACTATGCATGCAGCATGTAAGGTTTCAGCTACCTTGTGTTCATTCTGTATTATTACAAAAATATATGGAAAAAGGAAAATATACAGATAAAGGACTGTCTTGCTGGGGAACAGCAAAAACTTAAACTGGCCTGCTTTCAGATACTTCTTTAATGAAATTTAAATAATTTCTTACATTCAGTTTCCAAAACAGGGAGTTTGTTTTTCTTCTTAGATTAACTTTCAGTAGCCATTAATTATGTTATACTGGGGTATCACTGTCATCACTTAATGTAGACTTCATTAATCAGTAATTTCAGTTAGTTTGTTCAGTAAATATCATGTCCTATAATACACCACTCTGCTTTTTTAAATGCTGATATAGTGTGTATTTAGGATGGCACAAAGCATATAACATTGTTATGAGAGAATACAACAGAAAAGTGATTTTTTTTTATGTAGTTAGTATTGAACTAATTGGGAAGGAACGTCGTTTGGATGTGTTGCATTAATTCATTAAATATTTTGAAATTTCTAAGTTGGTCAAGTTTAGAAAAACTCTAAAGGAGCTTCCTAGCTTGTGTACTGCTCTGAAAAGGCCCTATAGGGGATGTAATCAAACCAATGGATTATCCTTTGCTCAAGCATGTCAATCACAATGGCTGTTTCTCTTTTCAATTTGTACGTCCAGCCTTTGAATATCTACAAGTATGCTTACTTTGTATGCCACACAATTATGTCAGTGTATTATAAATCATTTGAAGTACACATGTCATGTAGCAGTGTTCCTTTTATATTGTATGCAAAGATCAATAAACCTGGTTAAAAAAGTAGCAAAGCCATTTTTTCAAAGTCCACATACAACTGTATGTCCATTTTTATTACTGCACTCTTCTGAGGTACTGCAGGTCTGTTATGATGCATATCCATAAATCCAAGTGCAGCACATGCCATTTCTTTATATTATTTACATATGTTAAATACTTTTCTGTTTGAAGTTCACATTAAAATGTAATATATTTTGAGCATTTTAGTGGAAAACGTAAATATCCTTCTAATTTTAATGTCACCCAGGAAGCCACATCTTACATTGTTTTAAAATTATTCATAAGTTACAGTATATATATATATATATATATATATATATATATATATATATATATATATATATGTGTGTGTGTGTGTGTGTGTGTGTATGTATGACATCTTTTTAAATCTATTTTTTTAATTCATCTTCTTGTCTTCATGCTTTTTATATCATCAACACTTACTGCAGTATTATGCAGTACATTGCAGTTTCAAAGATCAAAGTCTGACAGAAAGTCTTAGGCTTCTGAGTGAGAAGAGTTGTACTAGCAACCTATATGCACATGATAAGCAAAATGGCAGTGGGACATCATTTTCAGAGGTATGGAGTCAGGCAGCTCATGACAGACTACAAGGAGGAACATCTAACTCGTGAAGGTCACTTAACTAAAAAAGATGCAGCATGTGTCTTTTAATTTGGCAATAGAATCTCAAATGGTGAGATGTGCAAACTTAATAATACTTGATTAAGCGGGTGATTAGGTGGGCCAAACTGGGCCGTTCACAAGAAGATACCAGGCATTTTTTTTTCATTCTGTGGTTAGGCGATACAGTGACGGAATTAATTACAATCAGTAAGAATCATGCAGGTAGTTTTCTGAAATGTGGGATAATGGATAAATATGTAGAATGATTACTGTTGAAATATTTTTGTCAAATATGTAAAGACCAAACACATTCAATAAAGTTTTTCAGTCATGTAATCAAAATCAGTACATACCACCACATCAGTTAAAAGGCTTCACTACAGAATGCATACAGTCCAGGACCAAGATCTTTACGTCTGCATGGCACTACCAAACACATATCATAGGTTGCTTTCACATCAACTCTTAAGAGTTCCTGAGAAACCAACTAGCTGAGCACAAATGCTTGCGTAATCAACCTCAAGAGAAAATTAAATGTAAGCATTTTTTGTTGTGGGGGTGGGGGGCAAGCCCCACCCCTCAAAGTTATATATATTAACTCTATGGTCAGATAAATATAAAGAAGGGGCAAATCTCCCAAAAGAAAGGCATCACTGGTGAGGAACAGTTAAAAACCTCACCAGCAGCAATTCTCTATAGAGAACCACAATCGGTGAGTTTAACATTAGTGAATTGCTCTCAGCAACTTGTCTTCTTGAGGAGTTGTAAATCGAGTGGCAGTCAAGCAGCACATAAAGGTTCATTTTGTACACTAAAAAGTACCTGTCTGCAGGTTAGCTGTAAAATGCTGGTGACAGACAACAGGAATAAAATCATTTACATGTTCTTCATTACATCTAATAACCATGCAGAGGAAAGTCCAACATTCTGATGTGAATCAGAGTATCTGTCTTTAAGGATGGTCTTTACCTTAATTCTGTGGCATCAATTGGCCTCAATATGACATCATGCAGTGTGATGCAATAATCACCCCCAACCTTCACATCTCAGTTACATGCATTGTCATACCCACAGACAAACAAAGGCATTTACACTTGCTCAGAAATGTGTGTGTGTGAACTAGTTAAATAAATAAATATATAAAAAACAGTCAATAATGCACACCATCAACTGAAACAAACAAACAAAAAACTTAAACAACAACTACCCCCTACCCAAACCTACACATCTCTAAATCTTCTAATTCTGAGATTGCACACCAGGGAAGAAGGAAAAACATCCTTACCCCCATGGTTGTGTGATCTTACTGTATTACACAGACAGGCCGTTTAAAGAACTAGGAAATATGATAAAAACATTCAACAACCGCTGCTTCATCAAACCTTTACTCAGCAAACTATATCTAGATATAGACATAGATATATACATATAGATATGTGTATATGTATTTGTAGAAAAAAAATCAGAATTTTGCATATATTACAAGTATTGCACCTTTGTACTGCAAGCAGATTTCAAGCCATATTGGGGAAAATTGCTTTTGTCAAAAAGAGACTGCCATATTTCAGATCTGTTGAGTTAAATACCTAAAGTAATTTTAGGCAGCTGCAGATTTTACGGGAGAATATGCAAATCTGGAAAACTAATATAATTCCATAGTGCATAACACACTATGATGCAGTCTGGATTTGATTTATTTTGCCTATCATCAATACCTATCTAATTTGTAAAGCTCTTATTTACAATACAGATTTTCTCTCTCCTTTCCTTCTCCTCTCTCTATATTTCCCTTTTCCTATTTGTCTTTTGCTCTATGAGTAGGTTACATTACTTATCTGACAACTTCTTACTTTTCTGGCTTCTAAACAAACCTAATTAAACACTGTATGTGCCTATCCATAAAACTGTACGTAATGTGAATAATCCTGCTTGTTAAGCAACTAGCCTTGACATTTTAGACAACCTGTAACTTATTTTAATCTGCTTTACTTGTCTTTTATTTTATTTCCTGCATTGTGTCATTATTGTTATACTGTATCTTGCTTTGTGCCTTGGTTTGGATGAAATGGTATCCTGAGACCAGCCAACTTACCCATTTAACAAATAAATATTGTCACCGCAGCATCACTTTACTATCGGTATCTGACTTATTAGTTTATAGACAGCTTTCAGATATTTGCCAGATGAATAATACTGAAAAGCTCTAACTGATTTTTATATCAGTTCTAACAAAAAACAGATAAGCCTTTTTGTGGTTTGCAGGGCTTGGGTCCTGTCTTTGCAGCTGACAGCCTGTGCTTCCGCTGTTCGGTTCTAAGAAGGTGAGAAATAAAAATGCCCTAGCCTTTTTGAAAATTATTCAAGCTGTAAATCTTCTTGGCACTTTTATGTGAAGCAACCTTCATGCATTCCTGGAAATGAAGTCACATAAAAATTACAATGAATGAAGCATGTCATAATGCAAAATTCAGCTCTTGGATTATTTGTTTGTGTTAAATTAGAATTATAATATAAAAGAAGTCCCCTCAAAATGAATGCCAGAATATTAATTTTCAGAGTAAGTATATAGCATCAGAGGTGTTAATTTACAGTTTCAAATTTTCTTAACTATATGGAACAGAAAAAAGAGAGAAGGAAACCTGTTTTCCAAATTAGCATAAATCTGTCTCGCTGTGTCAAGACTATGTCAATCAATTAGCTAAATACAAAGGACTGATTTTCAAGTAGTATTGAATAAATTCAGATGAGGATTGGTTTGTCCATGGCACTTATACTAGAATGTTTAGCTGTACCGACTGTCATCAAATCTAGAATGATTGCCAGTAAAACAGAAAAGAAAGTAAGAGGTTATTGAGATTTTATAAATATGCATGTATTAGGTATGGAGCAATCGTTCTAAAATATTGTTGCTTATAGAAGAAAAGTGGAATGACACTTAAATGTTGTTTATATAACTTTTGATAGCCTGTTATATTCTTTTTAATTTGCTGATATTAACACATAGCAGCTCTTATCCTGCTCTGGTGGTGTAAGATATTAAAAAAATATTTTATTATAATTCCATTTTTCTGACTTTTAGACTACCTGCATTACCAGTCTGGGTCAATTCAGTGACCATGAGTCATAATATCAAATACCTACAGAGAAATCTTCATTAACAAATGGGGATATATCATGCTCTCTCAGAATCTTACCCAGACTTACCTCATTCTTAATATTCATGTATGTGTTAGCATATGCTCTTTTATAGTTATCCAGCTGTACTCCAAGTGGTCCTGTGTTTGTGCATTCTGAGTAAGGCAAAACCTTTGGCATCATGATTACCTGAGAACATGATATGTAGATGTCAAGTGCATCAAAAGACAAGCTATTGTCCCTCGTTTACAACATTTGGATTAAAAGAATCATTTCTGATAGTGCACCCTGGCAGGCATGCTTGTCCTCAGCTTAGGTTTACCTAATATTTTGTCATTTTTCAGTATTCCCCCTTATCATCTCCTTTATGGCTATTCTACACTGGCATATATTTTCTCAATTGCTTCTTTAATAAATAAATAAATAAATAAATAAATAAACACAAATAAATAAATTAGATAAAATACTTATATAGTAGCAGATCTAGTTTTAACTGAGCTCAAGGACTAATTCAAACTAGAACAGAATTGATGGTTTGCTAAAAAAAAAACAGAATGTCCTGCTTACCCAAAGTGACATTAAAATACCCTTCAATGAGGATCCATGAAATACTATTCTACTGTTTTACTGTATCGTTAGCAGACAAAAGGGATACTGCACCACTAGCCCATGCATCACCATATGTGAGGAGTAAACGGCAAACACTCTTTGAAACTTGGGAGATTTCAAAGAAAAAGTATGCCCCTCATCACTTTACCCTATTTTATGTTTTCTTTGGGTAACTGCCTTTGTCAACTGTGTCTCTAGCTATATAAAATTTCTCTTTAAAACCCCAGAAAACAATATCATATCCATTTCTAGGTTATGCATTCCCTAGGAGGAATGAAAAAGTGTTCAGGCATATGGTAAGACTAGTAATGGGAAATCTAAAATCAAGGTCACCTTTTGAGCGCAGATCATTTTAGAGCAACAAAAGAAGGAAAAACAATGGTTTACCTTGACCAATATTTTCTAAATCCATGTAAGCTTCTCATGAAACAGTGTTTGACTGCATGTTCTGGGACATGAGCTGAAAAGAGAATACAGTTAAAGGTAATTAGGAAGGGTGTATAGGGATTGTGTATGGCAGAGCAAGAACTGCAGTAGAAAATGGTGTCATTGCATCACATTACACTTAACTCTGATATGCATAGACTTTAGTGAAACTTATATATAGTGTAGAGAGATCTGAGGGCTTATTTGCAATATGGACATGGCTTGGGAGTTTCCTTATTTATTTATTTATTTATTTAATAATTTATTTATTTTTATTTATTTGCATTTATTAACCAGGGTAACATACTTCTCCATCTGGACCTTTTCCAGGCTTATCTTAATAACAGAGACTGATGTGTGACTTTCTCTGAGCCATACAGTAGGCAAATGGAGACTAAGAGAATCAAACCCTGGACTAGAAGATGATGATCATTAACAGCTCGTAGCTTTAATCATCTGCATTAATAGCCAGAGTCTGATGTCAATGGTGTGCTTTATTTTGTTATTTAGAAATATTTATATTTTGATGCTTTTGAAATTTCATTTTCATCTGAAACAAATACGAGAATTTTAATGTCAGTCAGTCAAGATATACTCGGTACATCCTGACTATCAGAATGACATTTCTGCTTTTGTAAATAAATGTAAGTACACAGTGCAAAAGGTGTGTACATATACATCTATATATCTATATACCACACACTACAGAACTTGAAATACATGCTGAATAAACTAATTAGTAATAAGAATTCTGAGATTTAATAATTCTGGCTTGTATTTTGTCCAGTGACTGTGTACTGAAGTTATAATGTAAACCCGTATGACTTCTTCCCTAACTACAGTGGAGAAGTTTGGACAGTATAGCTACATTCATTAGATACTGCACCATGCCCCAAGCATTTATTCCTTTCACAAATAGTATTTGTAGTCATCCACCGAATCTATTTCTTAAGTTTGCAGCTGGCATCATATCTTTCATATGTTCTCATCCTCTTTGGACTCTGCTGCCAATTTCAGTCTCCAGATAGTCTTTTAACATACTCCCACCCTGTTTCTTCAATTCCTTTGTCTCCCTTACTTCACTACTGGCTTGCATAGCTTATCTTATATAGCTGCAGTATTATGTTTTTTTTATACACATATTTTTTAATTCACACACACACACACACACACACACACACACACACACACACACACACACACACACACACACACACGATTCTATGTGCTTTTGTCAAAAGTTGCATTTGTTGCCATCCAAAAGACACATCACAAGACATCAAAACTGTAAATATCAACCCAATAGCAGCATGCAACAAGAAACAACCTTAGTGCATGCAACACTTAAAATTAAAATTAAAAAGATTTTTTTGCAAGGGGCAAGCTCCCTGCACTGTATATGTATGTGTATATGTATATATATATATATATATATATATATATATATATATATTGTGTGTGTGTGTGTGTGTGTGTGTGTGTGTTTACGCATGCATGTGTGTGCTTGTGTATATATATATATATATATATATATATATATATATATATATATATATATATCAATGAATATATATCAATGTCAGTGGTCCAACCGGTAGGTAGCACACCCGCCTTTGTTGCAGAAATTCTATTCTCATACCAGGCAGATCTTTTGCTGACACTGCAGTGCAGTGTAAAGGGAAGGCTGCACTCCTGAGTGTGCCATCATTTGGATGAGATGTTAAACTAAGGCCCCATCTGCTTGAGTTGCTTCCTCTTAGGTGGATGTACAAGATCCCATGGCACGGGGGTCCTTTTTTTAACAAAAATAATTCTTATTTACAAATATTTACAAATGTACAAATACACATATATACAAATGTATTTATAGATATTCATAATTTTCTTTACAATCATGATAAATGTTCATCCCTTTTAAAACCCCACTCAATATCCACCAACTGATTTTACTTAATATCATTGTTAAAATCCATTTATCATTAAACATTATTTATTTTTTTCTTTCATTCCATATAACCCATACAATATAAAATAATTTTAGCTATTCTTTTAACATATTCTTTACTTCTATTTTTATAACATCCATATTTGATCATGTCCATGTTTATCTTAGCCACTTCTTTTATATCTTAAAAAAATACATAGTTTTCCTCATAACCTCTTTAACTCATTTACATTTAAAAAAAACATGTTCTGCATTTCATTGTTTTCTTCCTGACAATGTAAACATATTCTATCACTTTTCTTTTTAAAAGGCGCATTTTCTTTTACTGGCAATTTATCTATTACCAGTCTCCCCAAAAAAATCTTGACATTATACTATCCAATTACATAATTTGCTGCTTATTTTTTTTCATATGTTAGATTTTCCCATCATTTTGCATAGTAATCTTTTATCATTGCATTCTTATACCATACTTTTCTATCTTTTTTCTGTATCATCAATTTTTATTTTCCACAAAAATATGTTTATTGGTAACATTTTTTTCTTCATTTATGCACTCTTTTACTCTTTCCCCATACCCCAAAATGTATCATACTTATATTTATACAATTTTACTACTAATCACTCATCTTTTTAATTTATCCACTTTAACGCTTTGCACAAATTTAATGAAGCAGCATATACCTGTGTGTTAATTAACCCTAAACCTCATTCCTTTTTATTTACATAGTAAACTACTCTTTTTCTGGGTTTTATCAACAACTCCATATAGATGAAACATTTATCTGCACTGATTCCTTTCCAAATACTGATGGCAACATAAATATATGTGCTAAGTATGCTATTTTTCCCATTAGTACTGAATTTATCAAAGAAGCCTTTTTTTCTGAAGGATAATTTATATGTTCTCCAGAAAAGACAGGTTTGTTTTATTTCTTCTGTTGTTTTATCCCATTGAACACTATTCATATCTTTATTCCCATATTTTACACCTAACACAGAAATGTAATTAATTGTAAAATATATACCCCCCTATCTTTACTACATCACCAAGACCTTTACTTTTCTCTTAATTTAAACCCCTCCTCATCATCTCTAGACACTCATTTGTGCAAAGTATTACTTCTTTTATTCAAAATTTGTTTTCTGCGAGTATTACAATGTCATCTGCATATGTTAACAGAACTGGAATTCTTAACCCTTCAGGTGTTATACATTATGCCTCCTTCATTTTGTAATTTATTTCACAAACTACCACATTCATAACAAATGCAGAGAGTATACAAGTCATTGGACACCCCTGTCTTACACCACTCTTTATAAGTACCTCTTGGCTTAACCAACCATTTACAACTATTTTGACTTCATAATTACCATACGCAGACATACATATATTCTGACTTTCTCACACTTTCATTATTACCCATAAAATGTCATGTCCAATTTTATTTTTTATTTTATTTTTTATTTTATTTTACATTTGTTAACCTGGCTAGTCTAACTGGATATATTTCCATTTTCAGTAGAGGCCCGGGGAGAAAAGCTCCAGTGGCAACAAATAAAAACTGAAATTAAACATTAAAAAATTAAAAAACAGTTAAAAATGAAAAATCAATATTAATACATAATAAATGAATGGATTTCAATAGAAGATTATTCAAAAAGCAGGAAGTAATTAGAATACAAAACATTACAAAAGTATTACTAGAGTACAGTAGGTATTTACAATAGTAGAGGTGACAATATGTATAGGATAATTCAATATGCAGTGAGATACATGTAGACTATCAGTATATTAAACAGGATAGAGATTTTCAGAGCATTAAGCAGGATAGATTACATCAGTATGTTGAATTCTGTAAAGCAGTTACAGTCCTACTGCAAAGAATGTGAAATAGGTAGAGGTTCAAGAGGAGAAATATCTGTAGTGAAGGAGAAGATTAATCAGGGTTGCTTCAGGGGCATAACCAGTGTGTTTTGAGGTGTCTTTTGAGGTTTTGTTTAAAGAGAGGCAGTGAAGAAATTAAAGTTAGTTCATTAGGCAGTAGGTTCCAGTTTTTTTCCCACAGAGTTGGAAAACAGAGAAACTCCAGCCATATTGTAAGACTTGCTTATGCTAGCAAGAAGCTTGCTGGAAGAGCGAAGAGAATTTAGATTTTTGTATGGGATTATGAGATTGGAAAGTATAGGAGTGTTGTTAGGTTTATATAATATCTTGTGGGCAATGGTGAGTTGGGAGAGTTTCAATTGGTTTTGAAATTCAAGCCAGCCTAGCTGCGTTAGATTCAGACAATGGTTCTAAAAGGATTTCCGGTGGCAAATCTGGCGATGTTATTATAGGAATTAGCTAGTTTGATGAGATTATTTTTCTTTAGATTAGTGTATATTGGTGAGGCATACAGAAGAGTTGAAATTAAATGGGAGTGGGCAATCTTAGTTCTGGCTATTGGTGTTAGGAAAGGTTTAATTCTATATAAGGAGCCTATTTTTCTGTTGACAGTTTTGATGATGTTATTTATGTGGCTATCAAATGTAAGGTTATTGTCAATAGTAATTCCTAGCAATTTAGTGGTAGAATCGGGGAATATACTTGTGCCATTATTGGATATGACAGAGAATTCTATTCAATTGTAATAAATGCCTTAAGGCCTCCTATCATGATTTTTGCTTCTTTTTTTCTATTCATAATATTATCCACAATTTCTCTGTCATGAATAATTGTTGTCAATCCTTCCACTTTATACCATATATACTATCTTCAATAATATTTTCCATTTTAGTTCCAAATCTCTTTTGCATTATTTTCGTAAAGACCTTATAATCATTCTTATCCAATACTATCAGTCTCCAGTTTTTTAATTGTCTTTTATCTTCCTTCTTCCATATGAATTTAAGTATTCCACTGCATATTTTTTTATACACAAAAACCTTCATTTAAAAATACATTCAAAATCTTTAAAAAAAACTTTTTTGCCAATCCCTTACATTTTTATACATTCCATACCCTATATTTACTTGTCTTAATAATTTATCGAGCTCATTTAAAGAAATCTCTTTTTACAACTCTTTATTCTGTTTTTTTTAACTTTTTTACTTTCTCTGTTTTTTACTACATTCTTTTTTTCTTTTAACATTTTTCTACATATTCTAGTACAGTATTCATAATCCTTTCCTGAGTTTTTTCTATTTCTCATTTTACATTTTTTACTTCTCTCATTACCATCTTCCGTTACTAATCTGCTTAACTAACTTGATGCTTCTCTTTTTCCTTGTAAAAATGTCTCTGCTTATATAATAATTCTTGTATTTTGTCTTGATTTATTTTATATATTTATTTTCCTTTGTTAAAGTACTTTCTATCATTATGTTCTAGATCTTTCAATGCATTATGTGTTATTTTATATTTTTCTCTACTTTTCAAACATCATAATGCCATTAAAAACATGTGTATACTTTTCCTTAAATATCCACCATTTAGACAAATCTTTATAAAATGTTCTCATAGTATTATGATCTTTCCATAAAAGTAATAATCTTTTTCCTTCTTCATTCCATGCTTTCTCATTTATCATTTTTATTCCTGTGCCTGTTTTTATATATTCCTTGTTTTCCTTTATCAATAGCTATATTGCAAGGTAACCAGAAAATACCTCCCCTTCTCCTGTAGCTAAACTTTCTGATTATATAAAATAATATGTTTCATTTTGATACATACTCCTTTTGAAAGTCCATGAATTTCTGTTCCAAAGTTTTAACTTACATCTTACAACTTCTAACATTTTTCTTATATAATTTCCTTTCTTTTTTGCCTTGCCCCTTAAATCACAATTAAATCTCCTGTTATAAAAACATTCAAATTTATCACCAACTTGTCTAAATCTACTGAAATAAGCTTTCTCTTTCTTTACAGTTAGTACAAACATATAATTTTATAACTCTATATACTTGTTCTTTCCATTTTAAATCTACAATGGTTTATCTTCCCTTTTTTGCTAAAATTACATCTATTATCTTTATTGAATGCGGATATTCCAGAACATCTATAATTTCCCAAATTTGAAATTATCTTTCCTCACCATAGTGTCTCTGTTTGCAATCTTTCTTCATTTGTTAAAAATCTTGTGTCTTCTAATATAATATCTACATCATGTGTATTACACCACTCCAAAATCCCTGTTCTTCTTACTATAGTTTTAATACTATTCACATTTACAGAAAGCATTCTAACATTTTCGTTTTCATTTTCCTTAGAGTCATGGTTTCATACATTCATAGCTAATTACTAGGCTAGCTTTCTTAATAGCCATTTTAAGCCTAATTTATCTCCACAGGTGAGAATCAGTGTACTTTGTGTCTGTTAGTAAACACCTTAACCATTATACCAACGCCCAGTCATCAACTGTATATATTGTTTTTCATCCATTTCCTTGTTTATATTGTACTTATCCCTGTAAATTTTCTTTGTCTGTCATTTACCCTTTTGCCAATAGAACTTATTTCTTTTACTACCTCCCAGTTTATGTCAATAAGTTTTACTACCTCTTAATGTTATGTCAAAAAATGCATGCATATCTCATACAAATATATAAATATATAGCTGCATAAATTTTTATCTCTGTTCATCGAATTGTAAGAAACTCGGTATAGCTGATCGAAAATCAGTTTGTCAGACCATTTTTCCTTTCTCACCTTGTGATCCTAGTGCAGGGGGGATCAGGGAAGTTCCCCTTTCCCTCACTGAACTGCAATCTGAGAGATATCATATGTAATCAGCAGGGGGTGTGGGAGATGCCGTTTCCATCATGGGGGGGGGGTTGCAGGGGACTTGCCTCCCTGCAAAAACAGTGGTTTATTTTTTTCCACTCCTTTGTACCTTTGTAGATCAATGCTTTCTGGTTCGACAATTTGCTGTTGATGATTTATGTGCCAACATTTCAGCATATTGATGATTAACTATGCCTCCAAATATATATAAGATATATATATATATATATATATATATATATATATATATATTGTAACGAAAAGATAGTATAAAAACCACAATGAATCACAAACACTATGCAAGTCCAGAAGGAAGAAGCACAATCACGAAGCAATAATATGTCCTGATTTAATGATAATCGCTCAACACGACAGACAATGAAAAACATTGAATCTGTAAGAAACAATAAAACAACGGTTCAAGCGCTTTCATCCACCAGACATGTGGACTTCATCAGAATCAATAAATTAATTAACGATAGCCTTTTTAAACTGTTTTTGGCGCCAACTCAGCACTTCCATTTAAAAAGATACATCCCTAAAAATACTTCTGAAAACATAATACATCCAATTCCATTTTCAATTCATTTCATGCTCTATATAGCAGAAATAATGTATCGCTGCTCATCATACATGCATAAAAATTTAAAGTACCATTGTGTACAAAAGTATTAACAATGTATAAACATATAATAAATATTGCTGTATCTAATTAATAAAAAACCTAAAGAATCTATAAAACTACAAAATCATAATATAGCTAATATACAATGTCTAATACCTATGGGTAAAATCAACTTTTAAAACCTAATAAAATATATTATATAATACCCATATAAATAATATGGCTAGAAATAGTACATAAACTGTTAATATGGAAAGAAGGATTGATTTTCATTACGATAGATGTTATTGATCTATTCTTATGTATTCCTAAGGAAGATGGTCTAGATAGTTTCTACAGTAGTATTAAACAGTATTGCGATTTAGATTGGGAACACACCAATGTTATTATGGAACTGATGGGTATCATCTTGGATTACAACTTTATATATTTCGAAGGGGAATATTACAGGCAGACTGTATGTGCCCCAATATATGCAAATTTAGTCATGTTGGAATGGGAAATGGAAAACATTTTCAAAAGTGACTATTTTAGGTATATAAGATACTATACTAGATACCTAGATGATATCTTTATTTTATGGGAAGGACAAGAAGAGACTATTGAAGAATTTATTAGTTATTTAAATAGCACTAGCCACTTTTTGAAATTCACGTACAATTGTAGTAGCGATGGCATTGCATATTTAGATATATTTATATCCAATAGTAAAGAGGGTTTTCGATCTCGTATCCATAGAAAAAATACATTCTCTAACAATTATCTGGAGTTCACTAGTAATCCCCCGTATAAGACTAAAAAGAGCATTTTTAAAGGTCAATGTATACATGCTGCTCGAATGACTTCGAAGTATAACGAGATGCTAGAAGAAATTGATTTCATAAGTGGTTTGTTTAGAAATAGGGGCTATCCCCCTAGGTTAATAAATGAAATTAAAACTTATGTTATAGGGGAATGGGGGAAAAACTATTCCCCAGTACTGTGTAAACCTTTAATTAGTAGTGACACCAATAAAGATTCAGCTATAGAATACAAAAGGGCATGCATTCACAAATACACCCCGCAGGTCATATATATTAAGGAAATATTAAAACGATACTGGAATATTTTGACAGTAGATAGTGGGTTGAAGAAGATGGGGATGCATCCATTTTTGTCTATAAAATGGGTACAAATTTGAAGTGTATATTTGAAAGAAATAACAGAGTAGTAAGTATGAGTACTTAATACAAAGGAACTAGAAAATGTGGATGTTGCAGTTATTGCCAGGTCATACTAGAGGATGAAGGGGCTATACTGGAGAATATTAACAGGACTAGAATTACATTCAGGAGAGGTAATTGTAACACAAAAAATGTCATATATATAGCTAAATGTTTAGGCTGTACCTGTTATTATATAGGTAAAACTGAACGTATGTTCAAGAAGCATTTTTATGACCATTTATATGCTATTAAGAAAAAAGATAGCACTAATGCACTTTATCAGCATATAATGTCCACTGATAACACCCATAACTTTAAATTTGTTATCCTGGAATAAGTTATAGAGAACAGTAGAGGTGGTAATATTAGTGTACATTTAGCCGAGAGAGAAGTGAGATGGCAAATTTTAACTGATGCTTCCACTTTTCCTGGACTCAATGATTATATTACTATCAAGCTCATTTTACAAAAACCACAGTAGCAAAATCTATATTGGTAGCTTGGATTTAATTTAATTCAGGTTACATACATTTTTCTTATATTTATGTAGTATATATATTTTTATAGGGCTCACTTTCCTTTAGTTTTCTCTTCATTGTAGATTTCTATTTCATAGAGTATTTTTGAAATTCTCCTTAATAAGAATAATGGGAATATAGATATTAGACATTACATGTTTAGATGGATTAGTAGTTTTTTTTTATTAACAGCCACCAAGGATTAGTTTCATTATAGTCATGACCTCTTGATCAATATTTATGCTACAGAATGTTTATGTACTAATTCTACCCATATTATTTATATGGGTATTATATAATATATTTTATTAGGTTTTAAAAGTTGATTTTACCCATAGGTATTAGACATTGTATATTAGCTATATTATGATTTTGTAGTTTTATAAATTCTTTAGGTTTTTTATTAATTAGATACAGCAATATTTATTATATGTTTATACATTGTTAATACTTTTGTACACAATGGTACTTTAAATTTTTATGCATGTATGATGAGAAGCGATACATTATTTCTGCTATATAGAGCATGAAATGAATTGAAAACGGAATTGGATGTATTATGTTTTCAGAAGTATTTTTAGGGATGTATCTTTTTAAATGGAAGTGCTGAGTTGGCGCCAAAAACAGTTTAAAAAGGCTTTTGTTAATTAATTTATTGATTCTGATGAAGTCCACATGTCTGGTGGATGAAAGCACTTGATCCATTGTTTTATTTTTTCTTACAGATTCAGTGTTTTTCATCATTAAATCAGGATGATTGTGCTTCTTCCTTCCGGACTTGCATAGTGTTTGTGATATATATATATATATATATATATATATACACACACACACACACACACACACATATATATATGTGTATGTATATATATATATATATATATATATATATATATATATATATATATATATATATATGCATGCTGTTGAGC
This sequence comes from Protopterus annectens, assembly GCF_019279795.1. Classification (NCBI taxonomy): domain Eukaryota; kingdom Metazoa; phylum Chordata; order Ceratodontiformes; family Protopteridae; genus Protopterus; species Protopterus annectens. Next base: position 323,344,642 of record NC_056750.1, on the reverse strand, counting down.
ACTGTGTGTTGAAATCATGGTCTGAAAGGTTCAGTTAATGCATGGTGCACTACTGTGAAATGAGGTTGCGCTGCAGTGATGAAAAGGGAATTAGCCCATCTCCTCACTGTATCACGATCTTGGAGTTGGTATATTTAATATGCGCCCTTGCAAAATACTGGATTTAACATAGTTGAATGTTTAGTTCAAAGGTACGCTATTATGCATAGCAGAAGGTGACTGATATCACTTTCCGCTATGTTGAAAACATCGAACAATGTTTTCGAATCCGACATTTAGGTTTGAATTTCTAAACATTCGACCAATGTGGATTTGAAATTTCCATAGTAAACCTATACACACACACACACACACACACACACACACATATATATATATATATATATATATATATATATATATATATATATATATATAAAATGTATATATATAAAGTTTAATATATAGTTGCAGACATAAATGGCCGAACAATATATGGTAAAAAAATTGGTATAAGCTGCATTTGGAAGAAGATTCATTTGATAGAATGACATTTAGTCTAAAACTGAATCAAATTATTTATTTCTACTTCATGTTAAATGAACAATTTCCCACAACATACACCAGTGAGAAAATTAAAACTGCAAGTGTTTTTTGCATGAGGTGGGCAGGTCCCCCACACCCCTGTATTTATTTATCCAAAATTCACAGTCAGGTTAATTTGAGAGGGGTAAAATCTCCCAAATCAATGAAATTACTGTGGTCACACGATTAGAAATCAAATCAGCAGTGATTTTCCAAAAAAAACAGTAATCACAGTTCCCTACAATGGCATTATTTACTGTATGCAACCCTTATGAATTAATACAAACATCATTAGCTTTACAAACACAAAGAAAAAATGTCAAGAACCGGAGGTGTAGATTTCTAAACAACCACCCAGTGCAGGTCCCACAAATATTCACCTAACCCCCTCAGCTCTTCAGGTGAAGAGCAAACAAAAAAAAACAAGACTTCTGCTTACTGCCAAACCATGTGCCTCCCAGTTCTTTAAGTGAAGGGGAAAAAATCTTCAGATTACTGCAGGAATCCTTATGGCTTTCTGCAGTAAATCCAACCAGTCTATGCCCTCCCCCAGATCTCATCAGAAGAGCAACAAAAAAAAGCTTTAGAAGGAAAATCCCTGTCCCCCAAAAAGCAAAATATAAATAAATAAATGAATGAAAAAATGTCTTTGTATTACAGTAATAAGCTGATTGACTTCGTACAATAGGTTCATAGGTTCATAGGTGTGTACTAGGCTAATGGCCCTAGACCCTATATAAGCCTATCCCAAGAAGATTCCCTGGCATCATGCCGTCCAAAGTTAGTTCCCAGTGCCCCTGTCAAGCAAGGCCACTGAAGTGATCCCCCGGCCAATGACATGCCACCAAATCCATGCCCCAACTGTTAACAAAAGAGCCTACAGTATGTCAGCCAATTCACAGCCCAGCTGCTGAACCCAAATGCCTTTCTGTACTGGGATTTCAGTACATAACAGAGCTCTGGATGATTGCTCCTCCTAGTGCTTTGTGTTGTCAAGAGCAACAATAAACATTCCGTAAAAATCAGTTATCTAAACTATGTCTCAAAATTCATACTGAAAATACAATCGATATATTCATGCAACAGAATGTAATTCTACCAAATATACTGTTTTTTTTTTCTCTGCCAAATGAATGTTCTGTCAAACATAAAGCAACTATATCCATCCATCCACAACTCGTTTTTCACATGTTTGCACATGGGGTCGGGGTGTCACTTCAACAGTGACAATCAATTACAGCCAAGGCTTACAATGTCATTTGGTTAGCCTGTACAAACACACACACACACCACACACACACACACACACACACACACACACACACACACACACACACACACACACACACACACACACACAGGAGTGTACTGCCTATGACTGAAAACTCAGAAAATGAATCCCCCACACCCCTAGGACTTATATATATCATCCCCAAGATCGGACAACAAGTGGGGAAAGGTATAATTCTCAATCCCTGCTGTACCATGACCACCACTAAAGAATGCCAGCATATGACTATTCCATCACTTATGCTGGCATTACAAACATTTGATATTGCAAACATTCGACTAAAGAACTGGTTTATAGAAATATATATATATATATATATATATATATATATATATATATATATATATATATATATATGGGTCTACTTCTGTTTATCGAAAAAACATTTAGCAAAAGTGAACTTAAGTTTACCAAAGCACTGTACAATGGGGATAAGGAACTATACCCTTTTCCCCACTGTAGTGTGATCTTGGACTTTGTATATATAAGTAGCGAGGGGGCCCAGCCCCCCCACATGGGGGATGCAGGGGGGCTTTCCCCCCTGCAAAAATTTATTTTTAGTGTGTGAAGGGTGGTTTCTGATTTGGTGAACAGGTGTTCGCGAATGTGCACTTTAGCTAAAGTGGGTTCAGCTTTCTGTTTTTCGAAAAATGTTTTTAACATTATATATATATATATATATATATATATATATATATATATATATATATATATATATATATATATATATATATATATATATATATATACACATAGTTTACATAGTTACTGTTATATCGATCAAGCCTGGCTAAGATCGATCCTGCATAAGGCTGACAGCTGTGTGAGAAAGCATGATCCCTGGGGAAGGGGAACATTCTCCTTTCCTGGGCATCATGCAATCTTGGAGTTAGTATATATAATTAGCATGGGATATAGGGGTGCAGGGAGGGGCTTGTCCCCTCCAAAAACATGATTTGATACATTGCATGTTCCATTAAATAATCTCAGAGCATGCACAAATGCATATCGACCTTGTGTGAGTTGATGCACTTTGCTGACATTAAACATAACGTAAAGCCAAATTGACATTAAGCACTAGATCCACACACACACACACACACACACACACACACACACACACACACACACACACACACACACACACACACAGATACACACATATATGTGTGTGTGTGTGTATATATATATATATATATATATATATATATGTATATGTATATATATATATATATATATATATATATATATAGGTCGACGTTGGTAGACTGAATTTGCACTTACCCAAATTGCAGATTACCAAGATGACAACACCAAAATTGCAATAAATCAAACCATCACATTACCAACACTTTTACAGAGAAAGAAAACACTGGGCCAACATTTAACAAAATAACACACCGAAGTATGTCAAACCCACCCCCAACTAAATATACCAACTCCGAGATCGTACTAAAATGGGGAAAGGGCAAACTTCCCCATGTTGGACAAGTGTCTCTGTTCCCTGTAAAAAGAATCGTTAATGCTCAGGTTTGAATTATTGAAATTTCTGTGTTGTCATCTCTGGAATATGCAATTTGGGTAAGTGTACATTTAGTCTACCAAAGTAGACCCATATATATATATATATATATATATATATATATATATATATATATATATATATATAGTTGCTATAGATATATATATATATATATATATATATATATATATATATATATATATATAATTTTTATATACTGAGAGAGATGATTCCAATATGTTTTGTATGTGTGTCTATATATATATATATATATATATATATATATATATATATATATATATATATATATATATATATATATATATATATACATACACACACACAGTTGCATTTGTTTTAGGATTGTTTTTTGTTTCTACTTGGTTGACCAGTAAGATCAAATTTTTGTTTACCTCTCTATGTAGAATCATGAAATAAGATTTGGTCAGTGAGTTTCTGACATTACTACTGAAAAGAAATGTGTCAAAGGTGGGGACTCTGGTAAATGTCTGATTCCTCCAATTAGCCATCATAAAGGTTTTCCAATTTGTGCTGCAGACATAAATAGACAATATTTATTATATGTTTTAATCTGGAAGAGAATGTATATTCCCCATTAATTAACAAAATATTTTGGAAACCCCTTCAATTAATATAAAGCATGTGAAATACACAGCCATGGAATGTAGTCATTTCCAACTCTGAAGTGGTATTGCTGTGGAATTTAGTTGCTATGTTTGGCCCAAAAATGTAGAAAATTAATTGGGAAGCATCTAAGACAAATGGCTATCAATACTGGTCTGAAGCTATATAGTCTCTAGGAAAGAAGTGACATCAGGTGTGCAACCACTGAACAACATTTGATCAGCTTGCAACAACATGGAATTGCAACACGGTCAGCAACATGAATGCTGTATTACTCAGGGCAGGCAGGGTATAAACTGTAGCAACTGTTTGTTACAGTTTAAAAGACAATTTTTTTAATGAAATGTGTTGAAGGAGGGTTGAATGCAGGGCACAGAAAAGGGACTTGAATTCCTGGGGCGGGAGGGATGGGGAAGCTTGTCATGCATCTGGCCACTTGGTTGGTGTGCCAGTAGAAGGAATGTTTTTTTTTTGCTATTCAATGGAAGAGCTGAGCAGGTGCGGGGAAGCATCTTTACAGTAGATATATTTAAGAGGGCACTCACTACCTAACAGTTTATGACAATGTTTGTTTCAAAATGATGTGCAAGCTTCTGAACAACTTGTAGCCTCAGTAGAATATTTAGTATTGTCATTGAATCTGCATACAATAAGAGCAATCAAGTACATACAAGTTTGTGACTGTAAATAAACATGAACATTATTATCTCCACTAATTTACTTTAAGTGCCTTTTGAAGTGACACAGTGAAAACTTCACCTCTCTGTCCCCTTCAGTAGATCAGGACATCCCCAGCATCTGCCCCCCTCTCCTTATCTCTAGGGAGCAAGTCACCAGTGCCCTCTCAAAAGCAAAAAATACAGCCTCCATGGGACCCAATAACATCCCAGGCTGCATCTTACATGAACTCAGGAAGGAACTTGCAGCACCATTAGGCACCCTATTCAATGAAAGCCTGAGTACCGGCTTCATCCCAGCTGTGTGGAGGGCAGCCACTGTCATCCCTTTGCATAAAGATGGAGCGCCCACCAATCCAGGAAATTATAGACCCATCAGCCTAATTAGCCTGATCTGCATGGCCATGGAATGGATTATCATGGACCTCATTAACAAGGACATTAGCAACCTCAAAACACTCGATCCCACACAGTTTGGTTTCATCAAGGGGAGGTCATGCCTGTTAAATCTGGTTGACTTCTTTGAGACAGTCACTAAAGCCATGGATGAGGGGAATATGATGCGCACCACCTACCTTGTCCTGGCCAAAGCTTTTGATGCTATTCCCCACTCGGGTATAATAGATAAACTCTCTCAACTAGGCATCAATCTAGATGTTGCCAGATGGGTAGCAAACTGGCTCACTGACAGAACCCACCTAGTCAAAATAGGGGAAGCCACCTCAAACAGTAGACCCATAATGAGTGGTGCACCCCAGGGATAAGTCCTGGGGCCTCTGTTGTTTGGGATATACTTTTTTGAGGTGCAGGCCAAAACAAGTGGGCTATGGCTGAGCAAGTATGCAGATGACTGCAAACTGGGCACTGTCATCAATTCCCATAGTGATGTAGACATCCTCCAAGAGGGTCTCACGCAAACAAATGACTGGTGCCAGAAACACGGCCTCAAACCAAAGACAAAAAAATGCATCATCATCCCCTTTATGAGAGTGACATCCCCTTAGATTATCACATTAATTCCCCACTCGGGTATAATAGATAAACTCTCTCAACTAGGCATCAATCTAGATGTTGCCAGATGGGTATAATAGATAAACTCTCTCAACTAGGCATCAATCTAGATGATATTTTAGAAGAGAATTCACCACAAAGTTCCACAAAACAGAGTGGCTGAAAAATGTACCATGTACCATACTCTTTGCCAGGAAAAGTTTTAGATGACAAACATTACAGTGTGATGCGCATCAGTGAAACACTGCTAAGTTAAACATCAAATGATAGTCTAATATTTACCTGATAACTAGAGTTGAGGTGTTGCTCACTGAATGCCTAGAACTGAATACTAGAGCTGAAGTGTGGCTCACTGAATGTCCTAAGCACACAATCAGTCATGAAGGACTTGGGCACCTAGGCTGATTGTAAACTGACTTTTGGCCACCATACTGCCTCTGTTGTATGGAAAGCTTTCTACATGCCATCCTCATTAGGAAGGGTATCTCATCCAGGGACAAGGATGTCATAACATCCCTGTATTCTTCCCTTATAAGACTCATTATTGAATGCAATGCCCCTTTCGGCATGTACCACACAAAGCACATGCACCAGCTGGAGAGACCACAGAGGTTTCTCACCCAGAGAATCCAGGGCCTCAAACAAATACCCTACACAGATAGGCTAAAACCCCTGTCCCTCTACCCAGTCTCATACAGACTCCTCAGTGGTGACCTCTGCTTGGCATATAGAGCAATCTCAGACCCCACCTTGATGGGACTGCTATACATCCGCAAGTCAAGCTCCACTCAAGTAACTCACACGCGTGACCTCAACTTAGTCTGTGACATCAACAGGACTTGTTGGTGGGACAAATTTGTGTCCCAGAGACTCCCCCTTCTGTGGAATAGACTCTCTCTCCATGTCAAGAAGAGTATTTCATTAACTTTTTTTAAGTGCAACCTGGATAAATGGATGGGGAACAGAAAATACACCCCTGGGATTCCACCTGTGTCTCTGCTGGACAGGGGCATTGGGTGTTGATTTGTTGGAACATGGGCTAAATTTTTGGCTAGGCTTGTAAGGGCCTCAGGGCCAATAGCCTAGTAACTTCCTATGATCCTATAAAGAGGCCTCAGACATTCAGTGAGCCACACTTCAGCTCTAGTATTCAGTTCTACCTATGAAGGGGCCACAGGCATTCAGTGAGCAACACCTCAACTCTAGTTATCAGTTTCACCCAGACAGTAAGAAAAGAACACTGTCCTAAAAACATAGCAGTTCATACGTAAATATTAGACTATCAGTCTAAATACTGTTACAAGCTGAATCAATCACCAAAGGTCAGATTCAAACCCTATATTTTGTATCTGGCATTATGAAGGTAGAAGTACTTTATTTTTATTTATGTAAGATATTCAGAATGTTAACATATTTAAAGCTAGTATTATTGTATTTAGGAGGGCATAGACTGGAGTTTGATGTTTAACTTAGCAGTGTTTCACTGATGCTTTCTAGTTATACATTTTCTTCTCAGAGAAGCATGCATCACACTGTAATGTTTGTCATCTAAAACTTTTCCTGGCAAAGAATAACGCAAGTATGGTACATGGTACATTTTTCAGCCACTGGTCACTTCCCTTTTCTCCTTATTTTTCTGGGTAAATATACGGGAATCTGTCCCTTTTGTGGGAGCTCTGGATGTGATTCCTAACAATTTGTTGGCACTTAAGGACTGACTGCTGGCTGTTTTTAGCACAACCTCTTTTCATATTTAGGATTTTGCCCATATTATGAACCATATATATTATGCAGTGGTGATTCATGCAAGTCTGTCGTCTTATCTCTATTACTGTGATGTCCTTTCCTGACTGCAGCTGGTGTAGTTATATTATGCCTGTTTTGTGGAACTGGTACTAGTTGCTGCTTGTGGTGAATTCTCTTCTAAAAAACATTTTTTGACCTTCTGCACCTTAAACTGTTTGAGTCACGTTTTTCAACAGAAGCTCCCGATTCCCTCTTCACTGGTGAGATCACTCATATTGCAGGGTACAAGCTATTGGCTGGTATCAGGACTTATCTTGAGACCACACGTACTAGGCAAATTTTGTTTACTTTTGCCCTGGCTCCATGAACAAACTAGGGCTTCTTTCTGAAGGTCGCTAGAATATCATCTACTTAGGCAAATTTGGTTAGGCCGAAGGACAAACTTATCATAACTTACTTTAATTATTTACTTTATATAACATTTTGCTACATTGAGTTGATTGTTTTCAATGTCAAAACCTTTCGCTGTTCTGTTTTTTCATGTTTTCATGCACATTGCAGACACTCCAGCTCTGTAAGTTAAGACTAAAGATAAAAAATAGGAGTTAAAGTACTGCAAAAGCTAAAAACAATGAAATAACTTTAAACAACAAAAAATGTGCATTTAACATGAATGATTTGGTTCATAGGTTCATAGGTTCATACTAGGCTATCTGCCCTGGGGCAATTATAAGCCTAGCCTGATTCTGTATGGCTTACGCCACCCCTTGATTTGAGGATACTGTGCCCTTTTTAAGGTTTAGTTTACTGTGCCTCTGTCTAATAGTGACACGGGAGTAATCCCTGGGACAAACCTACGATCCCCCATCCACCTATCGAGATTCTTCTTGAAGAGATTCAGTGAGGTGCTCTGCCTCACATGAACTGGAATTCTATTCCAGAGCGAAGGGAGCCTCTGGGTTATGAACCTGTCCCTCCAGCAAGTTCTATTTATTTCTGTGCTGAGGTTCAAGTCCCTCGAGCGTGTGGCTCTAAGGGATTTAGATTTACTGAGGTGGAGCATGTCCATTAATTCTGGATTTGACATAGCTTTGTATGTCAGGCATAGATCACTCAAGTAGGCGGTATGCAACTGAGTAGAGCTGGAGTTTTTTAACTGAGCAGCATATGGCATCTGTTTGAGACCCTTGATCCTCTTGGTGAGATACTTTTGGGGTCTTTCTAATTGCTGCAGGTGTCAGGTAAGGTACATCCCAAAAGGGGCATTGTATTCTATGATGGGCCTGATGAGGGATGAATAAAGGGGCACGATTACCTCTCTTGATCTAGATGTGAAACCCTTTGTGATGAGGTGGGCTATGTAGAAGGTCTTTCTAACCACTTTGGCAATGTGGTTTTCAAAGGAGAGATTGTTATCAACTTGGGTCCCCAGGTCCCTAATAACTTTCTCTGTACTTAATGGGTTTCCGCCTATGTGGTAATTTGTGGGCACATTGTTTTTGCCAAAGGGTATGCCTATACATTTTTTGGCATTTAGCTTTAAACCATGGTGCTGGCACCAGTTATCTGTCTCTGTGAGACCTTTTTGAAGGATGTTTGTGTCAGCTGGAGAGTCGATTATGGTGCCCAGTTTGCAGTCATCTGCGAACTTGGTGAGCCATAGTCCTCCCACGTTTGCCTGTACCTCGGAAAAGTATATACCGAACAAGAGTGGTCCCAGGACAGAACCCTGTGGGATGCCACTTGTGACCGGTTTCAAGTCTGACATGGCTCCAGCAACTCTCACTCTGTGGGTGCTGTCTTTGAGCCAGTTTGTGACCCATTTTGTGACATAGGGGTTTATATTTAAGCTGGGTAGCTTATCTATGATGCCCGAGTGGGGTATTGTGTCAAATGCCTTTGCAAGGTCCAGACAGGCTGTGTTGACTACCTTCCCTTCATCTATGGCTTTGGTGACTGTTTTGAAGAAGTCAACCAGGTTCAAAAGGCAGGATCTGCCCTTGACAAAGCTGAACTGGGTAGGATCTAGTATCTGTAGGTCCCCAATGTCTTTGTTTATGAGCTCCATGATGATCCTCTCCATAGCCTTGCAGACTAAGCTAGTCAGGCTTATGGGGCGATAGTTTCCAGGGTCCGTAGAGGCTCCACCTTTGTGGAGTGGGACCACAGTTGCTGTACGCCATTCTGTGGGCACATATCCTGTAGTGAGGCTGAGATTGTATAGCTGTTTTATTTGAGGGATTAGTTCCTCTTGGAGTTCATGTAGGATGCAACCTGGGACGCCATCTGGTCCCATGGAAGCAGTGTTTTTTGCTTTGGAGAGGGCAGCCTTCACCTGAGCATCAGAGATGTTTGAGAGGCAGCCCTCTGCTGGGATAGATACTTGCTCTTTTGGGGGGGAGGGGGTGGAGAAGTTTGCACTGAACCTGTCTGCCAGGATATTGGCGATGTCTGTGGGTTCAGTGTATTTTTGTCGTTTAGAATCAACTCAGAACAAGTCTGGGAGTTGCATCCCAGGTTCCTAACATAACTGAAAAAAGCCTTATGACTGTCTTTGGTGTCCTGTGCAGTTTTTCTCTTGAAGCTGGCCTTGGAGGATTTTATGAGGGATCGTAATTTTTTGCTTGTACTGATCAGAGATGCCTTCCCTATTAGGGATTTTGCTCTATCATGTAGTAGCTTCCTCCTTCTGTTGTACAGTTTATTTATGGCAGGGGTCCACCAGACTGGATGCCTGCCTTTGGATGATTGGGTCTTGGTTTTGTTTGGGATAGCATGATCCATGCATTCCTGGAGATGTCCGTAGAATGCGTTTATATAGGATTCTGCAGTTTGGGCTGTAGTTTCCACTGGCCCTGGGGCCTTGAAGGATTCCACTTCAGTTTTGAGAAGTGAGAAGTTCGCTTTTGAGAAGTTTTTCACTGTGGTTTTCTGGACTGGGGGTGGGGTCGGGATGTGGACATCCAGTGAAATTAATTTATGGCCTGATCTTACCAATGAGGGATATACATCTTGTGTGGAGCATAGAGTCCCCATGTTGGTAATGATCAGGTCTAGTATGTTGTCCCCTCTTGTGGGAGTGGTGACTAGTTGTTCCATAGCATTTGAGTTTATAATTTCCAGGAACCTTTGGGCTAAGGTATTGGGGCTTGAGTAGTGCTCCCAGTCAATGTTTGGGTAGTTGAAGTCGCTCAATATGTTTTCAGGAAAGCCGAGTTGGATTCCTGACTTTGAGAGGGTGGTCTGTAGGATGCTATAAACTGAAAAGCAGTCTTGCCCACTGTTAGTTGCACATGGATGGTCTCCGATACTTCGTGCAATGCCACTAACCTGGAGGTGTGGATATCCTTGATAAATATGGAAACTCCCCCTCCTTTTGTGGTTTGGTCCGGGTTTTGGGGCCGAAAAGCATGATATGAGGTATAGCCTGGTAGTGCTGGGGTGCTCTCTGGAGCCTTGAACCAGGTTTCTGTCACTGCTCAGATATCGATGTTCTCCATACTGAGGAGAGCTTTGAGTGCATGCATCTTGAGGTTAAGACTTCTGGCATTAAGCAGCATTACCCTTAGTTTCTTGTTCCTTGTGCTGTCTATGGGGGTGGGTTTGACTTTTGAGCCTTGCCTAAAAAAGGCACTATGGGGGTGGCAAGAGCCTTTGCCAATATCCGAAAGCCCAGTGGTGACAGGTGCAAGCCGTCCCTAGCGAAGCAACGTGGCTTGTCGAGCATGTCATCCCAGGCTGACAGACACTGGATCCCCTTTGAATGACACCAAAATTTTAGCCAATTGTTAAAATCGATCATTTTGTCTTTGTACTGTGGCATCATTCTAGGTGAGGGTAAGATGCTGCTCAAGGTCAGGGTCATACCAGCCTGGGCTACATGATCAGAGAGCTCCTCTATGTCTCTTTTCATGTAGTCCAGGAGGTACGTCTCAGGTCATTCACACCAGCATGTACAATGACTGAGTCATATTTGTATTTGCTTTGGAGTGACCTGAGTGCTTGCGTTATGTGGCGGATCCTAGCACCCGACAGGCAGCTCACCATGACCTTCTCTTTATTCAGCCTGGTGAATGGGACGTCAGTGTGTCTGACAATAGAGTCACCTATTACAAGAGTATCAGGTGTGTTATTCAGCCTTAAGGGCTGTGGCTGCTTGGCACACTGACTTTGTGGGCTATGTGTTGTGCGTGTTTTGTTTTGAGGTAGCGTTTGCTTGGATGTCTGCTTTGGAGGTCTCTGTTGCTTAGGTAGATTTTTATTTAGAGCCTCTGAGTATGTTTTTGTGTATTTATGTGTTTGGTTCGCTGATGTGGTGGGACTATGTGATACTGGAATTGTGTTGTGTGAATTTACCTTCTCCTCCTGACTGGTTACACCAGTTTTAAGATGAGAGAGCTCAGCCTCCAGTTTGGCTAAATAGTTGCATCTCTCACATATATTTGAACCTGTTTGGAGAAGGAGAGGGTTGTCCGTGTGCATGAGACAGTTGTAACATTGCCTCAAAATTCCCATATTCACCAGCTGGACTGGAGAGGAAACCATTGACTGACCTTTGGACATGCTAGAGTAATATAGGGAAACTGAATTTAAGATGGACCAATAGAGGACTGGGTAATCGTAGAGAGTATAAGAGTAAGTAGTGCTTATGGTTTAATAGTGCTAACTTGTAGGATTACTTAATTGGACCAGTGAAGGGCCTTAGAATGAGAATATGGTGTTTAAATTGAGAGATAGAGCAGTTCTAAGGGAAAAAGTGAAGAGCAGACTTTGTGGAGCCAGGAATAGTTTAAACCCAATTAGGCGGCGCTGCCCGCTGTTGCGCTATGCACAAAACCATGCAAAACCGCGCAAAAGAGGGTTTTAAGAGAGGAAGATGGAGTTTGGACTTGACCCAAAATGGCCAATAAAACTACAGTTTCAAGTCAGTAACCACTCCCACAGGGGCAGGCAGGCTGCTCAATGTTTTTCACTGCCACTGATCAACAGAGAGACTTCCCTTTAGCCCAAGCAAAAAATGGCCTCCAAGAAACTTACAAACAGTTTAAGAACAGCAAGCCTGTAACTGAACTTTTTTAAATCTCAGAAAAGTGGGAAAAAAGCAAGATTTGTTTGTTTTTTTGTTTTTTTCAGAGATAGCAGAGGTTCACAAGTATCAACAAGTTATAACAGTGCAGTAAATGACCCCACACAAGAGTGCTAGGCCAAAGACAGATAAAATGCAAGTTTTGAGAAAAAAACAATTTTAAAAATAAGTGCAAACAGGAAATTCAGTAAACAGCTCTAGTGTTTTATGAATGCATGTTCTAAGAAACGGGTGCATCCCCTGACTTATTCTATAACCAGAAAACATGATGTTTCAACTAAAGAACCAAGACCTATCAGGAGTGCTCTGTTTATTGCAAATTATTATTATTATCTTTTCATAAGATTTATAGGAGTTTCAAGGCAATTTCATCTCATGGCGAAGAATGTCAGGGCAATATCCAGCTAGCATGTTTGTCTGGTAATTAATGTGGCAGATTAAGACTATAATCTGTTAACAAGCTAGTTTTTCTTGTCTAGGATTTGATTCGCTCAGCCTTCTTTTGCCAAATGTGTGATTCTGAGCAAATCAGTTTTCTAGAGAGTGCTTATGGGTCAGCCCTGAAAAGGGAATCTAGTTAACAAATAAATACAAAGAAACATGTTTTGTGGGGTTGAGTAGAAAGTAGTGCACCCATGGAAAACGTATAAAGGCATATAGAGAAAATGGCAAATTCTACATAGCAAATAAAAATCAGGACTGAACCCCAGACTCGAGTTGTGAGGAAGAAAAACACTGAAAGTACTAAGACACTGTGCTGCCAAATCTATGTTTTATTGCATGTAGGCTATGTCTTGAAGCTCTCACCTTAGATGAAATACTGCTAAAGATGTAATGCTACAACACTTCAGAAAGTCAGAAAAAGCTGTCAGACTAGTCCATATTATAGCAGAAAAGCCCTTTTTTCTTACAAAATATTCAGTCAACAGAACTAATTAGTCTAGAGATGGAATGTTTTGCTTTCTTTTTTTTTCTGAAAGGGACTAAGTATTAATGTATTCACTGCAAGAAAAAAAACTTTACAGAGTGCACTCAAGACTTATCAAGACATGATAAATTTGACAGTATAACCATGGCAATGACAATGCAATTTCTTACGGTCCTTTGTTGGTTGATGAATATTTTGTCTGTTGGTGAGGATGTGCTTGTCAGCTTTTTTATTTCAGGTGGCAGAAAGGATTACCAACAAACTACTACAAGGGGGACACTAACTCCTTGCTAGAAAGGGAGGAGCTTGAATGGCAATTAAGAATCCAGGGTTATGAATGGAATATATTCCATCCAAAGTGTTCTATATGGAATATAAAGAAGAAGGAAAAAATAGAAAATAATTTACTTTTTATTTTCTTTTGGAACTTTAATAATATTTACTATTTTCAGGTCTTCGTATATACTGTATATAGTTTGGATGGTCTTTTATTTGCTAATGTATTACTCTTTCATTATTATTATATTACTATCATAATTGAATAGTTAATACATGTTATTGGGAAAAAAAAGGGTACTTACGTATTATCGCAACCAGATTTTAGGGTTACGAAATTCACATACTACAGGTCAATCAAGGCCATTTAAGACTCAGACATGATAATCAAAGTGTTTTCTACTGTCGCATTACATTGCTTAAGTAACAGGAGCACACTAAGGTGTACACATACACAGCGACTTTCTATCGGCAGTTACACAATGTAATCATATGCGATAGCGATGTAGCACTGCTGCCATTAGCTGTCATCGCAAGCAACTTTCAAAGCTCTAAGCATTCTTTCCATTATTTTTTTCCGCTTTCACCTTTACTGTGTACCTAAAGCAAGCCTGACCACAACTCAGATGGCAGGAACCTAACTGAACATGCCAACATTAATAGAGAACAGGGAAGAATGCAGGCAGTGGCAAAGTAACAACCACAAACACTTTCCTTGGGGTGCTGTATTTCCAGGAGATGAAGTCTGAAAAAGAACGCACAACGTTATTTACTGACAGCAGTACTTGATGACTCGGCACTGTTACTTTCCATGAAGTCCTTCATCCCTTCTGCTCTGCGTTTCTTTACTAATCAGTTACACTTGTTACATTTGACCCACACAATTTAGGGACACTTTCCTACACTTGCTCTTAGACCCTTTTTGCAACCTACAGATATTGGCGTGTACGATATCAGCCATGACAATTACAGCGTGCATCTGTAATGCACGCAAATCAAGAAGAGGCCTTTTTATTCTGCTGGTCTTCCTGAAAGTAATCCACACTTTTTACTGAGTAATAAGGACTTTCAATAACACTTTACAGTGTTGCATGGCCTCCTTTGACTTGAAGAACGCTATTTTCGCAACCGCGAAAATCTGGTTGCGATAATACGTAAGTACCAAAAAAAGAATTAACAAGGTTTCTTTGAACAAAGAAAAAGCAAACAAAAAAAAAAAAAAAATAAAATAAAGTCTTCTATAAACTAAAGAATCTGGACCATAGCAAGTTTTATTAACAGACACAAAGACTTAAAAGTATTGTTTATTTCTGTAATTTCCTTACCAGCTGTATTCCTCCAGCGTTTTTATGGACAGCTTAACAAGATTAACTAAGTATATATGATAAAGCCTATAAATACTGTTACTTTACAATAATGCATTCACTACTGTCCATTTACACTATGTATACTCTGTCTAGTTACTTGTGGATACAGTTCTTTATTCTGTGAAATTTGTGCTTGTAATCTTATATCTATCATAAGTGACTCAGTGCATACACATTATTGTTTGTAACCAATGCACTTTAATAACTTGGAATCTGATGTTTTTCATTATTCAGAAATCTTTGTCTTTTATTTTAAAACATCGGTTAAATACACTACAAAATAGATTTGATTTCAAACCACTTCTCTGAATTACGTGTCCATTTGGTTTAGATTTATAACATGACTTTCCTGCCTGCAGTTGTAGTCAGGCTGAAATTATTTTAAACTGTCTAGGAGGGAAAAGGCCACTCTTGCACCAAGCTTTCCCTGCTATTTAAGCATACTTCTTAATTTGAATGTTTTAATCTAGAAATTCCAGATAAGGCTGGTTTGGCATCATGTCACCTCTCCAGATCAACTCTCCTGTCACACTTTTTCTGATTTAATTACTATATTCTAGATGTATTCCTTTCTGTGCTTCTAACTGTTAATCTTTAAAACTAAACAACATAAAATGCACATGAATAGTATTCTAAATCCCTGTGATCATCCCTAGTAAAAACATACCTCCTTCCCATTTCACAAGGTGGGGTCAGTATTTCAGTGTGGGTACAGTCTATGGCACCCAGTACCTAAGGAAAATAGACTATATTTTATCATACCAACATCTAGCCAAAGTTGTAGTACATTCAGAACAATTTCTAGTAGTCTCAGCTCCCACAGGTGTGAGCATGCATGGAATGCTGAATCCTTTGCCATGCATGCCCTGGGTCTTTCTTGTAGACCAAGCTGCAGTGAACCAACTAATGATGAGGCTGTGTTGTTGCAGACCCACACCCACACCACCAGCACCGACTCCGGTACATCACAGACCTCTACTGGCACTGACCCTTCTCAATTAGGGTTACATTAATGGCCTCCCTCCATCCAGAAAGGCCATCTCATAGAGAAGCACATTTTACTTTCATACTCCTGACCAATCACACACTTCCCCATAAAAGACATGAACTCCCCTGGTCTCTTTCCTACCTGTGAAAATGATGTTAATTGTGCTCTCCCATTTATACATTGTTACTTGGGTTGCTTGTGTTTAATGCACAGTGTGGCCAGCCTATGCATGTGTATGCACATTCTGGTGATGGTTGTGCATGCATCACTTTTACTGTAAATATCTCTTTTACTGCTATATTCTGAAGCTATCCACAATCATCTGCCTCTTTGCCAGGTACAGTCCAATACTCAGTTCCTGTTATAAGCTGAGAAACCGTAAGAGTAATTCTTGAAACTGCAAAAATTTAAGTGTGAAAATAATTACTAAGTCTGAAATTGCTATATTTCAGAGAAATATATAACATTAAAACGCTGCACCGGTGTCACAAGCAGAACTCTAATAAACACAGTTAAAGCACTTTCATTGTAAAATGAGAAGGAACTCCATCAGAAATAAAACCACTACACTACGTCACTTCCTTATATTACAAAAAAGGCACCAAAAAGAAAAATCAAACCCTTTTAAAGGGCTATTGACCCAAAATAGTTAAACACAATATAATAAAATACAATATTAGTCTAAAAAATATATGTGCAATCAATGAGAATCAATAAACAGCCCAACCCGACTAAGATATTGAACACCATTTTCATAAAAGATATCTAGCTATAAATCAGAAAAATCACTATAATAATCCACTAAAAACATTAGGACATAAAAAGTAACTTTCATTACAAAACGTCAGCCCTTAATTTCAAAATAAGCTTAATGGATATATAGTCATTAAGACCTAGGGAACAGTGGGTTTCAACAAAATCTGCCAGTAGAATTCTCTTTTTCCACTAATGTCTCCCAATCATCATCTCTTTCTGGAATATCTACCTTTTCTAAAATGACAAACTCAAACTTCTTGAAGTCCTCACATAACGCAGAATGTCTGTAAAGGGCGTTACAAGAATTTTTGCTCTAAATAGCATAATAATGCTGGTAAATTCTTGTCCACAAAGGGCCATTGGTTTTTCCAGTATAATATGTGGAACAAGGGGTGCAAAAACATATGTAAACTACCCCCCCTGGTGGCACAATCAAATTTTCCTTTGACAGTGAACAAATTACGTGAGGCTTCGACAAAAAATCTTCCATTGTGCAAGTAATCCAGCATTTTGAAGGAGAAGAGGTGTCTATGCATTATAACTAGTCCCCCACCCTTATTGGGTTTCATAATACATTTGCTCAGATCCTTTGCCAGTTTATGTAAAAGTTCCCTCTCTTCACCAGTGAGGTTATAAAATTGAGGCTTCCTATTATGCCAACACCATTCCCTGACACTCTGTTCACATAACTGCTCAAATAAATGGATACTAGGAAGTAAAGGTGGATTAAAAGTACTTGATCTCTGCAAACATGATGCTCCCAAATTAAATTCAGTAGGAGAAAAATACATTTCAGATTTGTAATATAAGGAAGTGAGATAGTGTAGTGGTTTTATTTCTGATGAAGTTCCTTCTCATTTTGAAATGAAAGCACTTATATTAAAGTTCTGCTTGCGACACCAGTGCAGCATTTTAATTTCATATCAGTTGTTTTTTCACACTGTTTGAGGTTGTCTTGTGGCTTGGCTAAGTTTGTGGACATTAAGCTTAAATCATTTTTGCATGATAAAGTTCATATTTTGAAAGATTCATGACATTTTCTCAATGTTATCTCTTAAGACTCCTTTCATGGCAGAAGCATTGTTTGTTACTACTGATATCAAAGACCTTTTTTCAGTAATTTCCCCAAGACATGGGATTAGATTGGTGCCATCATGCCATGGTTAAGGGTACTAATTTTGATAATAATCAGATCGGTTTGGTCTACCAATGCATGGAACTGGTGTTGACAAATCACTGTGTATTTTGAAGTGGGATAATATAAACAGCAAAGAGGTGTGGCGATGGGAGCAGCCCCGGCTATTTTTGCCAATATGGTCTTGTGGTTTTGGAAGACCACCTTTATTTTTAATTCCTCTTTTTCTCCCATGCTTGGACTTTACTTGAGATACCTGGATGGCATTTTTGTTTCATGGAAAGGGAGTATTGAAGAATTAATATATATTATGAACTTTCTAAATCACTCTACAGACTTTCTTGAGTTCACTTACCAATTTAATGAAATGTCCATTGATTTTCTTGATGTAACACTTTATAAAAATTTGCAGGATTTTAGATATGATCCAACATATATAGGAAACATATTTTTTCCAATGCATATCTACATTTTACTAGTCAACATCCAACATGGCAAAAAAG
Source organism: Protopterus annectens (assembly GCF_019279795.1). Taxonomy (NCBI): domain Eukaryota; kingdom Metazoa; phylum Chordata; order Ceratodontiformes; family Protopteridae; genus Protopterus; species Protopterus annectens. Next base: position 323,326,147 of record NC_056750.1, on the reverse strand, counting down.
AAACTTAATAAAGGGACAATTGATAAGGTTAAGCAGATTAGTCTCTGAGGAAGAGGTATTCAAAGCTGTAGTCAGGAAGCTTTGTGATTTCTTTCTGAATAGGGGATATCCCCAGAGTTGGTTGGATGACATCAATGGATATGTTTCAAAGAATAGGAATCTTAAGTATGATTCCCTTTTGCATTGTAATACTTCCTGCCATTGATGTCACAAATCCAGGTAGTTCTAACAATGCCATTAGATATTGTGATCCATCACAGGTGTTTCTCCTACAATATAATACTGGCATTTATTCGCTCCAGAACATTATTAGGAGCCATTGGTCAACTGTCTTTGGGACCCTTGGTCTCACAAAGAAGTTGGGTACATAACCAAAATTTGTGTATAAGAATTACAAGAATTTTAAAAGCATTCTTGAATCAAGTAAAGTATGTGGTAGGGCAGCTACAAAAGGGTGGGGTTTGAAAAAATGTGGAGTCTGTCAACAATGTAGATACATGTTAGAAGTCAGTAGTTTTTCTGTACATGGATTTCCCAATTTGTTCACTGTCAAAGGAAAATTTGATGGTGTCACCAGGGGGGGTAGCTTACATATGTTTTTATACGTCTTGCTCAGCATATTATACTGGCAAAAACAAATGGCCCTTTGCAGACAAGAATTTTCCTGCATTATTATGCTATTAAGAGCAAAAATTCTTGTAACGCCCTTTACAAACATTCTGCATTATGTGAGGACTTCTAGAAGTTTGCGTTTGTCATTTTAGGAAAGGCAGATATTCCAGAAAGAGATGTTGATTGGGACACATTAGTGGAAAAAAGGGAATTCTACTGGCAGATATTGTTGAATGCCACTGTTCCCCCAGGTTTTAATGACTATATATCCATTAAGCCTATTTTGAAATTAAGGGCTGACGTTTTGTAATGAAAGTTACTTTTTATGTCCTAATGTTTTAAAGGATTATTATAGTGATTTTTCTGAGTTATAGTTAGATTTTTTTATGAAAACGATGTTCAATATTTTAGTCAGGTTTGGCTATTTATTAATTCTCGTTGATTGTACATATATTTTTTACACTTGTTTTTTACATCGTATTTTATCATATTGTGTTTAAATGTTTTGGGTCAATAGCCCTTTAAAATGGTTTGATTTTTCTTTTTGGTGCCTTTTTTTGTGATATAAAGAAGTGACGTAGTGTAGTGGCTTTATTTCTGATGAAGTTCCTTCTCATTTTGAAATGAAAGCGCTTAAATTTTGTTTATTAAAGTTCTGCTTGTGACACCGGTGCAGCGTTTTAATTTCATATTAGTTGGTTTTTCATTCTGTTTCAGATTTGTTTATCTTCAGAGAAATATAGCCAGAAGATATAGCAAACCTACTGGTCAATAAATTCAGCACCAACTTTACCCCTCTCTCCCCCTCAAATTTCTCTCAGGAAATACCATCAAAATATAACTCCTCCCTGCTATCACTAAGGAACAGGTCCTTAATGCACTCTCTAAGACCAAGAGCACTGCATCAATGGACCCAGACAATATCCCAGGATGCCTTCTAAATAGCAGGAAACGACCTATCAGGGCCAATGGAATTGCTATTTAACTATAACCTCCAAACAGGTTTTGTGCCTCATTAATGGAGAACAGCAAAAGTCATCCCTCTGCACAAAGGTGGGCCATCTACAGACCCTGGGAATTACAGACCCATAAGTCTCACTAGTCTTATATGTAAAGCCATCAGAAGAATTATCATGGAAATGATCAGTAGTGATATAATAAACCTCTAGACATGGGACCCAACCCAGTTTGGTTTTGTCAAGGGCAGATCATGCCTGCTCAGCCTGGTGGACTTGTCTGAGAAGGTCACCAAAGCAATGGATGAAGGCAAAATGGTTCACACTGCCTACCTTGACCTGGCCAAGGCATTTGACACAATACCTCACTCAGGCATTGTTGACAAACTCAAGAAGTTAGGTACAAGCCAATATGTTACCCAGTGGATAGCCAACTGGCTCAAAGATAAGACCCAGGAAGTTAAAACTGGGGAGTCCACCTCTACAAAGAGGCCAGTCAGAGTGGAGTCCCTCAGGGATCAGTCCTCGGACTGCTCCTTTTTGTCATTTACTTCTCTGAAGTCAAGGCCAATGTCAGTGGTCTCTGGCTGACTAAATTTGCAGATGATTGCAAATTCAGAGCTGTCACTGAATCTCATACTGACACAAATGTTCTCCTGGAGGGGCTGACACAGACAAACAACTGGTGTTGGAGCCATGGACTAAAACTAAATGCTAAGAAATGCATAATAGTATCCTTCAGGAAGTCAAACACCCCTGGTAACTATCATATTGACAACACACCTCTTCGAGTTGACCCAGTAGTCAGGGACTTAGGGACACACATAGATAGTAATCTAGCCTTTGATCATCATGTATCTACAGTGGTGAAGAAATCATTCTATGCTGCACAATTTATAAACAAATGTATGGCATTTAAGTCCAAGGAAGTCATTATTCAGCATTCATCAGACCTATCATTGAGTACAATGCCCCCTTTGGTATGTATCTAACCAAGCATATCCAATAACTGGAACATCCACAGAGGTTCCTCACTAAATGAATACAGGCCTTAAGTAAAATGTCCTATGCATACCACCTCAAGGTTCTATCCCTGTATTCTGTCTCCTACAGGCTTTTGAGGGGAGATCTATGCCTGTCATACAGGGCATTCTTAGACCCCACTCTGAAGAACCTCCTGCATATCCACAAAACAAACAGCAACAGAATTACCCATTCTAATGACTTAAACCTTGCGTGTGATATAAATAGGACCTGCTGGAGAAACAGGTATGTATCCCAGAGATTACCCCATCTCTGGAACAGGCTCCCCAGCCATGTGAAGCAGAGTTCCTCCATAACCCAATTCAAGTGCAACCAGGACAATTGGATAGGTAACAAGAAATTCATCCCTGGTTTGGCACCTATGTCTCTAATGGACGCAGGCAACATGTGAATGTTTCATTTCCCAGGCCCATGCTTACACATACCAAGTGCACCAGAACTTGTGAGAGATTTGTGATGTATGGCTAGGCTTAAAAAGGCCCTTGTGGTTGTTAGCCTAGTAAACACCTATGAACCTATAAAATCCCTTTGCTCTGATGTGCAACAATCTCAGAGTTAGCATATACAAGTAGTGGGAATTTGGTATGCATCCCCTGAAAACACCTCATTCAGTGTGCAATAACATTCCCATGTTGTTATTTCTAGTGAAGCGTACTCTTTTTTGCAATTTTTGTACTGTCAAGTCAAAAAACTCCAAAAATGGCACCCATCTACAATTATGGTGCACACCTCATACAGATGTACTTTTTCTAAAATTGTTGAAGTCACTATCCACCAGATCACACCTGAGTCTATTTCTAGCTTAATTTAAACAGCCTACACCATTTCCATGTAGGTGTTTGCATGGATTTGAAGGGTCTATATTATAAAGACGAAACATCAAAAGAGCAAACGGTCTTACATCGACCACAAATAATCGAAGCTGCAAAACCTCAAATGGCCACAACAGCAATTTTTTTCCCAGGTTAAAAAATCATTGGGCCATTATCAAGGCTTTGCCGTTTCCTCCATTGTAGTGCGATCTCGGAGTTGGTATATTTAAGTAGAGGGGTGTGGGTGACTGGTGAAGCTCCTCACTTTATTTTATGTTTAGATTTTTTTTTTGTTGGCCCAGCGATTCTTTTCCCTGGGAAAAAATCACTGTTGTGGCTGTTTAAGGTTTTGCAGGTTTGATTATTTGTAGTTGATGTAAGAGCATTTGCTCTTTTGGCATTTCGTCTTTATGCTATAAACCCGGATTTGAATACTAACTACATACAAGAGGGTAATGCTTTCGAACTATGTAAGCTTTACTTCTAAAGTTAATAGGATGTAGATTATAGCAGCTTATTAGCTTTTAAAAGAGGGCTCATGTAGAATGAAACTTCAAACAGGCAAGGGGACAGTGCTCCCCCACACCCCCTGCTGTATATACAAAATAGACTATTACCAATAGAACTCTAGGAGCTTCGCTGTCCTGTGATAAGTTGGTGATGGGGGCAGCCTCCTTGTGGATATTGTGCTGTGAGGTGCAGGATAGCAGGTAGAGGGAAGGATATGAAAGAGGTTATTCAAAGAGTAACAGCTATTACTAAGTGTTGAAGTGATGATGTGCAGAAGACATGTTTGGCACTGCCAAAGAAGTGAATGTCAGTACCAAATTGTATTAGTAAACGAGGAAGGATTAGAGAAAAATATTAAACTATGTTTACATTGGAGAAGGAGGGATATATGATGAAGACTAAATGTGGTGTATCTGGAAACATATAAAAATCTCATAACTCCTGTGTATGCATAGCTGTTTATTCCACTGAACCAGTACTTCATTTTCTTGGAGGTATCATCCTGACAGACAAGCAACTCATAAATCAGTTAGGAAGGAAAATGTAAAGTTTCAGAGCTCAGCAGAGCCATTTGAAAAGCTTTGCCCAAGTAATCAGAATCTTTGCAAGCCCACGATCTGATATATATGTTGGAGAGCTTGAGTTCTCCTTCAGGATAATAAGCAGTGATGAGATAAGCAAGCTGTCATTATGGAACTAAGTCTACCCAAGAGAGCAGCAATCAGGTAATAGTTACAGACTGAGCTGCCATCACTAGCAGCAAGCTTATCAGTTCAGTGGCAGGTACTGTGCAGCAGTCTGAAACAATGATGTAAGCAGATTCTGTCCTTATATTTGCAGGGGAAGATGCTGCAATAGTAAGTCTAAATGCTGGGCAGCAGTAAAAAGTTCAAGTGGCCTGTTAGTTTTTGGCAAAAAACATAAGAATAAGCAAATGATGAGGCATCTTTCATCAGACCAGAAAATATTTCATAACTAAGCCAGCTCAAGCTTTTGGACTACCCAAGTTTTACTGTTACAGTTAGTAAGATATGGAGTGTAGTAACTTATTAGCTACTGAAAGAGAGCTCGTGTAGACTGAAGCTTCAAAGAGGACTTATTGTAAAATCTGTACTGGTGCAATAAAGGTATCCTGCAAATCTGTGCTTTCAAGTATTTCTGAATTCTGGTGCAAGGCAGTGTGTTCTGTAGAACAGAATGATAGTGTGGGATCATGTGTTTTCTAGAGGGAATACAAAACTTAGCTTAACAACCACAGGACAGCTGTTTTTTTTTTTTTTTTTAAATAGGGATTTACTCACAGGGATTTCCCCTGCACTGCCATGATATCTAGATATCTGGCATGCCAGATATTGTTTCTAAATTGTCTGAGGCACCAAATTGCCATTATTTTTTTTTTGTGCCCACCATCACTGAATCAGAAGAGCAGAGTGAGACACTAATTACATTTTACAGTTCATTTTGCATTATGCTCAAGTAAATGTGAACTCAGAGTTAGCTTATGTATTTAAAGGAGGTGCGAGGAGTGTGATGGGCTTTCCCCTGCATATTTTGTTATTTTGTTTAGATTTCTTTAGCTATTTTACTTTACAGATGGTTTATCTTTCATGTTGATACTAGCAAGGTATTTTTCCTTCCCAATATTGTGTTTTGTTGCATCACAGTGAACCCACTCAAAGGGAAATAAAGGTAGAAGTTGCTACAGGGAAAGAGAATAACAAAGGGACCCATCTGGAACTAGAAGTGATCACTTAAATACAGATATTCTTATGAAACCATTCAGATTTAGAAACAACAGAAAATATTTAGAAGATAGGTCAAAAAGATAATATTGAAAAATCTTTTTACCTTTCATACCTTTAAATGAAATAAACATTTTGCAGTCCAGTGATGTCTGACAATTTCTTACCAATGAATAATATAATATACCAGACAATATTTGGTGACGTTTTAAAACATATATCATTACATATACATTTTTAAAATATTGCACTTGAGGCTTTACAGTTTGCAGTTTGAGATATTTTACAAATAGCACAATTAACTTAGCATGCAGCCCCATAGAAGTTATTTTTTTCTTCAGCAGAAGGGACATGATGCAACACATTAAATGCCCAGACATGCCCTGTTCAATTAAAAAGAATCTACCAGTATCATGAATATGTTTCTGAGGGTGCAAGTGCCACAGACAAAATGCTTTCCAGTATTCAAAGGTAACGTGTCATTAAAAACTGAGTACCCTTTTATGTCGAACTGGTGGTGGGAAAGCACTCGGCGGCCAACAATCAACAAGCACTGAGAGAGCTTTTAAACACTAGCTGGTTCCCCTCTTGAATTTATTCAATCAGTTAAGAAGAACGAGGTGCAGAAGGCTAAGTGTTATTTCTCTTTTATAACTCTGTCTTCCTAAGCGGGTTGAAAATTGATGAAGTAGAATAACTCATGGGGGTGATTTGTTTGCCAGAGCTCAGGGATATCTTACGACTGCTTTTCACTCATGTGAGCCAGAATTGTGGTGATGCCTTAAGAGTGCTTATCTGGACAGGAGGGTTGGTGCTAAATTAAAAAAAAAAGATTGTGCAAAGATGCTTACATTCTTAAACAAAATGCCCCTTGGAGAATATGCATTAAGCAAAGCAGATGAAATATTATGTTTTTTATAGCATAACACTTGTTTCCTATTATTCTTTTGGGGTCCATGTTTAAGTAATTAAAACAGTTTATTTGCAATCATTACTTATAAAAATTAATATTTGTATGAGAACACTGTGATATAAGGACTTTTAACTCTGACAGAATGAATTAGACACAATTGTTTTGTTTGAATATGTGCCATTCTGTTGACTGCAAAACATTTTCCAAGAACTGCTATTTTTCATTAGAATGAGACCTCATATAGCACTATACCATGCACGCATGCATGTAAACACACACACACACACACACACACACACACACACACACACACATATATATATATATATATATATACACATATACATATACATACACATATTGCATAGACCTTCAGTGACCCAGAATTGCACGTCCATTTACTAAACAGTTTTCACTGACAGAATTGTCAATAACTCAGAACTGAGCAAGTCAGATAGTCAAGGTCAACTGTACAAACTCAATAATATAGAACATCAGAAGAAAAAAAAAACATTCTCACCAGAATCTTCCAAGAGGGTCTTTCCCAATCCAATAGCTTGTGTAAAAACCATGGACTTAAAAATTATACCAAGAAATGTATAATTGTATCTTTCAGCAAGCAGGACTTCCCTTGTAACTATCAGATTTACAATACACCCCTGAAAGTTGAGACAGTAGTCATGGATCTGGCAACCTATGCCAACAATGAACTATCCTTTGATCACCATGTATCCACAATTGTAAGGTCGTCCTTTTTCATCACACAGTTTATATCTTTAGGTAGGATGTACTCAGCTGTCATCAGGCCAGTCATTGAATATAATTCACTTTTAGGTACGCGCCTGTCCAAACACGTGTCACATTTAAATTTATAGGGAATAAAAACAAAATCAGTTGAGAGGAAGCAGTCCATTGTTAGTGAAAACAAGTAGTTGAAATACCCCAGCATTCGCTCTTATATTCCTGAAGGTGGAAAGAAGTGAAACATTCCATTCAGTGCAGCACCATGAAATTCTACCCTGCTCTGAGACTGGCAATCCAACTTATGGTGTTTGATAATTATGGAGACTGTATGTAAACTAGCAGCTTCACAGGTGTCCTGGACAGGTACATCCTTAATGTAAGCTTGGTATGTAGCTTCTGGAGTAAGCACTTATCTTCCGCAAACGTTTTTTTTTTAATCTATGGCCATCATAAAAAAAAATATTTTTTAACCATTTGTACAGAGTCTTTTTGGACGACCAGTTTATCTTCTTGTTGCATAGCAAAAGAGATAAAAAACTGACCTTATCCTTATGACAGAAATCTTATAAGTTCATAGGTTGCTACTAGCCTGGCTGCCCTTTTGGGTCATTTTAAGCTTAGCCAATTTCCTCTCAAATGTGGGAATCAAACCCTATACCTTGTGAGTGTCTCTGAGGTAAACACCTAAACCATTATGACAACAACCCCCAATTCCTGTAGGCATAGATATCTACAGATACTGAGGATATACAAAAAATGTTTCTGCCTTATTGCTCTGGTTAAAGACATGGACAGGAATCTGAATGGATTTGTTCAACGTTCTTCTGGATACCAACTCAGGTATAAATAAGTGGTTTGTCATTTGTTAAACTCAACTTGGAGGAAAATTAGATAAAGCTGAGGCACACAGTACTGACTCTGAGATTATTCTAACTGATGTAATAAATGTTTTCAATGAAAGAAACTTATTGTCAGCATATTTCATTGGTTTCTCTAACCCAGCATTTCCATAGACTGGGGCTACATTTCTCTTTCAATTCTTTACATGCAAAAATCACATTTAGAAAAAAATTCACCTACATTCAGGATGAGGTAAGCATTTTGTCAATGATGAAACATACATTTTAAGGAAGAATACATTATACCCATCACATATAAGGAATGTAACTGTTGATGAAAACTGATTCAACATTACCTTTCCGGTCCACATTCAAAAGCTGTGTCAAATACCTATGTATGAATTTCTCCATGATGGCTTTCATGCCTCCTCTATCACTTCCAGCATCTCTCGCTGTTAAGGGCACTATTTTTTTTACCTTACATTAATCATCCAATCAGTCTGACAGAGGGACAGAAGTCAGGTATCAAGCACTTTGCCCACTTGCTGAGACATTAATGTCAGATAGCATTTCTGTTTGTGTTACAGGACAGCCACAGTTTCCCCTGCAGTTATTAAAATTAGATGTGATGTCTCCTCCATGGCATCCAGAAGCACCTTCTGAATCAAAGAAATTGTGAAGTAAGATGGAGAAGGATCCAGTTCCTCAGGAATGTGTTGCTTCATTTGGGATTCTGGAATAAAACTTTGAAATTTTACATTCTTCAGAATAACAAAAGTCTATATATAAAAAAACGTAGTTTTGTGCTATGGAATTGAGCACTATTCTCTCCATCGTTTACTCATGGAGCTTCTCCTAGTTAATATGTCTACTGCCAGAATGATTGTCCTTGTAGTTGAACTGCCTGCAGGAACAAATCCCTTTGCACACATGCATGCATGCATGCACTGTCCTATACATTTAAGGTTACACTGCATAGCTGCTGAGATTGAGTTCTTCTCTGCTTGCTGAGATACCATGTCTGTAATGTGATACTCTAGATCATCATCACTCATCCATCAGGATAGAATAAGTGTCTGTAATGTGATAGTCTAGATCATCATCACTCATCCATCAGGATAGAATAAGTGTCTTAATGTGATACTCTGGAGTTGAGATATCATGTCTGTAATGTGATACTCCAGATCCTCATCACTCATCCATCAGGATATCCATCAGGATAGAATAAGTGTCTGTAATGTGATACTCTGGAGCTGAGATACCATGTCTGTAATGTGATACTCTGGATCATCATTACTCATCCATCAGGATAGAATAAGTATGTCACTGAGTCTGTTACCAATGTGTTTTTTTGTCACATGATCCTAGTACTGAGTGATCTATTACAAATAGATTATACCTAGGCCATAGCTCTAGGGGACATGATCCTAAGAATCAACCTTTTTGGATTTTGTTTAGTTCTTAAAACTTTACAGGCTACAGGCTGGATATACAATAAGGTGCTCATACTATCTTTGGATTTTTGCTTTTACATGTCTGTGGTGCAGTCTCACTGAATGATTCCCTTATCTAGTTAAGAAGGATGGTGAAAAGCTTTCATGACCAGCCATGACACCTACACCCCTTACACACTGATATGTGAGACAATAAGTGTCACATCTCAAGTGCCTTGAAATAACAGTGGCTTAAAATGGACTCCCCCTTACTCTCAGATATCTGTAGTAATAAGAAAAGATGGCAATGGACTTTATATGCTTAAATTTCAAAAAAGCTGTGAGAATCAGGCACCAAAAAAGACCTGACAAAAATATCCTTCTTCAGTGGGTCAAATGAGCTGAAAATGCAGTATGACTTGGTCTCATAAGGATCATAATGCACATTAAGTCCTCCTCACAGCACTGAGTCACACCTGGCATGTCAACACATGGATATTTAAGTCTTGGACCTCAGTGGCCTGATTTACTCCCTTACACAGTGTCTTTCTTGTGAAGGAAAAGTTCAGAATTCGTTTCCATTTCTCCAAAGGCAAGATAACTTTTTTAGTTTTACACTATGTCTTTGATAAGTGTCCAGGGACAAACTGGACATGGAAGGAGTTAAGGGAGGGCTTTTCCCAAATCAAAGACCCTTATATTCATGTCTCATATTCTGAAACACTTCCAGAAACAATGACCCAGCTGTGCACCACCTTCTGTAGTCTAAGACTGGAACCATGTACTTTGTAAATGTTCATGGTACTGTTGTTACACCAAAGGATAGGCCTGAACCAGTATGGCATGGGTTGTCTATGAAAAATCTTTTGCCACTCCACTAACCTCACATTTAAATTTTACAGACACTGGCATTAGACCCTATTATGGAAGTTAATCTATACAGGGAAGAGTTTTTATAGTAAAAGTTAATAGCAAAAAATGGGCAGAAAATGGAAAAAGTGGAATCAAGTAGTGACTGAACACCCTGAAGACAGCATGGAGACCATAGCAAAAAAGCCAGGATATAGAGACATGGAGAAGGAAGATGGCCATAAGGTCACACTGAGGATGTTTCTTAATGAAGTTTGCAAGATTAACATCAGATCTGAGGAGTATATGAAGTCAACTAATAAGCCACTTAACAGGGTGACTGAAGTGGTTAATGACCGCTTGGATTTAATTCAGAGAGTTATCCTGGGGAATGTAGAGTTAAAAGCACAGATTTCAGCATCCAAAGTGAAAGTGGATATATTTTAAAGCATCTTTAGTAGAACATGAAGAGAACTAGAAGGAAGAACATATGGGTCACTGTCATACGTAAAGCCTTAAAGGGGCAAGACTGTTGTGGTTTCATGAAAAGTTAATTCGTACAATGGAGACTATAGCAGAGAAAGACTTGCTTATTAAGTGGGCACACAGGCCAGCTTGGTTACTGGGGACATCTGCATCTAGAAATCATTACAGAATTTTGGTTTTGATTTGTGACCTACTTGCTTAAAAGAGAGGGCACTTGCCCAAATGTGGAAGCCTAGAGTGTGACTACCTTGCAGGGACAAGACTGATTTTATAGGTTCATGGATAAGTACTAGACTAAATGCCCTTGTGGGCTATTTTAAACCTAGCCAATTAACCCATGTGAGAATCAAACGCTGCACCTTTTGTTTGTAAGGCAAACATCTTAACCATTATGCCAACCTCCCTCTAGTGATAACATTTGTATACCCTGCACTAGAACCCACGACTATCTGCACTCCAGTCCAACACTCTACACATGTCGCCACAGGATATGTTTTACAAATGAGGAACTAGATTCATAAATTAGTACTAGGCTAACTGCCCTTGTGGGACATTTAAAGCCTAGCCAATTACCCCATGTGAGAATCAAACCCTGCACTTTGTGACTGTAAGGTAAACACCTTAACCATTATGCCAACCTCCTGCAACATATTTAATGATTTTTCCTGTTGTGTATGTTAATCCCAACTTAAAGGCTATAGAAAATAAGTTAAAAGTATAGACCTGTCTCTCCTGCCACCATCAGTATTCATCTTTCCTGGGGAATGACATCATTTGTTAATCCAGATGTGACATGGAAGAGTCATGGAGACCAGGAATGGTAACAGTGAATCATGTAAAGGAACAGCCATTAACAACAACAAATGCCTAAATCTAATGGGACTTATAAGGATATATTCCCATTGTTTACAAATATAAAACTTTGGAGTTAAGTGAGGAGAATTACTAGGGATAATGGAACAGGGAACATAATGACAGTTAATCACCTCTCAAGTATGTTATTTTCTGCCTTCTTTCAAAGTGTAGGGATTAGTCCTTAGCCAAATGAAATTGCTAGGAGTGGTAAGGGAATTAAGGGGCATGTGATACTTTGTAGTAGAAACAAAATCTCTGCATGTACGGCTACTGCAAGGTTTCAAGAAGAAATGCTTTCCAAAACTAAATGATGAAACCAGCAAACTATGGCAAACAAACAATATTTAATATTCTGTGCTAAAAGCACATACTGAAATTTAGGAGAAAGAAACAGACCGGTTTCGGATTAGTAAATCACATAGCCTTCATCAGTGTATAAACCATGAATAAACCAAACTCCTTATATAATCAGTAATAAGAGGCTCAATCAGCATAATCATGTAACTGATTAAAGGTGCTCATTTAGTCCAGGAGCAAACAAACCCCCCCAGCTCAATGACCCATTTTTTCTCTTTCTTATTCAACATGTGATGCCAGCTTGTCTTGTTGGATCTAATTCCCAAAATCCGATCAATAATAATAAAATTAAAGGAAGCCTTTTTGTGTACTATGGTATGTTTATAAAGGTCATTAGCAATTTTTTGGTGTTTCATATCACAAAGGTGCTCAGTAATCCTAAATTTAACCGGTCGTGATGTTTGACCAATATAGAAGGCTGAACAATTACAGATGGCTAAATAAATCACCCAATCTGTTCGGCAATTAGGAAAAAAAAAATGTTGTAAACCTGGCTGGTGTTTTTACTACTAAAGCACTTGGTTTTCATAACCCTCGGACAGTGTATCCAATGACCACAAGGGAAACAACCTACGACTTGATCCCCCAAAAGTGTAGTTTGAACATATTCTTTCTTATGAAAAGACCCATGTTTATAATGGTTAAAGTAGGAACCCAAGTTTCTGCCCTTCCTAAAGGAGAAATGACATCTGTTCTCCAAAAATTCAGAGAGTTTGTTGTCTGCCAACAGGATGTTCCAACAAGTAATGAGGAATTTGTAGATGAATGGAAGTGATAAGCCAATTTCCCAGGATGGGGAGGAAATAACAATAGATTACTGGGAACATTTAAAGCAGAGATTAGGGAAAGGGGTAGGCAATACAAAGGAAGTAAGGTGTGTAAGGACAGATAGATAAAGAGTGAAAAGATAAGGTTGCTGAGGAACTTTCAGTCTAAAATTGTAGTGTTAATGAAAGAGGAGAGAAGCATCTGGACAGTGAAATATGAACTGCCAACATGGAAAAATGAGAGAATTTGATCACAAGGAATAGCTGTGAAGGATATATTTATGACATGTTCAACAAAGTCTTTAAGAGCTTAAACAGCTAGACTAAGGCTGCAGAAGGTGGAAAGGGTGATCTTCCAAACAGTGGAGGAAGATAAGCAGGAACTGGTTCAAGATTTTGAAGGGATTTAGCAAGTATTTAGACAATTTTATTAGAATTTATATCAGGGAGATCCTTAGACAATGGACAGAGAAGATAAGATTACAAGGTAGAAGGTAAGCATTTGAACTAGGTTTTATTGAACATTTGTATAAGAATATAGACATTTTTTAAGTGATTTTGATGGTAGATAACTATTTTATATGGCTAGATAAACAGTTGTGTCTTTATTTATATGTAAGTGTTTTTAAGCAACATTCAGTGTTTTTAAGCAACATTCAGCTTCTTTTATGATTGCTTTACACAAAATGGTGGATAGTTAATGCCCTGCCAATGAAATTGGTTTTCTAATTAAGCAGTTAGTATATATACAGAGATCTTTACTCAGTATGCATTTTCCATCTAAAGAAGTCTGTTGGGAGACGAAAACGCTGTTCATTACTCTGTTAAAGCATTAATGTGTATGTACTGTGACCCGAAGGGATATTTTTAAGAGTTTTATTTTTTACCAAGTGGAGTGACTATTAAATATATTCTTATTGCATCCAGAGGTATTTGTGGGCTTTTTCCAAGTGCTTAGAGTCTTCTGAGGAATAGGAAATCCTCAGGTGTGGAAGGTATCCTGATAAAAATTTGGATATTAGGAGGAGAAAGAATGGTGATGGTATGATTAACATTGTTGAGTGAGGTGATTAGAAATGGGACAAGCTCCATGGTCATGGGAGAAAGGAATCATAATAGTTATCACATGGGGAAGGATCCTTTGTGTGCAGGATCGTATCAATCCATTATCATGCTAAACGATAAATATAAATTATTTTTGAGTATATTAGCACACAATTGAAACCTCATTGTGAGTGACATAGTTGATTTTGATCAGTGTGTTTGTTATCACTAGGAGGCCATTTGATAACATAATAAGAATGCTCATGATTATACAAGATGTAAACAAAGTGTCTCTGGTTTCCTTAGATGCTGAAAAATGTATTAGGTTAGATTGGCAATTGCTTTTCAAATACCAGCGCCACTTATAGAGTTGTTGCACAGTATCTACAGGGATGCTGAGGCACATGTAAAATTAACGGGGTGCTTGCTGATACCATTAAGTATGTCAAATCATGCACCATTTTTGTATTGTCTTAAAATGGCATTTATATCACGCTATCGAAAGATGAAAATAGCGAACGCTATTACATCGAACCTAAAATATCTAAACCACAAAATATCGAACATTCAGAACACCAAATTATTTCCTATGGAAAAAATTTGCTATTCTGAAACACATACACACAACACAAGCACACCAAAAAAACAGCAATCCACACACATGCACTTAAAATCCTACATCTAAGCATACACTAAACTGTACATACACTACTATCTATCCACTTACCTTAACCCAAACCCTAACCCTAAGGTCCATCACTATGGCACACTCACCTAACCTGCACCCTAACCCTAACTCACTTAACCTGCCCCAACCCTAAAGTCTGTCACTATCGCACACTCACATGACCCGCACCCTAACCCTAACTCACTTAACCCATCCCTAACCCTAACGTCCACACAATTGCACACTTACCTGAACCTGGCCCGTAACTTTCCACCACAGAGCTGAAAATAGCAAAGCCACAGAACCAGCCAACCAAATTCTTTCCCTAGGAAAAAATTTGGTGTTCTGCAGCTTTGCTATTTTTAGTGTTCGCTGAATAGGGGTCGATATTAGAACATTCGAAGTTTTAAAACTTCGATGTTCTGATATAGACCCTTAAAATGATGCACCATAGAATGCAACTAAGGTTATGGCCAGTTCATGGGTTTAAAAGGGCCTTCAGACTAGTTGATTTTGCTAGATATTAAACAGATAAATAAATATCGCCATCTAGTCCTTGAGATTTCTAGAGTT
This sequence comes from Protopterus annectens, assembly GCF_019279795.1. Taxonomy (NCBI): domain Eukaryota; kingdom Metazoa; phylum Chordata; order Ceratodontiformes; family Protopteridae; genus Protopterus; species Protopterus annectens. Next base: position 323,310,944 of record NC_056750.1, on the reverse strand, counting down.
CATGTCCATTATTTATTTTTCTTAAAATCACCTCCATAATTTAATATTTTTAGATAAATCTCTTGTTGTTTTCAATAAAACAGTTGCAACAATAATATGGTCTAGAAACTTTCTTAAAACATCCAAACCATTTAGTCATGTAGTAATCTCTAACAGAAATATTGTTTTTCCTGAAACCGCATATTTGTTTTGATATAGTCTAATTTATCCATTTCAGAAGCAATGCACTGATCTGTAATTCAGTTGTTTGGAATTAGACCACGATCATAAAGCTGATAAGCGCAACTGCACTTTGCTTGTAAAATCAAATAGTTTGAATGTTTCAGCTGACGTAAAGCAGTGAACTTTGCTTAATCAAGAAATGGAAAGTTGTGATTGGTTTAGTCTGTACTGTGTACTGAATTTATCATTATATAACAAGTAATTTACTCCAGTACAGAAAAGCTACCATGTAGCAATTTATTTTCCCAGTTTGGTATAACATCATATGTTTACTTTTAGTTATATTGGCTAATCTGTTTAAGAATGAGGTCATGAAAGGTGGTAGTAAATTGCTGCCTTAAATATTGACTATTTGGATCCAAAGACTGAGAGTATTTTAACTAAATTAACTGTTTCTCCCATTCTTTATTATTACCTCTTCATCCTTCTAGGGTAGTTTAAAAAAATCTCTGACTTAATGCAACATGAAGACCTTTCCTAATGACCTGCATTGCTGCAAAGTGAAGTTAAAGATGGCCCATCTGGCCTGCAATATGTAGTAGCAACATAGTACTTATGAATTTAATGATATATTTGTACCCATACTAATTCAGAATTCTGTCAGGTACATCCTGAGAAATAAACATAAGAACTATTGCTTTAAATTGCTACTTTGGGTATAACATGACACCATTGTTTTGAATTGCTAGTTTGATTTACAGTATAGTATACACAAAGATCAGGAAATGAAATTATTATTATAACAATTATTAGTAAAATTAATTTCATTTAGATTTTGAGACATTTTTAAATAAGGTAGAAAATAAAATCTCTCTTTATTCCCAGTGAAAAGTAATATGTGCATATAATAATGTGTAACAAAGCTCAGCTACAAAATGAGTAGTACAGCATGAAGTGAATTTCACAAATGCTAATTCTATAGTCTTCAAGTTCTACATGGAATATGCAACCTCAGTTAAATAGATGCATCTCTTATAACTTCCCATTCAAGTGTTCCTTATAATCTTCTCATTGTATATGGTGGCCATTTCTGAGGGGCAACCCAATATTAAAATCAGCCTTAAGTGACATACATGTAGTCTTACAGCATGCCAGCTGGGGCTAAATGGATTCAAGGCCAGGACTCTGGCTGTATTAACCATTATGAAATGTTGTGTTTGTGTTTCTAAGATAGCATTGTTTCCTTACCTGCACAGCATATTCTGATTTTAGAGATAATTCTCCACGATTATATAGTACACATCCTATTATGAAAGAAAGATTTTCTTTAATTTTTTCTGTATCAGAATAATTTATCATTTACTTGTTACAGTTGCTTAAGTCAGTTATGAATGAAAACATATTTAATCAGTTGTTTGATGAATATCTGACAGCTAGCACTTCCCAGAACAAGTCTTCCGTATATCTTGCCCTTTTTTTGTTTAATCATTCCTGATGAGCAGGTGTACAGATGGCAGGTCCACTCAAAATAAAATGCATAAAACGGTTATTTCTTTGCAAGAGAAAAAGAAGGAATGAAAAGGGAAGGCAGAGAATAAGGAAGGGGAGAAACAGAAGGATGTCATTCTGGTCTAATGCAATAGATTCGCATGTAAGATGGCCCTTAGCACTTGTTTAATAGAAAACCAGCACCCACTGCACGTAAAGAGGATTGCAGCTGAGCCCTCTGTGCACCTTTAGACTGGTATTTTCACTTACGCTTTCCTCAAATGAATTACTGTTTGTTTTTCTTATCCTTTACCTGCAAGCTACTATTACTTTTGTTCTATTTAGATAGAGGTCATTAAAGGTCACAAAAACTCTTTGCCCAGACCCTCCTCAAAAACAGACTGTTAGGATCTTAGGATTAATGTACAGTATTATAGCCTGTAAAACTGACAAAGTCTTTACAGTTTGTGTTTCCAATGATTAATTCTGGTCTTACAAATTACAAAGAGGAGTCACAAGCCTCCAGGGCATGAAAATGAAACATAGTAAGACCACAAGCCCACATGCTTTTAATTAAGTCTTCTAATTAAAGTCCTTGAAGGCCTTATTAGTTCAGTAATTGATTTCATTTTGTTAGAAACTCTTGAACAGAAACACTTTATCAGTCAAATGACTAAGTCTATGAAACCAGTAGTTACTGGTCACCAGTATGAGGTGCAAAATTGTCAAACCAGTGAATATAAGTCTGATGTCATTTTCTTTATAATATTTTATTTCTAAGCATGTACTAGGTAAAGACACACATGCTGCATTTCATGGAAATACACAAAAACCGAGAACGACCCTCCAGTATAATGAAAATGGAGGGCATTTTGTTTTCAAGTAAATGCAGTAAGACAGAAAAGGTGTGAACTGTCCCTCTGTACTACCACAAAAATTGTCATATCATAATACAGAAATAATATAACATGGAGAAGAATGAAACACCAAATGTAAATAATGAAACTACATTTCAAGTAGACTCTCCAAATAAGATATAGCCTAAGAGGACCTTTTACACAACCTTGACCACAAAATAGACAAAAAGTACCTTATTTAAATACTTGTCCACACACTGTTTCATACTGCATTTAGTTTAATAAGTTCAGTGGTGTGTCTGAAGAAAGTGGCCCTCATGCTTAAACTTGCACCATAAAACTTTTTGTCTCCAAGGTCTGCATGGCAGACGTTTACTGCATCTGCTGAAAACACATAAAAGGAATGGGGACAATGCTTAAGTGTATTTGTGACAAGGTCTTCCAAATGTCAGACAATGCTCTGCCCCCTTGCCAGTGTTACTGGGTTATGCAGGAATCAATTGCTTCTAAAAATTTCATTTCTATGTCATGTGCACAAAGGTCCCATTCCCCATGTCTGGCATGCCCACATAATATAATATGATATAATTTTCAAATATCCATGTCATTGGCTCATCTACAGGAATCTCTCAACATGTTCATCAAAGTAATATTATAATCTGCTAGACTGCTGCTGCTTTGGGCTATATTTCATTTGGCAAAAAATAATCTAAGTTTGGTTGGAAATTCCTCCAGTGAAGATATTCTGTGGGCATTAAACACATTTTATTTTATTTCCTCTTATTTTGCTTGCATACACTGTTTTGAGTTATCTGGAGGCCATAAACTTGAAATTAAAGCTAGTTGGTTTGTTTACCTATTTGCTCCTAAGGTTCAGAGACTGCCTTGTCATGACTTATTGCAAAGATTGCACCGTGCACTCACATGCAAGATTTAAACTCTGATGGTCTGATGTTAGCATATGGTCTCTAATGCACTTTGAGAGAGAGCCCTAAGCTGTGCACCCTGACAACAGTCTGTAATCTAGTTGTACCCAGCAATGTTCATCTATGATCCCAATGAGTATCCTCCTTCTTATCACATGAAACAACCAATTTTTGTGGTTCTTTAAGTAGACCACTGTGAAATCTGAAAAGCAGATTGTAAAACGTTATCTTGGATGCAGACAAATTTTTATTTGTAGAATACAGAAATGTATCATTTAGCAATCTTATTAAAGAATACATAATTTGTATACAGAGTGGTTGCATTAAGATGCAATAAGCCAACCGGCTTATATTTCCTACATTGTAATACATGTTGGGAAGCTGAACCTGTCTCTAGCCAAAATAATTTTCACTATCGCACTGTGATAAAATTTGCCTGGTTCTTGACTAAAAATGTTGTAGGACTCAGATATGACATTTACTGTCACCAAAACAAGGGGGTTAGAGCACTCACTATAAAAAGGGAGGCACCTCTTGTATCTGAAAGTATTTTATCCAGCCTTCCTGAAAATATAGATGATGTGAGAACTGCTTGATGTATAACACTGAGAACAGAAAAGTGTGACACTCAGTATAAGAAAACAAAGAACTTGGTTTATTCAAAGAAAACTTCAATACACTTACACTTTTCTCCTCAAAAGTGCTAACTGTGCTGAAGTTTTATTGCAATAAATCAAGTCCTTTGTTATGTTTTTATTTTATTTATTTACATTTGTTTACTGGGAAATTCCATCTGGACACAGGTCCTTTTTCAGAGGAGCCTTGTGGAGAAAAGCTCCACAGATTTTTACATGAGAAATAGACATTCAATAAAAGGTTAATGACACATAGTAAGGAGAAAGCATTTGGTACATTTATAGTTGAGAGCAAATAAAAATTAAACAATAAAGACTGCCATAAATTTAAACAGAAAAATAGCTTAGCATTACACAGTACTAGTAGGCTAAAAACTCAGTATACAGTAGTAATAGGCTGACGGGTACTAAACAGAGAAGTAGTATATGGTCATTAAGTTGGTTAGAGCAAACTGGGGGTGAGAGCAAAGAAAGCAGAAGGGGGTAGGGGATTTAGCTGCGGTTTGGGCATGGACAGAGCCAGTGAATATTTATGTGCAATTTAAGTGCAGTCTTGATGTGACTGCTGGAGGTTAGGGTAGTGATGGCAGGGGGGGGGGGGGGGGTTGTTCCAAAGCTTGGATATGGCACAGGAAAATAGGGTTTTTCCTGCTGAGGTTTTGGCTTTGGTGATCTGGAGGAGATTTTTGTTGCTGGATCATAGGGGTCTAGAGGAGTGGTAGAGTTGGAGAAGTGTTTGACGTGATGGGATTTTGAATGGGTGGTATACAAGTTTGTGGGCAAAGGAGAGTAGATTCAGGTGAAGGAGTTGTGGGAGCTTGAGCCAGTCTAGTTGTCTAAGGGAGACACAGTGGTGGCTGCGGTAGGGAGTGCCAGTGGCAAATTTTGTGGTTTTGTTGTAGTATGTCTCTAGTTTGTTTAATTCTGATTGTCTAAGATTAGTATGTATGGGGGATGCATAGAGTAAGGTGGTGATTAGTTGGAATTGGCAATAGAGATTCTAGCAGTTTTGGTGAGGTATTGGTTGTTTCTATATAAGGCACCAAGTTTTTTGTGAACTTTTTGTACTGTAAGACATATGTGGGTATCGAATATGAGATTGTTGCCAATCTCCACTCCGAGTAGTTTGGTGTAAATTGATGGAGAGATGGAGGTATTGTCTTTGGCAGATATATTGAAATGGGGGAGTTTGGAGTAGTTTTGGATGGTTGGAAGATGAGGAGTTTGTTCTTTTTGGGGTTAAGTAGGAGCTGGGAGTTAGATAACCAGCTTTCTATGGATGAGAATGATTCTTGTGTGATCTGTTGGAGTTCTGGTAAGGTGGGGGCAGAGGGGATGAGGGTGGAATCATCAGCGTACTGTATGAGAGAAGCTTGTTTGGTGGCAGTATGCAGGTTGTTAGTGAAAAGGGAGAATAGAAGGGGCCGAGGATGGATCCTTGGGGAACACCGAGGGTAACTGGAAGATGAGGGGAGAGGTTGTTTTCCCAGACAACTGACTGCTGCCGGCCGTGGAGGTAGCTGTGGAACCAGTTGGTGGCTGGTTTGGAGAAAGAAAGGTTGGAGAGAGCAGAGAGTAGCAGTTCATGTGAAACAATATTGAAGGCCTTAGATATTTATTTATTTATTTTATTTATTTGCAGTTGGTTTACCAGGATTGTCCATTGGGCCAAGATGAACCCGTTTTCAATGGAGTCCTGGGGAGAAAAGCTCCAGTAACAAGTTTAATAGGTTTTACATTAGATTACAAAATTTACAAATTATGTAGCTTAGAACATGGCATTGCAAGTAGTATAGCACCAGAAACAAGGTTGCAATAGGTTTTAGGTTAGATTACAATGTTTACAAGTGATACAGCTTAGAGCATAAGGTTACAAATTGTACAGACTGGTGATGAATTTTACAGAAGATACATACTAGAAAATAAAAACATTTTTAATATAAGTACTGAGAAGGTAGTAACTCTTAGGAAGCTTGAATATATGACACATAATACATTTTTGTAAATGGTTTAGTTGGTACGAGCAGAGAATGTATGAGGTAGGAAAGGAAGTTATCAGAGAGGAGGGGAAAAAGTGTATATTATGATGGATGTGAGCAGGAGCATTCCCACTGGGATAGTAGATGTGAGTGAAGAGATTTTTTAAATATAAGGTGGTTAGAGGTGATATGAATGGATGGTGGTAGAAAGTTCCAGAAACGTGCTAGACCATAGGATAGGAGATTTTTCCCTGAGGGGCGAGTTGGTTTGTGCAATTCTATTAGGTTTTGGTTGTTAGATCTTAGTACTCTTTTGGGTAGGTGCAATTTAAAGGCAGAGGAAAGGGATGGAGATAGTAAGGGGTTGAAAATGAGCTTATGTGCAAGAGTCAGTTGGGTATAGGTGAGCTGATTGGATAGTTCTAGCCATTTTAGTTTGTGGAGAGAAGAACAGTGGTGGCTAGATGACTTGTGGCTAGTTATGAATTTAGCGATTTTGTTGTAACATGAGGAAAATTGTGTTTTAAGGGAGGATTGTAGGTTGGTTAAGAGTGGGGCTCTGTAGAGAAGGGAGGGGATAAGAAATGAGGTAGAGAGTGATTTTAGTGGAGGGTGTAAGGTAACGATTTTGTTGGTAGAGCATGCCAAATTTTTGGTGAGTTTTTTTGATATTTAGTAGAAGGTGGGAGTTGAATTTAAGCTTACTATCAATTTGGACCCCTAGTAATTTAGCCTCAGACACCAATTCTAGAGATGTGTTGTTATGACTAGTGATAGAAAATGTGTTTATATTGACAGAGGTAGCTTTAGAGGAAGTAAAAAACATTAATTTAGTTTTAGAGGCATTTACTGCTAGGTAATTTTCTTTCATCCATTGTTCAGTGATTGAGAATGCATCTTGTGTAAGCTTTTGCAGCATGAGGATGGATGTGGCAGAACAGATAATAGTTGAATCATCTGCATATTGGATGATATTAGAGGAAGGGATGGAATTGCGGAAGTTGTTTATGAATATATTAAAGAGGAGAGGGCCTAGTATAGATCCTTGAGGAACTCCAGTTGGGGTATTAAGGAAAGAGGAGGTGGCCTTTTTCCATTTTACTGATTGATATCTGTTAGATAAGTAACTGGAAAACCAGTTTAAAGAAGAAGAAGATAGGTTGAGCTGAGAGAGTTTAGTTAGAAGAACTTTGTGACAGATAGCATCGAAGGCCTTAGAGAGGTCAAGTAGGAGGGTAGAGACAATATGGCCAGAGTCCTGGGCCTTATTTACAGTTTCCAGGAAGAAGAGGAGGGCTGTCATAGTGCTATGACTAGGTCTAAAGCCATGCTGTGTTGGAGTTAGTAGGTGATTATCTAAGAGATATGGCAGGAATTGTAGTTGGATACACTTTTCTAGGAGTTTTGAGATGGGAGATAGGATAGCGATGGGACGGAAATTAGTGGTATTGTTGTTATTACCACCTTTATGTAAGGGTATGATAAAAGCCTTTTTCCATATTTGGGGTACTATGCTTTCTTGGATAGCGTGGTTGATTAGAATACTAATGCGGTAGGCAATGGCTTCTGCAGCTATGCTAAGAAAGTATGAAGGGACATTATCTGGGGCATTAGAACGTGTCTTCAGTTTCTGAAGGAGTTTTTTTATGGTAGATGTGGGTATGGGTTTAAATGAGAAAGGAGAGGAAGGGGAAGAGAGGGCATTACAGGATGTTGATAATGGAGAGGAAGAGAGTGTAGTAGTAGGAGTGGAGGTAAAAGTGTTAGTAGGGGAAGGTGAGGGTGAAGTGGAGGGAGTGGTGTTGTTAGAGAATGTCGAGGTTAGTTTAGAAATAGAGTTAATGAAAAAAGAGTTAAATTGTGTGGCCAAATCTATGTCTGCAGCATTGGGGTCTGGGCTGGGGTTGTCTATTTTGCCAAGATTGATAAGGGTAGAGATTCCTTTCCAGAATTTCTGAGGGTTAGTTTTATTGCTGTTTTGGAGTATGGAGAAGTAATTTTGTCGGTCTGTGATAATAAGCTTTTTTACTTTATTTCTAAGTAATCTGTATTCATTTTGAATTATGGGGGGCCTATTTTTCTGATAAAGTGCCCAGACTTTATCTCTGCGTCGCATGGTTGCTAGTGTATTTTTGGTTAGCCAGGGGGCAGTTTTGATTTTTATTCTCTTAATCTGTAAAGGAGCATGGTGGTCTAGAAGGTTTAAGAAGGTTGAGTTGAAGTGGGCAACAGCATTATCTAGAGGTAGAGTTTTTAGAATGTTCCAGTTTATTGCTTTTAGGGAGTCAGTAAAGGCTATAGGATTGAAGTTTTTCTGGTTGCGAGTAGTAATGTAATTATGTGTTTAGTGTAGAAGTGAAGGCAGTCGATATGTGAATGTGGGTAGGTGGTCACTAAGAGGGTCTGGAAATATCCCACTATCAGAGAAATAATGAGGGTGAGAGACTAAAATCCAGTCTAAAATGCTACCACTGGTGAAGTTTTTTGAGGGGTGGGTTGTGGAGTTAATTAGCTGTGAGAAGTTATAATGGTTGATGTTAAGTGGGTTTGTGGGAGACTGAATGGAGGAACAATTAATATTCATGTCTCCCAGGATTATTGTTTCATTACTAATGTTGGTGGAGAGTCAGGAGAGGATGTTCTTGAGTGTAGCAATATTGTCACCAGGGGGGATGTAGAGAGAGGCTATACATATGTGTTTGTATATATTAATCTGGAATAGTGCTAGGAGTAGTTCGGCATTATTGAAGTGGGGAATAGGTTTGTTATATGGAGTAACTGATAGGGAGGATGAGTATACGAGAGCTACTCCACCCTCTTTTTTACAGGCTCTGTCTTTTCTTATGATTGAATAGTTGGGTGGTGTTATTTCAGAGTCTTTTATATGGGGTTTTAACCAAGTTTCAGAGATGGATAGGATATCAGGTTTATTGTGCCTAAGCCAGGCATGGAGGTTTGGGATTTTGTTCGCTATGCTTTGGGAGTTTAGAGAGGTGAATAGTATGGACTTGTTTGTAGTGGATGAGGTGGAGGGGCCAGGATTAGGGTGAATGTCTCCTGATAACAGTGTGGTAATTAGAACTAGGATTGGGTTGGAGAGGTATCTGGACTGCTTAGAGTATGGGTTAGGCTTTATTATGATGATGAAGGATTTGTTAGTAGTTATGGTGGTAGAATGTTTATGAGGGGTGATAAGTTTATAAGGGAAGAGTAGTTGGTTATTTATATCATATAGATAGGGAGATATTATGTGTGAGTTTTAGAGAGGTAAGTTGAGATGGTTGGTTATGTGAAAGGATTGTGAGTGGTTAGTATGATTGGGCTGGGTGAGGTAGTAGATGTAGGATATATTGAGGAGAAGTAATAGCAGAGCAGAGAAGGATGAGGGTTTTGAAATCATAATGAAGATGGATGTTGAAGGTGGCAGTTAAGAGTTGGTAGGTAGTTGCTGAGTAAACTATAGGTGCAAGGAAGTTATATATATATATATATAGAGAGGTATATTTAAGCCTCTAATTACTATAAGGGATTGGAGAGTAGAGCAATGCTTGTGTATGGGTAGGTTTTGGGAGTGGGTGTTGACTGAAAAATGAAGACTAATTGGCCAGGTAAGGTATTTTAGGTGCATTGAGTGATGATTGGTATGGGTGGGATAAGTGAGTGGGTGTTGACAGAGATGTGGAGACTAATTGGTTAGGTAGTGTAGTGGGTGTGGTTATTAAGGTATTAATGTAGAGGTCCTGGAGGTGGGTGGGAATTGGGGGCAGGGTAGGGGAGCGGAGTGAGCCCACAGGGTGAACGGAGTGGGTTGAGCCAAGGAAGGCAGGACCAGAGCAAGAACCTATCAGGGGAGTGTTGGTTGGAGAAGGTAAGTACAGGGGACAAGGATTTAGTGGGATAGAGTAGTCAAAGAATTAAAAAAAGAAAAAGAGAGAGAAAAATAGAGAAATTAGAACTTGTGTAGAATACAAGAGAGTAAAGTAAGAGATATGGGAAGTCAAGAGTTGTGGGGAGAGGGTGCCATCTAGTGGACAAATGCTAAAAGTGCACCTGTGATTCCACCAGGGAATTCCCTAAACTGAAAGTGTTGAGGAGAGAAGGGAACTTGTATGACTAAGGGAGCTAAAGGAGGGATGAGTATGTGGGGAACAGAGCTGAGAAGGGTTTGGCTGCTGGCTTTCCTGGCAAGGACCGTACTGAAAACCTAGCAAGGTTTTAGATAAAATGGCATTACAAAGGTTAGCAGCAGTTGCACATACTTCCTTAGTTTCTTCTAGGAGAAGCTTAGTTCAATTCCCATAAAGGGGCTGAGGCAGCAGAGCTTGTAATATATTATTTTAGGTGTGGACGTCCAAGCCAGGCATAGTCACAGAGGGTAATGCAGGGCAAGGAAGCTGGAGAACAGGAGAGAATGTAGAGAGAGAAATTGTACTTTAGTAAGAGAAACTGTAACAAATTAGCTCTCAACAGTAGTATACACTTTCAAATCCTAGTTAAAAATGTAAGTGTTCAGAGCAGCAGCAACCTCAGATATATATTAATACTCTTGTTCCAATACAGCAGTACCTACAGATAAACAAACAAGTAACTATAAATGAAAATTATGACATGAAATCCAGAATAAACCAGTATGTGGGATTGCACTGTAACTATAATGCTTCTAATCTTCTATCTAAGGGTACGCTAGCTTGGAAAAGGTAGTACATCCACTAAAGAAGTTACTATTTTAGGCAAATGTATTGTAGATAATTCATTAATAAGTTTATACAGTATGGAACCTTTCTAGAGGAAATCCAGAGGTAAACAAAAGTTGAGATCCTCATTAGACCAACATGCTTAGTGAATATTAGCAATGCAGGTTTCTACATTGCTAGCATATGCGGTGAACGCATAACCAACACTCTTCAGATATTACAAATTGCATTAGTCTATAAGACTTTACTGTTTACTTGCAAATATAATTATAAAAGACATTACAATTATCTAGCTATACTGATAAATCCTTTCAATGCAGGTATGAAGATATATCCAGAAATACAGCTGAGGAGAAAAGGCCATTGTTTCTGTGATGAAGGATAGCGTTAGTGAAGGAGACCAGAGCATGTTGGGTATTAGAGAGAAGATTATTTTTTAGGAGGTAGTTGGAGACCTGAGTGTTGACACATTTTTCTAGTATCTTGGAGAGGGGAGAGAGGATGGCAATGGGGCAGTAATTAGAGATGTCGGTGGAGGAGCCACCTTTATGGAGGGGAATGATGTGAGATATTTTCCATCAAGATGGTACATGGTATTCTGCTATGGAGCAGTTTATTAATATGGAAATAGGATATGCTAGGACTTCAGCAGCTATTTTTAGATATTCAGCGGGGAGGTTGTCAGCTGCTAGTTTGGTGGATTTGAGTTTTGTCAGGAGTCTTTTTATGAAGGAGGTGGGTACTGCAGAAAAGAAGAGAAAGCAGGGTGGGGTGGATTGGTATTTGGAGTGGGGGAAGCTGGTGTAGGGAAGTGTTATTTGGTAAGAGATAGAATGTTTTCTGTGAAATGTTTGTTGAAGGATTCAGCTATACTGCAAGAGAAGGGAGAAATAGATGGCAGGGGAGGGTGTGCACTTTGCCTGGGTTGAGGATAGAGTTAATTGAAGACCAGAATTGTCTTGGGTTGTGGTTAGAAGAGTTTAGGGAGTTCTGATAGCAAAGTGTTTTGTCTATTTTTATTTTTATTTTTTACCTTATTATGTACTTCCAGGAAGTATTGTCTATCAGAGGGACTGTTAGGCACCAGTGTTCCCAAGCTTTGTCCCTGGTTATCATTTGGTCCCTAGTGGTTTTCTGTAGCCAGGGGAAAGTTTTAGTTCTGACTTTGGTTTTTCTTAGCGGGGCATAGGTGTTGAGGATGTTGAGGAAGGTGCTGTTAAAGAAATGGACGGCTTCATCTAGGTTGAGGTATTTTAGTGGTTACCAGTTAATTATTTGGAGGGAGGAGGTAAAGGAGTGGAGGGATGAAGTTTGCTTTGTTTTGAATTTTCCTGTGAGTAATAGGCTTGATGTTGTTTATGTGATGCCTTAGTAGGAAGGTTGGGGAATGATCGCTGAGGCAGTCAGGTAGATAGCCTGCTCGGTAAGTGTGAGGATCTTTGTTGACCAGGATCCAGTCAAGAGTGGTATGATTATTGGGGGTTTTATTGATTCAAGTAGGGGATTGTATTAATTGTGAGAACCCATGGAGATTTAGGTGAAGGGCTGGGTGGTTAATATTACAGGTTAGCCAGTTAATGTTAAAGTCTCTATGGATGATAGTTTATTGGGGTAGGGAGAGGTTGGCCCAGCTTAGGAGGTTTTCTAGGGGAGATATATTCTGTCCTGGTGGGAAATAGCACTCTATGATGTTAATTGTTTTCTTTGGGTTAATTTTGAGAGTGGTGTAAAGGATTTCTTCCTTGCCAAACTGGGGAGCTGATTTGTTAAGACTTTGGCTATTGAGGTGAACTTTGTATAGTAGGGCTACACCCCCTCCATTCCTGGATAGTCTGTCCTGGCAGATGATGTTATATCCAGATGGGAGTATTTCTTCACTTCTGATGTGAGGTTTGAGCCGGGCTTCTTTTAGGATGAGAATGTCCGGGGAGTACAGGTTTACATTAGCATGGAGGTCTTGGGTTTTGTTACAGATGCTTCTGATGTTTAGAGACATAAAAAGGAGGTCAGTTGGCTTTTTGTTGGCTGTGATTTGAGAGACGGGGGAGTTTGTTGGGAAAGGGTTAGGGGTGGGGGTAGTGATGGAGGGATCAGGGTTGGGGTGGATGTCCCCACTGAGGACTAGTTTAGACAGAGTGTTAAGAATATGTTTTATATATGCAGTAAAATACCGGTCGTATTTTAGGGATATTTTGTGTTTAAATGTGGTGGGAGTGAGGTAGTTGGTTAGGTGAACTGTGACTAGGTTTTTAGTAGGAGGGGCTGTGAAGTTATAGAGTGAGTGTATGATGGGTGTTGTTGACAGTGTGCAGTGAAAGTGGTGGGAAGTTATTATTGGTGGGCTCTGGTATGAAGTAATATAGGCAAGATGTGTACAGGTAAGAAGTAGAGTCATCTTCACTATTAGCATGACAGTTTTGGTACTAGAGATGTGGTAGAATGATGGGTGGAATAGTATGGGAAGTTATAGAGAGGGGTATAATTGGTGGATGGTTATGGGAGTGGTTTTAGGCTTCAGAATAAATGTAGATGCACTGAGGGTGGGTGGGATTTGGGGGCAGGTAAGGCTGGTGTTAGCATTTTGGGGGTCCCCTACGTGCTTCCACACTATCACCCTGTCGCCACCACCTTTCCTAAACAACCCTTTAGTTCGTGCTGCAAACTTTTAGAAGTAGTGTGCTCAGACTGACCTGTAGCTACTATGCTCTTACATTACAGCAGGCCTATGTACCACACTGTGTTGGCCCATCTCCCAAAGGGAGAGTCACAGTTACAGGTACTTAGTTGCAACAATTAATCATTACAACTCCTGACAGGGGTGGACTTAGGTGAAATGGTCCCTAGGCACTGCCTACTGTTTCAGCACCCCCCCCACACACATATATATATATATATATATATATATATATATATATATATATATACATACATACATACACATCCTCCAGTGCTCTCCATATCATGCCCATTCCTTTTTTCTTTCTTTTCTCACATTTTGTCTTACACTTCACATTTTGTTAAGAAGCCATATCTTTCTATATGTTCTGATGAATTTTTTTTTATTTCTTTTCAGTCAATCTTTTCATCCAATGATTGCTTGAACAGAAAATATGGTTAAGGAAATAAATTAATTTTGTCGTTCAGCCTTTGTTTTCCTTGCATCCTTTCAACACACCTCCTCTGATTAAGACAGTACAGTAATAACCATTTAGGAAATAACTTAATTAAGCCAATGCCCTCAGAAGCCTTAGGAGTTATAGATTTACAGCATTTCCCAACCTTTTAATTGAATGGTGGAGTAAACAAAAATCATGCATAAGAAGAGATTTTCAGTCTTTTTTTTCTTTCAAGGAATACATAAGTTTTGCCCACAGCTTAATGTCCAAAACTGACAAAATAGTAGCATACAATAAACTCACAGGACAAATGTTTTGAGTAAACACAGTGTTAGATTGGGATGAAAGCAGAAGTTTAAATTATCATGTATTTCAAGTGACTGTTGGCATATGTATATCTAGTATGCCTCCTCACATTTTGCCCCAACCCCCAAAAGCAGCAATCTGTATAAATGCTTGATGTGTGATTTTGAGGAAAGTCAAAACATAGTGATTATGGTAATGTATTCTACTTTGTTGCTCCTAGATGGCTCATTGCCTCTACACAAGCTATAGTAACCTTCTTTGTATACCCCTGGGGTCTGTGAGAAAAGTAAGAGAAACGATTTCCACACTGTCCCCAGCCCAAGTACAAATTATAATGACTTCTTGTGTACACCTCTAAGGTTTGACTGAGATGAAACCTTAAAGAAACCATAATAACAAAATTCCCAGCCTCCCCCAAGTATGTAACTTACAACTTTCTCTACACACACAAATCTTAGCAGGGGTGGTTTTAGAATGGGTGTGTTTAATACAGGTTTGAAGACCACCAAGCTGACTCCACGAGATTTGAATAAATCCAAAAACTGGTCTTTATTTTTAGAAAAACACCACACCAATATCACGTATCACAAGGCTTGTGATACGTGATATTGGTGTGGTGTTTTTCTAAAAATAAAGACCAGTTTTTGGATTTATTCAAATCTCGTGGTGTCAGCTTGGTGGTCTTCAAAGTTGTTCTTGGTCCTGTTTTTTCCTTGGTTTTGGTTCAGTTGTGTTTAATACAGGCTGTTATCATCTTTATCCCAACATGATCATATCACAACTCTGTTCAGGATAAAGACTGTAATCAGAAAATTAATACATTTTTGTATCCTCATTTTTCCCCAACTGACAAAAGCTTTTGTGGTGCCCCCACACAGTGAAGGATGATTAAGGGGCCCCCTGTATCCATTTATATAATCAGGGGAGAGGGAGCCACCAGACTCCTAGAAGATCTAAATGTCTGAGTATTTGGTGATATATTTTATGCCTTACTTTTGAAATTATGATTGTGTCCCAACATTATTTGGTGAGTGAAAGATAAAACCTATGATATTTTTTGCACACAACCACATAAGCTATGGCAATACTAGCTTGTACTTATTTCAGCAAATAGCAACACATTGTGCAACACTGGTACTGCCACACTAGATCACTGATTGCTGTTTAGCAGTCACCGAACAGCAGCAGGGTAGGTCACTTTTATTTACCTCATTGAGGAGTAATGCATACCTATCACTGTCCCTGATTTCACAGACCTTCCCTGACTTTTACTCATAATTTTGCTGAACCCTTCATACAGAGTTTGATTTGTTGGTAAATCATTCAGGACTATAGACAGTTTTTAAATCCAGACATCAGAGTTTTAGACTTCTTATTGTCTAAAAAAATGCACATTGATGCAAAAGGGGTTAGAGTAATATTTAAAATGTGTTCCTGGTTTTGTGGCTTTATTCAGCTATTATTTTTGGCATTGTGCAGAATTCTTCAACAAAGAAGTTGAAACTCATAGTATCTGGTGTTCTGACAATATTTACAAAACTGCCTTGAAAGAGAAAACCATTCATGAAGATCGAGAGCATCCACTCTTCTTAAAATCCAAGGTAAACACTGAGACTGGTCACTCTGGGTTGCAGATCTCTTAAGATCTTACCTTGCTCATGTTCATTATCAGCTTTCTCCTAAAAATGTCATATCACAGTTAGGAAATTAATACAGCTATTTTCTACTCATTTCCCCCAACCAGTATCAGCTTTTGTGGGGCCCCCCACACACAGTCAAGGATGATTAAGTGGGATCCCTGCAGTCACGGGTGCTGCAGGTACCAAAAGCTGGCTATGTTGTTAATTTTAGTGGAGAGAATGTCCACCAGCAGGGTTTAAACAAGCAAGAAGCAATATGTCAGTGGTAAAATATTTAATGGAATTGTGATGCCTGTTACTTGAAAAACATTGTTAATATATCCAGTGATATTTTTTTAATTTTAAAGGAGATATAATATTATTACCCACCTCTTTTCTTAAGTATTCAAATTTGCGGTACTAGATTTTGTTGTTTTGACAGACATGTTATAAAATATCAATATAAGAGAATGTGTTGTGGTTGGGGCCCCCAGGAACAGGGGGGGCCCTAGTGACCACAAGGTTCTCTGATGCCTAAAGCCGGCTATGGGGCCAGGGAAAGGCATGTACTGAGCAGAGCAAATGGAGCAGGGATTAAACAGTTAAGGACTGTGGAGTAAGTGTGAAACTCTTGTTACACTTATCAATACTATCTTGTAAAATAAATAATTTCTATAGCCAATCGTTATATTTCTTTAGTTTTATTTTTGCAGGGAATTCTAAGTCTAGGAGGACAGGTGAGAGTAAAGGGGGATTGCTAGAGATATATGGGAGGGCTCAGCATTGGCCTGATCGAGTGTGTGCTACCCTTAAAATTAAAGGAATTGTAACACATACATTTTTCCATTCTGGTGTAATTTTCTTCTTCCTTTTATTTATAGAAGAAACTTTTCTCTAAGCAGAGTTTTCTATTTTTATTTTGGATATTTTACTGGGTTGTCTTTACTGTACCTATTTTTCAATGTTTTTCAGTATGTAAAATTGCCTTCTGTGTGTTGCCACCAGATCTGCATTTTTCAGCTTATATGGACATGATCAGCAGTGTCTTTGCTGAAGCTGTCTGGCTGTCAGTCCATAGTGGCACCTTCCATTGTTCCATAAAGGACATTATTATCATGTTTCTCCTGAATATACTTACTTCCATAGCATCAGGATCAGTACAGACTGTTCATAGGTACATAGGTAGGTACTAGGCTATTGGCCCTAGGGCCTATATAAGCCTAGCCAAAAAGGTACCCTGGCTTTCGCCACCCAAGAAAATTATTTTCCTGTGCCCCTATCAAACAGAGCCACAGAAGTGATCCCTGGGGTGAATTTCCTATTTCCCATCCAATCATCAAGATTTTTCTTGAAGAGTGCTAATGAGGAGCTGTTTGACATAGATAGGTAGTCTGTTCCAGAGTATGGGAAGTCTCTAGGACAGGAATCTATCCCTCCAGCATGTTCTTTTTATTGTGGTGACAAGGTTTAGGTCCCTAGAGCATGTAGCTCAGAGGGATTGGGATTTCTTTAAATGGAGCATGTTCAACAGCTCTGGGTTTAACATAGCTTTGCATATTAGGCAGAGATCGCCTCTGAGTAGGCGACATGCGACGGAGTAAAGCTGGAGTTTTTTTAGACGGTCTGCATAGGGCATCTGTTTGAGGCCAGTAATCCTCTTTGTGAGGTATTTCTGCGGCCTTTCCAGTTGTTGTAGATGTCTTGTGAGGTACATACCAAAAGGGATGTTGTACTCTATAATGGGTCTAATCAGTGATGAGTAGAGGGGAACAATGACCTCTTTTTTTCTGGATGAGAAACCTTTTGTGATGAGGTGAGCCATGTAGAAGGATTTCCTAACCCTGTGGCAATGTGATTATCAAAGGAGAGACTACTGTCCACCCGTGTCCAAAGGTCTCATCACACTTTCAGGGTGAAGTAGACTACCTCCTATGTGGTAGTTCATGGGTACAGAGTTTTTACCAAAGGGGTGACAATGCACTTTTTGGCATCGAGCTTGAGGCCATGTCTTTGACACCAGGCATCTGTCTCAGTGAGGCCCTTTTGTAGGATATCCACATCGTTAGAAGTTTTGATTATGGCTCCTAGTTTGCAGTCATCTGTGAACTTAGTTAGCCAAAGACCTTCTGTGTTAGCCTGTAATTCAGAGAAGTAAATACCAAACAGGAGAGGACCCAGGACTGAACTCTGTGGTACTCCACTTGTCACTGGTCTGAAGTCGGATTTGGAGTCTGCTACTTTCACAGTGTAGGTTCTGTCAGTGAGCCAGCTGGCAACCCATCTTGTGACATTGGGATTTTTACCTAGTTTAGTGAGTTTATCTATAATTTTAGAGTGGGGGATGGTGTCAAAAGCCTTGGTGAGATCTACATAGGCTGTGTTCATCTATGGCTTTGCTGGCTGCTTCAAAGAAGTCTATCAGGTTTAGGAGACATGATCTGCCTTTTACAAACCTGAGCTGTGTGGGGTCAAGAGTTTGGAGATTACCAGTGTCTTTGTTTATGAGTTTCATGATGATACATTCAATGGCCTTGCAGACCAGGCTCGTCAGGCTAATGGGGCGGTAGTTCCCAGGGTCTGTTGTGGCTCCCTTTTGTGGAGTGGGATAACCGTTGCAGTGTGCCATTCAATGGACACAAAGCCTGAAGTGAGGCTATGATTGAACATGGTAATTAGGTGGGGTGCCAGTTCATTCTGTAGTTCATGTAGAATGCAGCCTGGGATGTTGTCAGGTCCAATGGATGCTGTGTTCTTGGCTTTGGAGACTGAGGTTTTTACCTGTGCAGCCATGATTATAGGAACTTTGCATTCTTCCAGTATAGAGATGGGCCCTTTAGGGGGTGAGAGGGGGGTAAAGTTAGCACTGAACCTATCTGCCAGGATGTTGGCAATATCAGTTGGTTCTGTACATTTAGTGCCATTGTGCGGTAACTCAGAGCAGTGTTGACATTGAGATTCTTGACCTAGCTACAGAATGCTTTGTGGCTGTCTTTAGAATCAGTGGTGATTTTGTTTTCATAACTAGCTTTGGAGGATTTTATGAGAGATTTCATCTTCTTACTGAGGCTAACCAGGGAGTTCCTCCAATCATGGGATTTTACTCTTTTTTGCAACAGTTTCTTTCTTCTGTTGTAGAGTTTGTTTATGGCAGAAGACCACCAGATTGGCTTCCTTTTTTGGGAGGATAGCATCTTGGTTCTGTTAGGGATAGCATGATCCATGTACTCGTGTAAGTGCTTATTAAGTGCATTTCTGTAGGATTCAGTTGTCCATCTGCATGGTTATCGTGAAGTTTGCCACTTCTGTCTTAAGAAGCGTGAAGTTGGCTTTGGAGAAATTTTTTACAGTTGTTTCCCTAATGGGGGGTGGGGGTGGGATGTGGATGTCTAGGATGATTAGCTTGTGGTCGGATCTGACCAATGAGGAATTGACCTCTGGTGTGGAATACTTTTTGCCCATGTTGGTAATGACCAGGTCTAGGATATTGCTGCCCCTGGTGAGGTGTGGATAAGTTGATCCAAGGCATTGGAATTTATGAATTCCAGAAAACGTTGAGCAAAAGAGTTGGTACATGAGTAGTTTTCCCAGTTAATGGTGGGGTAATTGATGGGGTGTTGGGTTGTACCCTAATATTTTTCAGTGTATCAAGAAAAGAGGAGTGTGAATTCTGGGGCATGGTGGGGGGGTCTGTAGCAAGCTACAATTTGGATTATGGTCTTGCCCAGAGTTAGTTGCACTTGGATAATCACGGATGCATTATGCTGAGCAACTAGGATGGAGGTGTGGACATCATTAATGAATATGGACACACCTCTGCCTTTAGTGTTTCAGTCTGGGTTAAGTTGCCGAAAGGTGTGGTATGAATTATTACCTGGTAATGCAGGGGTGCTCTCTTGAGCTTTGAACCAGGTCTCTGTCACTGCACAGATGTTGATGTTCTCCATTTTAAGGAGTGCCTCGACTGAGTGCATTTTGAGGTTTAGACTTCTAGCATTGAGTAGCATTATTCTCAGATTTTGTTTGCTTGTACCTGTTATGGTGGTGAATTTGTCATTTGTACCTTGCCTAAAAAAGGCACTATAGAGGTGGCAAGAGCCTTTGCCAGTATCCGGAATCCCAAGGGTGACAGGTGCAGGCCATGTCTGGCAAAGCATCATGGTCTGTCGATCATGTCATCCCAGGCAGACAGATACTGGATTCCCTTAAAATGACACCAGAAGCTTAGCCAATTGTTGAAGTCAATCATTTTGTCCTTGTACTGTGGTATCATTCTGGGTGATGGCAGGATGCAGCTCAGTGCTAGGGTCATACCTGCCTGGGCTACAAGATCAGAGAGCTCCTCCATGTCTGTTTTCATGTAGTCCAGGGAGGTATATCTCAGGTCATTCACACCAACATGGGCAATGACAGAGTCATATTTGTACTTGTTGTGGAGTGACCTGAGTGCATGCGTTATGTGGCAGACCCTGGCACCTGACAGGCAGCTGACAGTAATTTTCTCCTTGTTTAGCCTGGTGAGTGGAACATCAGTGTGCCTGACTATAGAATCACCTATGACTAGAGTGTTGGGTACGTTATGCCTTATGGGCTGTAGTTGAGTGGCACACTGAGTTTGTGGGCTATGTGTCATGTGGGTTGTGTTGGGGGGTGCAGTTTGCTTGCATTTCTGCTTTGAGGTCTCGGTTGTTTGGGCAGATTTTTATTGAGAGCCTCCGTGAATGTAGGCATGTGTTTTATGCTTCTATGTGTGTGTTTTGGTGGTGTAGGTTTTGAGGGACTATGTGATGAGTGTGATGTGGTGCAAGTGTTTACCTTCTCCTCTTGACTGTCTAGTCTTGTCTTTGGTGAAGAGAGCTTTGCTTCCAGTTTGGCTATATAAGTGCATCTCTCACAGGTTGTAGTGTTGGGTGGTAGGAGGAGAGGGTTGTCTGTGTACATGAGGCAATTGCTGCATTGCCCCAAGATGCCCAGATTCATCAGGTAGACAGGAGAAAACACCAGGAGCTGACCTTTAGACATGCCTGGATAGGTGCTTATTTATTAAGTACTAAAAATTGTTTTCCTCTAGACAAGTGAGGAAAGCTGAGCACTGTAGTAATTTGTAGCTTGTTTAGTGCTTACAATGAGTTCTGAACAAGTGCTGAGCTCAAAGTAATAGATCTGAGTGCTAAAACTAAAAAGCTGGCTAGTTGTAAGGGAAAATTTGAAGAGCAGACTTTATGGTGCCAGGAATAGTTTAACCCTAGTTAAACGGGGGGGGGGGGCTCAGGAGCTTACAAACAGTCCTGGATACAGCAAATCTGTATCTGGACTACACTTGTTACAGGAAAGGGGGGAAGCAAGCTTAAATTTTTTTTTCAGTAAAGTGGAAAGGGAGAAAGCTGGAACAGAAGTTAATTCAAGGTTAAAAATCTGAGTGGGTTGGCCTTCACAAATGTTGTCTCTCTATTAGACTGAATGAACTAATGACACTAGACTGGGAGGAGTATCCCAGATCAAATATACAGTAAGGGCAGACATCTGCAAAGCCACCAAGTATAAGAACACTGCAACAATAGGGAGGAGGGGTGGGAAACTAAAACTATTACAGCTACTAGCTGTAGTCACTAAATGAAAGTTTTAATCAGATCAAGGAGCAAGCAGACTCTAGAGAATGCTTTTAACTGCAAACAGACTAGACTACAACACAGGAACTCAAAAAATCAAAAATGCACAGAAAAGCACGGATAGAGCACTCACAAACAGAAAATACAACTCTCAGTATGAAAAAGCAGTTTACAGTTAAGTAATTCAGTAAACATGCAATCAGAGTAATGAAACATTATCTAGCAATGAAAAATACAGTTAAAACAGTATAAACAGTACATAAATGCAGTGAAACAGTAAAAAAGCTTTATAACAGTGCAAAATGTAGTAGATTAACTGTATAGCACAATTATAAGCATCACAGAAGTGCAAGTCAATTAAATAAATGTAAGAAATAACGTATCCTGCTCTTGGAATCTTAAGGAACTTCTGCTTAGTTTCAGTAGTGAATTACCATCCACAGCCTGATAAATACAAGCACAACCTTTTCCAGACACGGGGTTTATATACCAGTTAGGATAGAAGAGTTAGAAGATCAAATTACTACTCAGTCCAATTAGTCCCTGTTATTATCCAATCACTCGTACTACAGAAGGTCAGGAAATCCTGTTGCTCTCAATAATAATGAAGACAGACTATCAGCAGAAAAGGGCTGCCAGAAATGCAGGAAACTCAATAAACAAAACTACAAGGCCTGGACAGCAGCAGGCCTCTATCAAGATTATGCCACCTGAGCAGAACACAAAAACCTCACTTTCAATGCATAGAAAGAGCACTCACAAAGAGAAAATACAAGTCTCAGTGTGAAAAAGCAGTTTACAATTTAGTAATTAAATAAAAATGCAATTATAGTAATGCACACTATTACAGCTACTAGCTGTAGCCACTAAATGAAAGTTTTAAACAGATCAAGGAGCAAGCAGACTCTAGAGAATGCTTTTAACTGCAAACAGACTAGACTAGAACACAGAAACCTCAAAAAATCAAAAATGTACAGAAAAGCACGGATAGAGCACTCACAAACAGAAAATACAACTCTCAGTAGGAAAAAGCAGTTTACAGTTAAGTAATTCAGTAAACATGCACTCAGAGGAATGAAACAATATCTAGCAATGAAAAATACAGTTAAACAGTATAAAACAGTACATGAATGCAGTGAAACAGTAAAAAAGCTTTATAACAGTGCAAAATGTAGTAGATTAACTGTATAGCACAATTCTGAGTTACAGAAGTGCAATTCAATGAAATAAGTGTAAGAAATAACTTATCCTGCTCTTGGAATCTTAAGGAATTTCTGCTTAGTTTCAGTAATGAATTACCATCCACAGCCTGATAAATACAAGCACCCTTTAGGTTTGGGTTATTGATTGCAAATGTGTTTTCCTTAGAGCTACATTCCTTTTTCCAACTCATATCTTCTATATTATTGACCAAACAGACCATGGGCAGAGAAACAGTATTGAAAATTCTGTCATCAAAGTGACCCTATTCCTCCAGTCTGAAATGACACATCTTGCCATGTTCTGATTTTCTTTAGTGATAGAGGAACTCTTAACATTTGAAACTATTGTGACTTGTTGGATGAATAGTACATTATTTTCATATTTTGCATGTTATCTGTTGGCTAGGGAGTATTATTCTTCAGACTGTCTTGATCACATTCAGAGGGTAGATCCTGGAAACCATTCTCTTGTCATTTCCTTGAGTGCCTTGATTAAAGATATTTATGGGTACTGCAGTATTCTGTTCTTTTTCTTATCCTACCTGAGATAATTATTGGATTCTGTGAAAAGGTGTTCAATTGCATGTTATGACTCTGACTCTGTACAAGTCCCCCCCCCCCAACTGGTACATTGTTATGGTGCTAGATACCTGTTTTCTTGAAATTAATAAGTAGATGATCTTCATATAGTTGAAATGCTGTCTGTCGCATGTGCTGTATAATCAACACACTTGTCTACAGCCTCCTTTTCGCTTCAGTTCACCAGGGGAGCAGTTGACAGCTGTTAAATCAGATTTATAATTTTGCGATAGTCTTTGCCAAAGAGATGGCTCTTACAAATCAAGTTTCCATTGTCAGAGCCAAGGAAAATGTACAACTCCATGTGATTTCACTACTGTGGTTCACAATGAGGCTCATGTTGAAGGTTTGTGTCTCACAGCTCTTCAGACTAGAATTCAGTACTGGCAACCGATTATTTAAGTGTGTGAAGTCTGTGGTGATTGTTCACAATTAAGACACTCCAGGAAATATAATAATCTACTCCTTCTGTATGATAACTGCATAGAACATATATATTTGTATCATGGCCACTTAATGGGCACCAATGTTTATGGTGAACGATCATCAATTTATTAACATTTAATTGTGCAAACTTTAGTTTCACTGGCCGTATAGTCTGCATGTGAAAACTGTTTTGGGGAGATGGTGCAAAGTGGAGGGGGTGTTGCATCTAGATTTTATACTGGTATCACCTGTTCAGATTATTTTATTTTAATAACACGAAGGAACAGAAGCCATTTGGCAATGATCAGAAATAAGGTGTTCCTTTGTAAATGAGCCAGCATTTTGAGTACTTTTAAAGTGAATTTTAAGAATATAAACTAAAAATACAGTAATAAAGTGGGCCGATACTCTCATCTCAGGCTTACTTACATGTGAGTTTCCCATGTATAGTCCCTCCACTTTCTTGCCTGTTCATAAGTAATCTTCCCAGTTTAGGGAAACACTAAGTCTTCAGTATGTAGCAGTGAAGGCTGCATACAGAGCAATTCATATGCCCAAGTCCCATCAATAAAAAAGGAAATTTACTCACAGTTACAAGCAGCATCCTTGACAGGTATCTCAGTCTGGCAGTCTTTATGTCTATATTATCAAACAATACAAATTAAGATGCAAAAGCAAACAAGAACTGTAATCTGGACTGCGACTTACAAATTGTACAAACTGTAATCCATGGGTAAAGCATAAAACACTTCTGGAAGAGCTTTGTAAGACATTGACTTTCATTTTACATTTAGTAAAATGCAGAACGATCAGTGACGTGATTGTTCAGATTAAGATATGCATGTGGGTAAAGGGTTAAACTGTGTTTTCTCAGTATTACCTTTAAAATCAGCCTACCAATCAATAAAGACACAATCAGTCATGGCCACAGCTGTGCAAAATAAAATAGTGTGCCTTAGTTTGAGCAATCTCCAAGTTTCAGATTACATGTTAAAACAAGGTCACATGATAACTGAGGTGGAAGCAAAAAATCTCTCAATACCTACTGAAATTTTTAAAGGAAGTTCCTCAATGCCCTGGTCAAATTTCCACAAGTAGTATGCACTTTTTCGAAAAAGTGTAGTGGGGGCTCTTTAAGTCAGTTGTTTACATTGTCGATTGCAGGAGATGTCGAACATCAGATCATAGATTGTGATGGTTTCAGTGGCTTTAAGGTGCTCTGCATAAGGCAAGTTTGTTATGCCTTGTATTCTTTTTGTAAGGAACCTCAAAGGTTGGTCTACCTGCTGCATATGCCTGGTCAGGTACATAACGAAGGGAGCACTGTACTCTATGATTGGTCTGATAAGGGAGGAATACATAGGGATAATGACCTCTTTGGACCTAGATGCTATACCATTAGTTATAAGCTGCGCAACATAACAGGATTTCCTCACCACTGTAGCCACATGGTGGTCTAAGGTAAGGCTTCTGTTTATGTGTATACCCAGATTCTTGACCACTGGGTTGACACTTAGGGGCATAATATCAACATGGCAATTAGTCAGGATGTTTGACTTCCCAAAGGGTACAATTACACATTTTTTACATTCAGTTTAAGACCACAGCTTTGGCACCATTTGTTAGTCAGAGATAGGCCTTCTTGAAGAATACTAGTGTCTGCAGATCAATAATAATCCCCAGCGTTCAATCATCTGCAAACTTAGTCAGCCATAAACCTTCATCATTTCCTTCTATTTCAGAGAAATAGATGCCAAAAAGGAGTGGGCCTAGTAGCGAGCCCTAGGGGACTCCACTAGTGACTGGCCTCTTGGTGGAGGTGGCCTCACCTATTTTGACCTCCTGGGTCCTAAGAGTTAGCCAGTTGGCTATCCAGTAGTTGATTAAAGGGTTTTTCAAGCCAAAAAACAAAAATGGAAGCAGAATAAAGGTCGGTATAACAAATAGACTTGCAAAAATTTAAAAAAAGAAATACCAAACCAAGAAGGCTAAAATCCAGGAACTTTAATTAAATAAATCCAGAACACAAAGAAAATGGTAAGCGCTTTCGCAATGAACACACCGCTTCATCAGACAACACTAACTAAAACATCCAACTTTTAAATACAAAAATGTAACCAGTAAAAAAGCATTTAATATGATGTTGTCATGTGTTAACGACATATATTACAAAAAATATATATATGTATGTATATGCATCAATAAAATAACTATAGAAAGCACATATAAAGAACATATATAAAAACTAATTATAAAACCACTCCATAAATAAATGGTGTTATTAATGCCTAAGTCTACGTCCCTTTAAAAATGGTTTTAATGAGGAAACCCCATTCAAACCAGGTAATTTTTCAACATATAACAATAAAATCCATTTTTGCTCTATACTTTCAGTATGGTTTTTCAAGTCTCCTCCTCTTAAACCAGTATCTAAAACTTGCAAGACAAAAAACCTAAAGAAGTGTGTAGAGTCATGATTCATAATGTGCACTGCTAGAGCATTACTATCTTTTTTATTTCTTATGTCTCTCTGATGTTCAAGGATTCTATCTTTAAATGGTCTGTTTGTCTTGCCAACATAAAAGCATGGCATACCTGACAAAAACTAAAATAAACAAGATTACAAGTTTTGCAATCTGCATAAAAATCAACATTAATGGTAAAACCTAGCACTGAATGTGTATAAGACAAACAAGTATAAATACATTTACAAGATGAACAACATCTACAAGGATATGTGCCAGTTCTATTGGACTCTATGTTCCCTCTTTCATATGTAGTTGGCTTATAACAAAGATGTTGTTTGAGAGATTTATTATTTCTAAAAGAAAAGTGTGGGGTATTCCCTATCTTCTCTCTTAACTCTGGTATACTTTTTAGTATCTTCCAATTATTCTTTATGACATCAAAGTATTGCTTTATATCACTACAGTACTGTAAAGGCACCCTGAAGACATCATTGGTATATTCTTGTTGTTGTTGAGTGAAATGAATATCAGTAGTTGTTTTAAAATATGGTCTACATTTATCGTGTCTCTGCATCCATGCCTCAGAAATACAAGTATCTATCTCCTGTTCTCGATAACCTCTTTCTAAAAACTCTATCTTTAGGGTATCAAGAACTTTCTGTGCAACTAAATCATCATTATGGGTTTTCTATATAGACTAGAAGAAACAGAACCATTTTTACCATTTAAAAACTCTCTAACATTATTAATGCCCCAATCATTAGGAATGACCGTAAATAGTGACTCAATGTCAAGTGCAACAAACATATAGTCTCCATTTATGGTCAAAATTTTATCATATAGTCTATATTCTGATGATAACATTAAGCTTGTGTGTTCTTTATTAGAGATTGTTTTAAAAAAAAACAATGTTTTTATATTTAACAAGGAATTTTTCTTGTATAAGGTTGGCGTAGCTATGGGCACTGCCTGTGCAAACAGCTATGCCAACCTAGTATTAATGCAATGGGAACATGATTATTTATTGTCACATGAAAATGTGCATGCAGAGCACGTTATTTGGTATGTTCGTTTTGTCGACGATATTTTTATGTTGTGGGTTGGCACTGTAGATGATCTAAACAATTTCAGGATTGATTCAGGAAGGCTGTGTGGGGTTCCTGAGTTTGAGAGGGTGGTCTGTAGCATGCTACAAACTGTAAGGCAGTTTTGCCTATGGTTAGTTGCACCTGGATAGTCTCCAATGCTTCGTGCGTTGCCACTAACCTGGAGGTGTGGGTATCTTTGATGAAAATGGATACTCCCCCTCCTTTTGTGGTTCGGTCCAAGTTTTGGGGCTGGAAAGCATGATATGAGGTAAAACCTGATAGTGCTGGGGTGCTCTCAGGAGCCTTGAACCAGGTTTCAGTCACTGCACAGACATCGATGTTCTCCATACTGAGGAGGGCTTCGAGGGAGTGCATCTTGAGGTTTAGACTTCTGGCATTGAGCAGCATTACCCTTAGTTTTTTTCCACTTGTGTTTTCTAGGGAGGTAGTTTTGTCATTTGAACCTTGCCTAAAAAGGCACTATGGGGGTGGCAAGAGCCTTGGCCAATATCCGGAAGCCCAGGGGTGACAGGTGCAAACCATCCCTTGCGAAGCAGCGTGGCTTCTCAAGCATGTCATCCCATGCAGACAGACACTGGATCCCCTTAGAATGACACCAGTAGTTAAGCCAATTGTTAAAACTGATCATTTTGTCTTTGTACTGTGGCATCATTCTTGGTGAGGGTAAGATGCTGCTCAGGGTCAGGGTCATACTGGCCTGGGCTACATAATCAGAGAGCTCCTCTATGTCTCTTTTCATGTAGTCCAGGGAGGTACGTCTCAGGTCGTTCACACCGGCATGTACAATGACTGAGTCATATTTGTACTTGCTGTGGAGTGACCTGAGTGCTTGTGTTATGTGGTGGATTCTAGCTCCCGACAGGCAGCTTACTGTGACCCTCTCCTTGTTCAGTCTGGTGAGCGGGACGCCAGTGTGCCTGACTATGGAG